>NC_067475.1:70726423-71052993 GCF_947179515.1 Apodemus sylvaticus
GAACTGGGAAGTGGAAAGGGGTAGATGGAGGAACAGGGGGAGGGAAGAGGGCTTATGGGACTTGAGGGGAGTGGGGACCCAGAAAAGGGGAAATCATTTGAAATGTAAATAAAAAATATATCAATAAAAAAAAAGAATTTTCACCTGAGGAATAGCGAATGGATGAGAAGAACCTAAAGAAATGTTCAACATCCTTAGTCCTTCTGCACAGTGTCCTTTCTTGGAGCCGTCATTCAAATGCCTAAAGTGATTTCAGGAGCTCGACAGGTGTGACCTGCACTCTTCTGCAACAGCAACAACCAGTTTTGTCAGTAATGACTTCTGGTTAGACAACGGTATTGAGGGAGCATTTGCACTTTATCAGGGGAACGGCAGCATGGTGGCTCAGGATTTAAAACACCTGCAATGTATTATACATATTGAAGTGGTAGGTGAGCAATAGGCATCACTGCAGTCTGGAACACTCTACCTGACATCTATGATGTTAATGTTCCTCTTTGAATTTTGTCTAGTTTTTTGGAAACTGTGATTCAATTTAGAGCTGGCCCTAGGCAGAGAACAACTGAGTTTCTTTGGAGAAATGTTTCTGCCTTGAACTGAACAGAACAGATGACTGTGGCCATTGGCAAGGAGAAATCAACCATGATTGTTTCCACATCAGAGAAGGAAAGACAAGGAAGAGTTTCTTTTTCCTTGGTCCAGTCTGTGTTCTGGAAGCACTGAGAAGCCTGTTTCATTGCTCCAACCTGGCAGGATTAGATAAGAGGAGATAGCCCATGATTTTAAAGCTTTATTATGAAAAAGTAGTGGCTTCTTCCTTTCCAATTTGTATCCCTTTGACTTCCTAATGTTGTCTAATTGCTCAAGCTAGAATTTCAAGTATTATATTGAAAAGATATGGAGAGAGATGGCAGCCTTGTCTAGTCCCTGATTTTAGTAGGATTGCTTCAATTTCTCTCCATTTAGTTTGATGTTGGCTACTGGTTTGCTCTATATTGCTTTGAGAATGTTTGGTGATGGGCCTTGAATTCCTGACCTTTCCAAGACTTTTAGCATGAAAGGATGCTCAATTTTGTCAAATGCTTTTGCAGCATCTAATGAAGTGATCTTTTGGGTTTTATTCTTTGAGTTTGTTTAGGGAGTGGATTGCATTGATGGATTTCCTTATATTGAACCATCCCTGCACCCCTGGGATGAATCATAGTGGATGATTGTTTTGATGTTTTCTTGATCTCAGTTAGCAAGACTTTTATTAAGTATTTTTTCATCGATATTCATAAAGAAAATTGGCCTTAAGTTCTCTTTCTTTGTTGGCTCTAGCTCTTAATTTTTCTTCCTGGAGATCCTTGATTAGGAGGTTGTTATTACTGAAGTTTTTATATCCTGGCAGGTGGGACAATGTGAGATTGCCTGATCGATCAAGAATCCTAACTGAAATATTTTGTATCTTACCCCTATTAGCAATTACTTAAGTTTTTGCTGACACAGGTGCAAAACTTGATGAATCTGATAGCTGAATTTCATACCAAACTTCTTAGATAGGACCTTAAAGCCCTCAGAGGTTAGAAACCATTTCTTCTGTAAAATGTTTTGATTTTCTTCTGATCATGTTAGTCTTCAGTAGTATACTCAGGAATGGTTGAGAGTTCAGGGGGTCACAAGGCTATCAGGATGCTGGTGGTGAAAGCTTGGGTGGCCTCTTTTTTGCTTTATTAGCTTGTCTGTTTCCTCAGGCTAATTCACATGATCCTTTTGGATGCCCAGGGTAATGAATTATGGCCACTTAGAAAGGAAGTCATAACGCCTACAGCAAAGCAAATATTACTTCCTTATTTTGATGGTCTTTCCTTGAGCAGGCAACAATCAACAATCTTCAATCTTGATGTATGGATCTATGTGCATGAGCCTTGGCAAAGTCATATCTCCTGTCAATACAAATGTTGGCTATAGCCACATCTGCCAACTGCAAAGCCTGAATTAGACCTGTCAACTCAGCCTTTTGGGCTCATGTGCCTGGCAGAAGAGCGGATGCTCATAAAACACAGTCCAAGTCCACCACTCCTAACCCTGTGTACCTGATTCTGTTCTGGATGAAGCTGCTCCCATCTATGAAGTCAATGTGCTCTGCATCTGGCCGGAGTATGCCAATCAAGTCTGGTCTGATGCTCTGGACATGCCCCAAAGCTATAGAGCAATCATGCTGTACATTTGAGGATAGGTCAGGTAGCAGGGGGACTGGGTTAAGGGCAGATAATGGGTTTATCTAATGTGAGGGAATTCAAAAGTAACACCTGGAAGTACATCAATCTGGCATTGGACAGCCATTGGCTAAGTGGATTCTTGAGGGTCCACTCGATAGCATGGGGATTGGGGCATGAAAACAAGTGCCTGTCACATTGTTTTCTTGTCAGGGTCCTTATCTAGCAGGGCAGTAGTAGCTATGGTCCAGAGAAAGGCTGGCAATCTTTGGGTCACCAAGTCAGCTTCTTGTTTTGTTTTGTTTTGTTTTGTTTTGTTTTGTTTTGTTTTGTTTTGTTTTTTGAGTCAGGGTTTCTCTGTGTAGCCCTGGCTGTCCTGGAACTCACTCTGTAGACCAGGCTGGCATCAAATTCAGAAATCTGCTTGCCTCTGCCTCACAAATGCTGGGATTAAAGGTGAGTGCCACCGCTGTCAAGCAAGCTCAGGTTCTTAGTTAAAAACAGACTGATTTTCTAGGGACCCAAAGTTTTGGTGAGAACCCCTTTGACTATTCCCTTTCTTTCATCTATATACAGGTGGGAGGACTTGGGCATGTCCATAATGACCAGAGCCTGTGCCTCCAATAAGACTTTTTTATAGGTCTTAAAAGCTACATCTATCTCAGGGGTCTATTCTATCTTCTTGCCCCTGGCAGCCTCATATGGTGGTTTGGCTATTCCAGTGAACCCTGAACCCTAGAGTTAAACCTGATAGACCCCAGAAATTCCCATACATGCCTCCTAGATGATAGAACTGGAATGCTAAGAATGGTTTACATCCAGGCAACTCACAGCATGTTTTGCCCAACTTTGTATATGTACCATAGTTAGGTGACCTCAAATTGACCAAGCTGGGTGTCCTTAGCAGACACTCAGTTGCCTGGCTGACTCATCTCCTGTAGCAGGTCTCATGTGGACAATTCAGGAGTGATATTTGGTAATCCCCATTCTGGCTTCTATGGACATTGGGTTTTGTCTGATTCAGAATGGAGCAGCTTCAGCCTTCAATTGGAGTAGAACTGAGGTCCTAAGATGGGCAAGTCCTATTGGGTCCCTTTTATGCCCAGACTTCAAAGACTTCTTCCAGGAACCTTTGCAGGTAAGGAGAAGCTTAGAGATACAGCTGGTTGAGGAAGCAATTCGTACTCTTCCTCCAGGACCAAGTGAAAACAAGGATTGATCCATTCTTACACAGCACTTCCACGCCCTCAGGGTCAAACTTTATTTGGGTTCCCATCTGATGAGTAAATGTCTTCCCATAAGGAAGTATGGGCTCTAGGGATGAATATGAATGAATGGGTTACCTGTTCCACTCCCAAGTCCATCTTTCTTTGGCTAGTCCATGGACAGGTCTTGCTGTCCATTTTCTCTGTACCAATGTTGTTTTATTTGAAAATGGCCTCAGTGCTTCTTCCAAATGAAATGTTGTACCCCTGTGCCCACAAAAAGTATATGGCTTTGCGCTCCTCCATTAAAGTTACCCACAGTTTTTGTAGGGGGGTTGAACGCCAGGGCTCTCAGTCATATAGTCTTCCTATATGAACTTAAAGGAAGTTGCTTACCAGAAAATCTATCCAGGCATGGAATTTCCTGAATGATGTCAGGGGCAGTTTGTTTAGCAAAAAAACGATGTTTACCACTGGCAATTTTCCCTTGTTTCTGGGTCAAAGAATGTGTAGGTCATACAGGCTTTTAAAAAGTCTTTATAGATATTTTCTACTCTCTCATTATTTCCCTGCATCATCTAGCTTACCTCAAATAAATTTATGGGCCAACTACCTGGAAACTTCTCTGAGAGACCCCCTATTAGAATCTGGTGGTAGCATACAAAATGGATTTCTCTCAATCCTCACACTCTTTATATGTTTTCATGCATTTACATCAGGGATTTCTTCTTTGTCTCCTTAATGAACTCTATCACATTTATACAGATAGTTATAAGGTCTTTCCTCATGCTTCAGACATGTAGGAATTTTCAGGCACTGCTGGGTTAGGATAGCTGGGCTCTAGTGTAGACATAATGCCCTAGGTGCTATTGATTGTGTTGTATATGCTAGCATCTAAGACTCTGGGATTGCAATGGTTAAAGATTTAGATCCTAATTTCTACATTTGTCTGTTTTGTATAGCAGTTCTATTCCTTTTCTTCTGTTCTTCTCTGGAGTTTTGAAGAGTATGATTACTGTATGTTGTATTAGTTAAATGTTTTTTTGGTTTTTTTTTTTTTTGCTTGTTTGTTTGTTTGTTTGTTTGTTTGTTTTGCTGTGAAGAGACACCATGACCAAAGTAACTCTTATAAAGGCAAACATTTAGTTGGGGCAGCCTGGGCATTTTGAGGTTCAGTCCATTATCCTTATAATGGAAAATATGTCATCATTCATGCAGGCTTGGTGCTAGAAGAGCCAACATCTCTACATCTTGGTAAAAGTCAAATCTAACATACATTCTAGTAGCCCGTTCTGCACACTGCTGCTGCTTGATGGGACTGGAACAGGCCCCCTTGGTTTTGTTACATCTTTCACTGCTTAGGCGTGGCTGGCTTAGAAATTGTTCTATAAACTGACCTTGACATCAAAGACCTGCATACCTATATTTCCTGAATGCTGGCATGAAAGCCCTGTATTACTAGGCCTGGACCTGATCCTCTCTACATTTTTACAAGATATTTATAAACTCTGGATTATAGTTCATCCAAACATAGTCAAGTTGACAGATGAGAAGAGCCATCACTGCGGTCAGGCAGGAACTTTTCATTAAACCTAATAGTTTTGGCTACTGGTGGTTTGATGATCCTGTGTACTGGGAGCTGACACTTAGGAATGGGGGTACATTAGGGCTCTGAAGGGGTTCACAGGAGGGAGGAAATTACACCAGAATCTGATTTTATTGTCTCCTTGGAATTCAAGGAGACATGAAAAGTGGTCAGGATTGGTATAGACTTGTGGTTTAGAAAGGTAGGTGTAGTTCTACAAGAACTGAAGGATTACCAGGCAGTGGTAGTGCATGCCTTAAATTGCAATTCTTGGGAGGCAGGGGCAGGTGTATTTCTGAGTTTGAAGCCAGCTTGGTCTACAGAGTGAGTTCCAGGACAGCCAGGACTATACAGAGAAACCTTGTCTGGGGATTGGGGAGGAAGAACTGAAGGATTGAGGAATATCTACAGGCATCTTTCATGTGTCCCTGTCAGGATTGGTCAGTGAGGTAACATGGATTTGATGCTGGAGTTAGGGGCTACCATACAGCCTGGAAGTAGTGAGAGGGAACTTAAAAAGGAATTGTCCCTGGGACCCAAAGGAGATGTAGGCAGGCAGAAAAGATAGCTGCAGTTGGTGTAATTATATAACTCTGTAGATCAGATTAGGGGATTGAATTTGGCAAGGAGGGGGAGCTCTGACTTCTTCAGTTTCCATAACTGTTTCCCTGCCCTGTTCTTTTGCTATGCTCTTAGTGAATGCCTGCAGACTGAGATGACGGATAGAGTTGTAGGTAGGAAGATGGGGGATAAGTTCTTTGTGATCCACTTGGTTTGGTGCTTTACAGGACAGAAAAAACACATCAAATTTCCCACTATAGGGCTTGGAATAGGATTGGGGAAATAGTAAGTGGACAGCAAAGGACAAGTTTTGATTCTGCCCTTACCCTTCTGTTACCATGGAAAGAGTGACACTTCTGTTAGCAGGGGTGCAAGCTGGACTTAAAGCCTGGGGCAGAGCATAGAGTTGGGTAGGGAGGCTAGAAGGGAAAGATCTGTGGCATCCACAAGATATAAAAAGAATGGGAAATGAAGACTCCCAAAGGTGGTGCGGTACAGAGGTTAATTGAGATTGTGGAATTAGCTGTGGTGGAACTTTAGTACAAGAAGTTCTGTAAGAAGTCTAGCTGGTATGAAGGCAGGCGTGGCCTGGAGCCATGCTTCTCAAACTGTGGCTCCCTCATCCTCTGTGGTGGAGTATTGACCATTTCATGGGGGTTGAATATAAGATATCCTCTATATCAGACCTTTTTATTGATATATTTATTTACATTTCAAATGATTTCCCCTTTTCTGGACCCCCACTCCCCGAAAGTCCCATCAGTCCCCTTCCCTCCCTCTGTTTTCCCCCCAACCCTTCCCACTTCCCTGTTCTGGTTTTGCCCTATACTGCTTCACTAAGTCTTTCCAGAACAAGGGGCCGCTCCTTCGTTCTTCGTGTACCTCATTTGATGTGTGGATTATGTTTTGGGTATTCCAGTTTTCTAGGTTAATATCCACTTATTAGTGAGTGCATACCATGATTCATCTTTTGAGTCTGGGTTACCTCACTTAGTATGATGTTCTGCAGCTCCATCCATTTGCCTAAGAATTTCATGAATTCATTGTTTCTAACGGCTGAATAGTACTACATTGTGTAGATATACCACATTTTTTGCATCCACTCTTCTGTTGAGGGATACCTGGGTTCTTTCCAACTTCTGGCAATTATAAATAGGGCTGCTATGAACATAGTAGAGCATGTATCCTTATTACATGGTGGGGAATCCTCTGGGTATATGCCCAGGAGTGGTATAGCAGGATCTTCTGGAAGTGAGGTGCCCAGTTTTCAGAGGAACCGCCAGTCTGATTTCCAGAGTGATTGTACCAATTTCTAACCCCACCAGCAGTGGAGGAGTGTTCCTCTTTCTCCACATCCTCGCCAACACCTGCTGTCTCCTGAATTTTTAATCTTAGCCATTCTGACTGGTGTAAGGTGAAATCTCAGGGTTGTTTTGATTTGCATTTCCCTAATGACTAATGAAGTTGAGCATTTTTTAAGATGTTTCTCTGCCATCCGAAATTCTTCAGGTGAGAATTCTTTGTTTACCTCTGTACCTCATTTTTTAATAGGGTTGTTTGGTTTTCTGGAGTCTAACTTCTAGAGTTCTTTATATATATTCGATATTAGCCCTCTATCTGATGTAGGATTGGTGAAGATCTTTTCCCAATTTGTTGGCTGCCGATCTGTCCTTTTGATGGTGTCCTTTGCCTTACAGAAACTTTGTAATTGTATGAGGTCCCATTTGTCAATTCTTGATCTTAGAGCATATGCTATTGGTGTTCTGTTCAGAAACTTTCTCCCTGTACCGATGTCCTCAAGGGTCTTCCCCAGTTTCTTTTCTATTAGCTTCAGGATATCTGGCTTTATGTGGAGGTCCTTGATCCATTTGGATTTGAGCTTGGTACAAGGAGACAAGGATAGATCAATTCGCATTCTTCTGCATGCTGACCACCAGTTGAACCAGCACCATTTGTTGAAAAGGCTATCTTTTTTCCATTGGATGTTTTCAGCCCCTTTGTTGAGGATTTAGTGGCCATAGGTGTGTGGGTTCATTTCTGGATATTCAATCTTGTTCCATTGATCCTCCTGCCTGTCACTATACCAATAACATGCAGTTTTTAACACTATTGCTCTGTAGTATTGCTTGAGGTCAGGGATACTGATTTCCCCAGACTTTCTTTTGTTGCTGAGAATAGTTTTATCTATACTGGGTTTTTTGTTATTCCAGATGAATTTGATAATTGCTCTTTCTAATTCTGTGAAGAATTTAGTTGGGATTTTGATGGGTATTGCATTGAATCTGTATATGGCTTTTGGCAAGATGGCCATTTTAACTATATTGATCCTGCTGATCCATTACCATGGGAGGTTTTCCCATTTTTTGAGTTCTTCTTCCATTTCCTTCTTCAGAGTCTTGAAGATCTTGTCATACAGATCTTTCACATGTTTGGTAAGAGTCACCCAAAGATACTTTATACTGTTTGTGGCTATTGTGAAGGGGGTCATTTCCCTAATTTCTTTCTCAGACTGCTTATCCTTTGAGTATAGGAAGGCCACTGATTTGCTTGAGTTGATTTTATAACCTGCCACTTTGCTGAAGTTGTTTATCAGCTGTAGGAGTTCTCTAGTGGAGTTTTTTGGGTCACTTAGGTAGACTATCATGTCATCTGCAAATAATGATAGTTTGACTTCTTCCTTTCTAATTTGTATCCCTTTGACCTCCTTATGTTGTAGAATTGTCCGAGCTAGTACCTCAAGTACAATATTGAAAAGATAAGGAGAAAGGGGGCAGCCCTATCTAGTCCCTGATTTTAGAGGGATTGCTTCAAGTTTCTCTCCATTTAGTTTGATGCTGGCTACTGGTTTGCTATATATTGCTTTAACGATGTTTGGGTATGGGCCTTGTATTCCTGTTCTTTCCAAGACTTTAAGCATGAAAGGAAGCTGAATTTTGTCAAATGCTTTTTCAGCATCCAATGAAATGACCATGTGGTTTTGTTCTTTGAGTTCGTTTATGTAGTGGATTGCATTGATGGATTTCCATATATTGAACCACCCCTGCCACCCTGGGATAAAGCCTACTTGATCATGGTGGATGACCGTTTTGATGGGTTCTTGGATTCGGCTGGCAAGAATTTTATTGAGTATTTTTGCATCGATGTTCATAAGGGAGATTGGTCTGAAGTTTTCTTTCTTTGTTGGATCTTTGTGTGGTTTTGGTATCAGCGTAATTGTAGCTTCGTAGAAGGAATTGGGTAGGGTTCCTTCTGTTTCTATTTTGTGGAATAGTTTGAAGAGTATTGGTGTTAGGTCTTCTTTGAAGGTCTGATAGAATTCTGCACTGAAACCATCTGGTCCTGTGCTTTTTTTTTGGTTGGAAGACTTTCTATGACCCCTTCTATTTCTTTAGGGGTTATGGGACTGTTTAGATGATCTATTTGGTCCTGATTTAATTTTGGTATTTGGTATCTGTCTAGGAAATTGTCCATTTCCTCCAGATTCTCCAGTTGTGTTGAGTATAGGCTTTTGTAGTAGGATCTGATGATTTTTTTTGATTTCCTCATTTTCTGTTGTAATATCTCCCTTTTCATTTCGAATTTTGTTGATTTGGATACTTTCTCTGTGCCCTTTGGTCAATCTGGCTAAGGGTTTATCTATCTTGTTGATTTTCTCAAAGAACCAGCTCCTGGACTCGTTGATTCTTTGTATGGTTCTCTTTGTTTCCACGTGATTGATTTCAGCCCTGAGTTTGATGATTTCCTGTCTTCTACTCCTCCTGGGTAAAATAGCTTCTTTTTGTTCCAGGGCTTTCAGTGTCACTAAGCTGCTAGTATATGCTCTCTCCATTTTCTTTTTGGAGGCACTCAGGGCTATGAGTTTTCCTCTGAGCACGGCTTTCATTGTGTCCCAAAGATTTGGGTATGTTGTGCCTTCATTTTCATTAAATTCTAAAAAGTCTCTGATTTCTTTCTTTATTTCTTCTTTGGCCAAGGTGTCATTGAGTAGAGTATTCTTCAGCCTCCATGTGTATATGGGCTTTCTGTTGTTTTTGTTGCTATTGAAAACCACTCTTACACCATAGAGCTCTGATAGGAGGCATGGAATTAGTTCGATCTTCTTGTATTTGTTGAGGTCTTTCTTGCGACCAATTATATGGTCGATTTTGGAGAAGGTACCATGAGGTGCTGAGAAAAAGGTATATTCTTTTGCTTTAGGGTGAAATGTTCTATAAATATCCATCTAATCCAACTGATCTAAAGCTTCAATTAGTTTTACTGTGTCCCTGTTTAGTTTCTGTTTTCCTGATCGGTCCATTGAGGAGAGTGGAGTGTTGAAGTCGCCCACAATTATTGTGTTAGGTGCAATGTGTGCTTTGAGCTTTAGTAAAGTTTCTTTTACGAATGAGGGTGCCCTTGTATTTGGAGCATAGATGTTCAGAATTGAAAGTTCTTCTTGGTGGATTTTTCCTTTGACCAGCAAGAAGTGACCCTCAGTGTCTCTTTTGATGACTTTAGGTTGAAAGTCGATTTTATCTGATATTAGAATGGCTACTCCAGCTCGTTTCCCGAGACCATTGGCTTGTAAAATTGTCTTCCAGCCTTTTACTCTAAGGTAGTTTTTGTCTTTGACATTTAGGTGTGTTTCCTGTATGCAGCAAAATGTAGGGTCCTGTTTCCTTATCCAGTCTGTTAGTTTATGTCTTTTTATTGGCGAATTGAGTCCATTGATGTTAAGAGATATTAAGGAATAGAGATTATTACTTCCTGTCATTTTTGATGTTATTTTTATATTTGAGTGATTATCTTCTTTTGGGTTTGATGAAGGAAGGTTACTATCTTACTTTTTCCAGGGTGTAGTTTCCCTCCTTGTATTGGAAAGAGTGACACTTGTGTTAGCAGGGGTGCAAGCTGGACTTAAAGCCTGGGACAGAGCATAGAGTTGGGTAGGGAGGCTAGAAGGGAAAGATCTGTGGCATCCACAAAATATAAAAAGAATGGTCAGTGAAGACTCCCACAGGTGGTGCGGTACAGAGGTTAATTGAGATTGTGGAATTAGGTGTGGTGGAACTTTAGTACAAGAAGTTCTGTAAGAAGTCTAGCTGGTATGAAGGCAGGCATGGCCTGGAGCCATGCTTCTCAAACTGTGGCTCCCTCATCCTCTGTGGTGGAGTATTGACCATTTCATGGGGGTTGGATATCAAATATCCTCTATATCAGATCTTTATAGTATACTTCATAACAGGAGCCACACTACAGTAATGAAGTAGCCAACAAGTAATTTAATGGTTCTGGTTGACCACAACAGGAAGAACTGTATTAAGGGGGCACAACATTGAGAAGATGAGAAACAACTGGCCTAGGGAGTATGAATACATAATGAAACAATCTCTTCGAATGTTTTCAAAATACATAAAAGATTTTTGCATGCTTTGACCAACAAACACTTCTCTCCCAGGAGGAATAGACTTCCTCCACATTAGTCTACACTTCTCAGTCACCATAAGAGCATGATGATGGAGCTTTTGGCTAATGCAGATGCCAAGAAAAAAGACAAAGTGTTTGTAATACTGGTAAGATAGTCTCCACAAATATCCACAGCTGAGCAGGGCTGATTGGACTATATGTGACTTCTCTGAACATAAACATCTCTGGAATCCACAGACTCATTTCAAATATTTTATACATATTATATTTTATTGGGTTACGATTTTGTCTACAGAGCTGTTTGTGGCCATGAAGAACAGAGATGGGCCTCAGATCCTCTGGATGACCAGTTACAGGTGGTTGAAAACTCTCCTGGGTATGCTGGGAACTGAACCACAGTTCTCTGACAGAGCAGTAATTCCTTTGGCAGCTGAGTTCCCACAAACTGAGCCTTAAAAAAGTCTTCATTGTCATTTAAGTCTTAGATAAATAAATATTCATGTTTGATTTCTCTTTTCTTTGGGCCCTGGTCATTTGTTCTGTTTAGATCAGTACATACAGTTTTCCCCAATGAAATTCCTTTGGGCTGTGCTCATGGTCAGCACCTAACTTGAATCCCAGTTTCCATCATGTCAGACAAAAACAAACAGGAACATCAACAGGGCAGATATCATCTGGATTGTCTGAGACTCCTGTTCTGCCATTCACACCTGAAATTTTAACATAGCAGAGCTGTTTTAAATCCTGAGCCACCATGCTGCTTTCTTGCAGATGCAGTGTAAATGCTCCAGCAATACTGTACTCTAACCAGAAGTCATTGGTAACTACATTGGGTGCTGCCATTGGAAGACAGGAGTTGGTCATATCTGACCAGCTCCTAAAATCTCTTTATGCCTTTGAGTGAGGGTTCGAAGAAAATACTCTGTGCAGAATCCAGGAAGTGGAAGGCTTCAGCTGCCAAGTAGGGATGAGACTCCAACATTGCCTTCTACCCCAAGGTCTCACAGACTTCATAGGAATGAAGTGCAATGAAATCCAGGGCCTGAGTCTTCAGTTACTGTGTGCTGTGGAGATTGGCCACGATGAGAGTGTCTACAGTTTTCTCCACAAACAGGATCCTGAAGAGGGCATCCTCACACATGACCTTCAAGTCCTCCAGGCCATACTTGTCAGCTGCTGCCAGCACACCAGTGGCCATGGAGTTGCTGTTGAGGTGTGGTGTTTTTCCCCTGAGTAGATGAAGCACATCATCTGGAAGACCTGAGGTTCCAGGTCATGGATCTCAACGAGGTTCTTTAGGCTCTCCTGCATTTCATGTTCAAACATGGCTCTGAAAACTGGAGAGCGAGCTGCTAGGATGGCCTTGTGAGCCCTGAATACATGGCCACATACCAATAGGGAACAGTCTGTGAAGAGAGATTTCTCCCACAGCTTTGCTAGGTCATCTGTCAACATCTATCTTGAATCCTTGATTACAGGTGTCATCTTCTGTCCAGGCATGCTAAAGATGGCTTCTACTAGGCTCATGTTGCAGCAGAGGCTGAGCTGGTCTTCAGCGACAAGCCATTGCTGATGGGAGAGGAAGAAACCTCGAAGGATGTACTTTTTGAATCCCCGGTCTTCATATTGCTGAAAGCTTACGACATTGGGGTTTTTCATACTTTGACATTTCTCTCCTTGAGAATTTGTGATCCAGAATTTGAACTTTGCCCAAACTGGGCTCTCTGGACAGCTGAGCAACCCCAGGTAAACTGACAGGTAATCTTTGCTTTCTTCATCAACCCCATTTGTGTTCACTGTCAAACACCATGCCACTTCCTCATTGGCCTCTAATGAGAACACTAGGCTTGAAATCCTTTTCTGAATTCTCCCCCGTGCAAAATGAGAAGTTGCTAATGGTCCACTCATAGCAGATTTTTTAATGCTGATCTGTGTGGAGCCCCGGCCCTTTGCCTCCATGTCCCCTGATGTTTCTGCTGGAGGTAGTTTGAAGGTTAATGTTGACATGAAAAGAACACCAGAAGTTATTTACTCTTCATTCTTTTGAACACAATTATAGGTACACTTTACATTTTAGTTTCAATTTCTCTGTCGCGTCCACCTTCGCCAGCAAAGAGGACGCAACACCAAGGAGTTTCTTCCTTTAATGGTTTATTCGGGAAACCTTGAATTAAGCTTATTTCTTCTTTTGGCGGCCCCGGGCTCTCTCCCAGCCTGACCCTATGAAGCCTAGATAGCCTCATCTGCCCAGGGAGATAACCAGCCGTTTTCTCATAGGTGAACTCAGTGAGTTCTTCATTACCATGTAAGTGAGATAAGGAATACAGCACACTGCACATGTATTCAGGTGATTTACTACCAGGGAGCTGCATGTGGCCAGCACCATCTTGTAACAGAGAAGAACAAAGGGTGGCTCACTACATATCACCCTTTTTTGTTTTAATAGAAGCTGTCCCAGGTCAGGGCTAATCGGGTCACTGGCATCCTACTGTCCAATGGCCCCTGACTTATGTCATCTCTGCCACGACTTAGTCTTACCCATCAGAGGGTTACCCTATCGCCCACCGAGCCCCATGTCTCAGGTTGATCCAAGCGCTGAGAATTTGCCTGTCATTGAGTATCATTGGATTCCAGACAGTATAGTATGTACAGTGTACCCTGGAGAGTAGGCTTCTAAGATTTTAGAGAGGCCAGCCACACAAAGACGTCTTCCTGAGCGTCTATAGCTGCAAGAGGCTGATAAACTACGGCTCTATGAGCTACATGATCTCGTCTAATACGGCAGAAGCACCAAAGGCAGACAAAGGCTGCTAAGCACATAAGGGTGGCTATAGCTAACAATCCAGCCCACTCTTTGATCCAAGAAAAGACACTGGAGATCCACGAGTTCAGGTCCTCCACGGTGATTGGCTTCAGTCTTGTGGCATTAAGCGAAGCTATCTGAAATACAAGCTGTTTGGTTAATAATTCTCCCTCAAGAGACCAATTTCCTTTAAGGAATTCACTGATACTGTACTGACTTTCTTTTAGAACTGTCATATTTACCTGAAGGGGAGTAATACACAATCCTGGGGTATGTTTAACGCAAGATATCTGCACCATTGTTACAAGTGCATCAATTTCTTCTTGTAGAATATCTACTCTCTGATTCAAAAGTCGTATTCCAGCTTCTAAATGGGAATTATATTGATTTTGGGTCTGTAAGGCTCGTGCAGACCACTCAACTATACTATTCACTACCTCTGCAGTCTGCACTTGAGACGCCATGGCTACTGCAGCAGTAGCAGCGGCTGCTGCAGATATAGTAATGGCTGTAATAATGGCAACAGTAATACCAAAATCTCTCTTGAAATGGAACAATTGTCCTATAGGAAAAGTGTCTGCGTCTTCTATAACTGGAATGGGCACAAACATGGGTAGGTGAACTACCAAGGCAGTATCGTTGCCGCCATCCCAACATTCTGATAGATAGCATTGTGTATGGGTACTGTTACAATCTAGGCGATCACTAGAGACATCGGTACTAATAAGGAAGAAAAAGGGTGGTTTGAGGCAAACCGGGGCAGAAGAATAATTCATGTTTTGCAAAAGTGTGTTTATGGTTATATTAAGAAGTCTGACTGCCCTGCTGTTAAAGTTCCTAACAGCAAATATATTATAAAGAAAAAATTCTCCCTTAATGCGAGCAAGAGGAGTTAGTGGGGTAAAAGCATTTTGATAATTTGACAAGATCCCATCATACCATGGCCATGCATTCTGTGCTCCTGTTTGTTCCTCCTTTTTTATTATAAAACACGCTATCAGGTAAGAGTATATAAGGCTGTCAGCCAGGCCTGGGGGAACTGTCCAGCTTTAATAGCTGTGAGTGCCTGTACTATCATTGTGGCCTGTCTCTGTTGGACAAACCTATCCTACAGATACACCACAGGCAAACAAATGCTATTAAAATCATGAGAACAGCAAGGACTCTAAGTCCCGCCCACTCCTTCAGATGATACACCACTAAGCTGATCCATGATGACAGTCCTTCAGCCAAAGACACATCCACTGGAGTGGAATTTACGGTGATGATAGCCATATGGAGTTGGTCCATCAGGGTGTCAAATTCACCAATGCAATTTCCTAAAAGATACTTAGACATTTGTTTAAACAAATTCGCAGCTCTTTTAAAATTTTCATGCTAAATGTTGGTAATGCATAAACTAGAATATTTCCACTGACATCCCAATTGGGCTAGCTGCCACAAGGTCTCAATTTGTTCTTGTACTAAATCAATTCTTTGGTTTATTACCATTAAGCCACCTTTCAGTTGACCATAAAGGCTCACTTGCACATCAATTGCATGAGCAACACTAGATGACAGATTACTCAGAGCATGAGCCCTGTGGCAAATTGTAAAAGGATTAAAAGCATAATCCATAAGTTGATCATGGTCAGCTCTGCTAACTGAGCTGAGTCCATGTGTTTCCACAGCCACCTGTTGATTATAAACAAGATATCTAGCTCTTCCTTCAAAAAAGCCATTCATGAAAATGATGTCCCAAGATGAATCATAGTTATGTGCACATATATTGATTTTTTAAATTAGAAATATGAGTATCAACCATCCTCAGAAGCTAATTAAGTCCTTTAGAATCAACATCATAATGTGGTACATCAAGAACAAATCTTTATAATTTGATGTATACAAAAATGTAAAATTGTTTTTTAAGCCATTACCTTTTTGATGATATGAATAATAAGTGTGCTTATATATCTGAAAGTTTCTATATACCCTCTTTGGGATACACACTTTATGTGTCCTGTCCCAAAGGGTCCTGTCTAGGCACCTTTTTAAAGATTAAATTATAGATAAGTATATTTTAGCTGTTTTCAGACACACCAGAAGAGGGCAAAAGCTATGCCGTCCTTAGGGGTGTGACCATAGCCAATTCCCCTTTTTGTTTTATTAAGTGCTCTTTTAAGGTGTAGTGGGCATGCTCTATAATGCCCTGACCTTGGGGATTATGAGGAAGGCCATGATTTAACTGTATATTTATTTGTTTGTAGAAAGACTGGAACGACTGAGCAGTATAAGATGGACCATTATCTGTTTTAACTAACAAGGCTGCCCCCAGGCAGCCCATGCATCAAGGCAATGTCCAATCATATTGCGAGCCTTCTCTCCACTCATGGCAGTAGCATGAATAATGCCAGAGCATATATCCACAGAGACATGAACACACTTTAAGGTTCTAAACTTAAGATATATGAGTCACATCTATCTGTCATAATTTTAGGGGCAATAGGCCCTTTGGATTAACTCCTAGACGCGGGGGATGGTGAAAAATATACATTGTTGGCACTCCAGCACGATCTGTCGTGCATCTGCATGGGAAAGATGGAATTTTTCTTGTAATGTCCTAGCTGAAACATGAAATTGTTGATGAAATTTCCATGCAGCTTCCAGGGATGAGGCCAGGAGGGCATATTCCATTCTGGTGCATCGATCAACAAGGTCATTGCCCTTATTCAGCGGGCCTGGCAGACCAGAATGGGCTCTAATATGTTGTATAAAAATTTTTGAATCTCTGGACCAGATAATTTTCTGTAATTCCTTCATAAGATGACTTACTGTACTAGTAGGTTTTATGGAGCCAGCTACTTCTAATATCTTAACAGCATTTACCACATAAGATGAATCCAAAAGTAAATTAAATGGAAAGGAACATTTTTTGAAAACTTCTAACACAATTTGTAACTCAACCACCTGTGGGGAGCCAGGCTGATATTGGCACAAAACGGGCTTATTGTGCTCGATCATATAAGCTCCACAGCCTGTTTTAGATCCGTCTGTAAATATATTGGGGGCACCCGGCAATGGTGCTTGTGCAGTTACTTTTGGAAACACCACAGGATGCTCCTTAAAAAATGAAAGCAAAGGATGTCTGGGAAAATGATTATCTATTAATCTATCAAAACAGCAGCGCAATATGGCCCAGTCATCAATTGTCCCACACAAAACCTGCACCTGAGAAGCAGTATAGGGAACGATCAGTGATGTAAGATTCTTCCCAAAAAAACTGTAGACATTGTTGTATCCCCAGAAGGACCAATTTAGCAATTGCAGTAGAGTAATGATCAATAGGTTTTGTTGGTGAGGCTATAGGATGTACCCACAACAGGGGACATTCCTGCCAAAGCAGGCCTGTAGGCTGCAAAAAGGTAGACAAAATATATAAAGCAATTTTCTCTCTTTCTTTGTAGTGAAACAATATTGCGTCTTGTAACCCTTGTTCTATTCTTTTGAGGGCTACTCTAGCCTCCTGTGTTAATATTTGGGGTGAATCCAAGGCCGAATTTTAATGCCTTTATAATTTCTATATAGCCTTATTAATGTTTTATGGATCTAAGTTTAAAACTTTATTTTGAACCACATCTGTATGAATCTGTTAAAAATGTTCTTTTGGCCAGAACTCTCTAGGTGAAGTCTGTAAGATAAGGCCAGCCTTATATCCATCAATCTTGCAAGGAGTAGCCTGCAACCAGACCCCACTGTATGAAGGTCAAACAACAAAAGTAACCTGTAATATCAAAGCATAGCTGCAATTTTTGAAAGCAAAACCCAGTTTTAAATAATCTTTTCTCCTTAAAATAATAGCAAACACATTTATTTCATATTGCAAAGTTTGTCTATCAGCTTGTGTGTTTGATTGTATGACAATGTAACTTATTGAAGAGACATTACTTTAAGTCTTATGTTTTATAAGTCTGAGTTCTAGGATAAGAATCACATAAAACATATATCAATTTAGAAATACCTTAGAGACCTGTATTTCTTGGCTTCTGTCATGCCACGTGTTGCTTAAGATAGCTTTAACCCTAAATTGTTAGTTTTAAACTTATCTTTTGTTACCATCATTATATTTTTTAATCATGTCCAATAACTTATGAGTCAATACTCTATAGTCAAGGCATGTAAAACATTTATACCTTTAAGATCAATTAGAAATAAAGATGAAGCAATTACACAAATCTCATTAATTTAAACCAAATACATATATATTTTTCTAGCTGTAATTTTAGGGGAATAAAACACCTTGAACCCAACCATCACCATGGTAGAAATTTTTCCAGGAGAATTAACCATTAAGTTTGAGGCTGTTGGCCTCTTAAAAGTAGCTTTTTTCTCCAGCTATGTTTAACTCATAGTTAAGAATGTAAAGCACCTTTAATCATCTTCTGTGTAAATTATAGACTGGCAGGACTGCCAGTAGATAATACCTTTTTTTTAACCATTTTATTTTTTTCTTTTTAACACATAACATAAACACAACAATCATTCAGCCACTCAAACAATAGACAACATGAATTGACACACATATAGACAAGTTTGGTGCACCAAAGATAGGCAACAGACAGAAATGGAACTTGATGTCCCAAAAAGATCCAAATACCTTAACCAGAACTAAGAATATCTCCATTAGGATTCAGAGAGAAAATAGGACATCTCCCATTTTCTTCTGTTTCTTGGAGAGTTTTGAAATTAGCTTTTAACCATTATTATTATTATTACTAGTAGTAGTAGTAGTAGTATAATTATTATTATACTATTTGATACCATGTCCTGTACATGGAAAAAACTGCTTTTTTTGAAACCTGCTTTTTCTCTTGTTTAAGAGTTAACTCCTTGTCTTCTTTTTCTTCTGGGAGTTCTGCCAGGGAAGGAAGGAAAGAAATAGTGGCAACCATTGATAGTTATTGTATAGTGTCTTGCTTTTTTAACCCATATTAAGTTTATAAAAAGAGAAAAAGGTTTAAAAAATGTGAGACACGGTATCTTGGCCATGACCATGACCATGTAGAGAGAGGGGGGGGGGGGTAGAGGAGAGCCCAGGAATTTCTTTGTCCGGCTGTTTTAACTGTCTCTGACTTATAAAGAATAAATTTTCCTCCAGAAAATTTAGCTCGTGTAGGATTCAGCCTTCCGTGGAAGATTTAAAGTACCTTTTAAAATTTCCTTTTAACTCTCATAGATCCTTTAAGAAGGCTATTAAAGCAAGCTCTTTTTCCCTGCAGAACCCTGGAATGTTTTCACCCAGTAAGAGGTTTCCCTTGGGCCTGCCCCCAGAGTTCTGGACAAAAGGAACGCCCACAAAGTGCGGGAGGGGAAGGGGGAAGGGTGCGCTGCAGAAATGCCTTTCTGATAAGGAGGTGGGGCTGGCATAGGGGAGTGGCACTCTGCTGCCTTGGCCAGAATTTGCTTTTTGTCTTTGAATGTCTTTTTTCTCTTTAGTCCCTCGGCCTCTAACTTGCTCATGAGAGCCTGAATTTCATCTTCGCTGTGGGAATCTTCAGATTCTGTTTGTTCTAAGTCCCTGAGGCTAGGATACAGCGACCCTCTCCTATCTCCTTTTTCACTTTCAGCTTTTTCTGACCTTTCTTCCTTTATCATTTCCAAAGCATTTCTGCAGTTCTCAAGGGCCCTGTAACATCTGTGATCTTCTAGACAGTTCCTCACCAATTTCCAAAAGGGCTTCACCCCCGGTTTCAGGGTGCCCTGTTCCCAAGCGAAATCCAAGTCCTTGCCTAATTTATCCCAGCAGGGTACGGTAAGGTTCCCTGAGACTGCGAACCAAGGAGCTACTGTATCACATTCATTCAGGAATCTCTCCAGGGTGGATTTCTTAAGTTTTAAATTTTTAGAAAATAATAGCTCTTGCAGAGCCAGAAAAATTGGATGAGACTGTGAAGTCCCCATCCTAAATAAATGTCTATTATCATTGCTATCACGTAATTAGAGGCAGAATCTAAACTGCTTCTAATTGACCAGGCAGAGTAACAAGGTGCCTGTCGCTTTAAAAACAGGCGTGAGAACTTCTGACTTAAAATTCCCATGGTTCTTAACCATGGAGTTCAATGTTAGTTGATTACTATGCAAATCCTCTTTCCTTTTGTTCCACCTCAAACTCCCCCCCCCCCCCCGCCTTAATTTGTAGGGCGGGGCGAACTAACCACACTTTCCTCCGTTTGTCCATTTGTACTACAGACCTGAGACTCCCGTGGCCTCTATTACCGATTAATTTTTCTTTTATAATTTAAAACTTGCCCCAAATACCGGGAACTTCATAGCCACTTAATACCGAGAGCTGCCTTGTCCCATACATTACTGGGATCTTTATAGCCTCTTAATACCGAGAGCTGTCTTGTCCCATAACCGGGATCTTTATACCTCCCATATTCCAGGAATTTTTAATTTAATTAACCCCTAACTACTGGGTACTCACCATCGCACTGTAAACCCCCGACCAATAAAGGTTCTGAAGACTCCAGACAGTACGGGCCACCAATAATGTCACGTCCACCTTCACCAGCAAGGAGTACACAACACCAAGGAGTTTCTTCCTTTAATGGTTTATGCAGGAAACCTTGAATTTAGCTTATTTCTTCTTTTGGCAGCCCCGGGCTCTCTCCCAGCCTGACCTTATAAAGCCTAGATAGCCTAATCGCCAAGGGAGATAACCAGCTGTTTTCTCATAGGTGAACTCAGTGAGTTCTTCATTAGCATCTAAGTGAGATGAGGAATACAGCACACTGCGCATGTATTCAACTGATTTACTACCAGGGAGCAGCATGTGGCCAGCACCATCTTGTAACAGAGAAGAACAAAGGGTGGCTCACTACATTTCTCCTAAGTTCTCTCTCTCTCTCTCTCTCTCTCTCTCTCTCTCTCTCTCTCTCTCTCTCTCTCTTTCTCTCTCTCCCTCCCTTGCTCCCTCCTTCTCCCTCCCTCCTTCTCTCTCCCTCTCTCTTCTTCTCTTTCCCATCTCTCTCTCTCTCTCTCTCTCTCTCTCTCTCTCTCTCTCTCTCTCTCTCTCTCTCTCTCTCTCTCTCTTTTTCTCTCCCCCCCCCCACTGGACTTCCATGCATGTGTATGTGTATGAGTTTAGTGACTCTTAGTTCAGTGGTCACTAATTTGGACTATTCTATCCACCTCTGGATTGTAAAGTCTGTAAAACTTTATATATTCTCATCTCAAGTGTGTTTTATTCTCAGGGTAATATAGAGAATGAATGACTTTATATAAATAGTCAGAAGATATATGAGAATAACATACAGGCTGAGGTCTAGCTAATATAACAATGACTACAGTCAGTATTAACTTATTGCGCAAGGTGTGAAGTCTCAGGTGTTCTTCAGTATATACTGGAATTCTTAAGAAGGGTCTAATGCCAGTGAAGGAATGGGCTTGCTATTGAAATGAGAGCAGGAAGCCAAAGAAAAAAGCTTCCTTCTTCTTTATGCTTATAGTGGGCCTCCAGTAGAAGGTGTGGCCTAGTTAAGGGAGTGTCTTCTAGTCTGAAGATCTGGATTAAACGTATCTGTTTTTCTGCCTCAAGACTCAGATTAAATTTATCTGTTTTTCGACCAGAAGAATCTGTATTAGAACTGGATCTATATACTTCAACTTAAAAAAATTTAGCTGGGGACTGGTGGAACATGCCTTTAATCCCAGCACTTGGGAGGCAGAGGCAGGCAAATTTCTGAGTTCAAGGCCACCCTGGACTAAAAAGTGAGTTCCAGGACAGGCAGAGCTACACAGAGAAACCCTGTCTTGAAAAAAACCAAAAAAAAAAAAAAAAAAAGGAAAAGGCATGCCTTCCACTTTAGTATGTCCACAAGTAGTGCAGACTAGAACAATAACCATCACCAATATACTTTGCTTACTAGGGACAATCTTGCATAAATAAAGAGATCATGTAAATCTCGGCATAGATACTATATACCCATGCACTGGTCTTACAAATGCTACCATAAACATGATCAGGGAAGGGGTGCTTTCCATAACTGCTCAGGAGTCTGAGTGTTCACAAAATGTAAGGCATGTGGAAGAGCTCCTGTATGGTGGGCAGGATCAGAGCCCCAAACCTCCAAGATGGCTCTATTCTTTCCTGTGTTTTATTCCATTTAGGCTTTGTACTTCCCCTCAGGGTCTTCAGGGCCCCCTTACCTCCTTCCTCTGAAGCTATCTGTTTTAGGCATCTCCTACATTCTTCTGATTTTTCCTTGACTGCCAACAGACTTTTTGATGGGTCTGGAGTCTGTTGCTTCTGTCCACTTATCATTTTTCTCTTTTGTAGTCCTCTTTTATTAAATACTCTCTCTGCCACTATCACTAAATCTCTCAAACACCTTTCCCTAACCTCTAGACCCTCTGCAGGTTTTTTTAAATATGCTGCCTAATTAATAAAAGCTAGATCAAAAGCTGTCTTTGCTTCTGCTTTCTGTGGGGGTGTGTTTTAATTACAAAATCCACATTATTCATTGATACAATTTAGCTAACAAGAATAGTTATCCAGGATCAGAAACTTGAACACCAAAAAGTAAGACTAGAGAATACAGATATTCCTGATGTATGGTCAGATTTTTGAAATTCAGACTCCATTTTTAAAAATCTGTTCAAATTAATATCCTGGCACCTAGCATTAGTTTCCAAGATGCCCCTCAACAAAACCTGAGCCTAGCTTCACTCTCTAAGCCAATCTCTAATAAGACCAGCATCTTCAATTGGCACCCTCAACAAGACCAGGTTATTCCAACAACACACCTGCAAACCCAGATTACAAAACCACCACCTGCCTAATGACCATCAATGCAGAGAGGAACAGAAGTTAAGTTTATGTTAGCCAGGTGGTGGTGGAGCACGCCTTTAACCACAGCACTTGTGAGAAGGAGGCAAGCAGATTTCTGAGTTCGAGGCCAGCCTGGTCTACAAACTGAGTTCCAGGACATCCAGGACTACACAGAGAAACCCTGTCTGGAGGAACAGGGAGAGAGAAGAAGGCTTATGGGGCTTGCAGGGAGTGGGGACCCAGAAAAGGGGAAATCATTTGAAATGTAAATAAAGAATACATCGAATAAAAAAGAAAGAAAGAAAAAAATAAGTGCCCAAAAGATCAACTCTGAAGCTAAAGTCAGAGGTGTCCTTCTGAAAATGATATTCAAGAGACAGAGGCAGAAGAACCTAAACTGAAGTGGTACCCTAGGATACACACTAGGGCTGTTCTGGGAAAATAAGTTTATTTTAATTGATGTCATTCTTCATAACTAAGTTAATATCTAAAACAAACACAAAAACATTAAATGAAAAAAATGACACAGGTTGAGCTATTATTAAAAAAAAACAGTTGAGCTATCTGTACCATGGAGCTGGGGATGCTCCACAGCCCTCTGTGCACAGGTCCCACCAGAAGAGAGCTGGGCTCCTGGGAGTGCTGGCACAGGCTTACAGGCCCACAGGAAGTACAAGCTCCAGGTAGGAACACAGAAACAACAGAACCATGTAACACCAAAAATAACAAGATGGTGAAAGTCAAGCCCAAGAACCCTACCAACAAAAACCAAGGCTACTTAGCATCATCAGAAGCCAGTTCTCCCAGCACAGCAAGTTCTGGATAACTGAATATACCACAGAGCAAGATTTGAATTTAAAATCACATTGCATGATGCTGACAGAGGACTTCAAGACCAACTCACTGATAAGTGGATATTAGCCTAGAAGCTCAGAATACCCAAGATACAATTCACAGACCACATGAAGCTCAAGAAGAAAGAAGACCAAAGTGTTGCTACATTGATTCTTCTTAGAAGGGGTACAAAATACCCATGGAAAGAAATACAAAGTGTGGAGCAGAGAGTAAAAGAATGGATATCCATAGACTTCCCCACCTGTGGCGGGGGCATCCCATATGCAGTTAACAATCCCAGACACTATTGTGGATTCCAATAAGTGCTTGCTGACAGGAGCCAGATATAACTCTCTCCTGAGAGGCTTTGCCAGTACCTGACAAATACAGAGGGGGATGCACACACATCCCACCATTGAAATGAGCAAAGGGTTTCAATGTAGGAACTAGCTAAAGGACCCAAGGAGTTGAAAGTGTTTGCAACCCCATAGGATGAACAAAAATACGAACCAACCAGTAAGCCCAGAGTTCTCAGGGACTTAAGCACAAATGAGAGAGTACACATGGAAGAAACGATGACTCCAGACACATGGGTAACAGAGGACAGCCTGAACAGACATCAATGAGAGGAGAGACCCTTGGACCCTTGAAGGCTCATTGCCTCAGGGTACACCTACCAGGTCAGGAAAGCTGGAGTGGGTGGGTTAGTGAGCAGAGGGAGGGGATGGAATAGAGGTTTTCAGAGGGGCATTGAGCAAAGAGGACATTTGAAATGTAAATAAAGAAGATATTTAAGTAAAATTGAAAAAAATAGATAATGGCAAAAAGCCAGAACACAAAACCTGGGCTCACTCACTCTGCTGCAATCCACGCTGGAAGCCAATGTGTTGAGATGGTTCACCTGACAATCTACTCCATCTACCAGCTTCTGGAGGTCATGGAGGAGCCACTCCTATGATGTTTCAGAGAGCAGAATCCTTGAACCAGAACATTGATTACTTGCAGTGAAAATTAGCATGTAATGCTGTTTGGGCAGAACACACACACACACATATGCTACTAATGCTATGTTTTCCATGCAGACAGGAGGCTAGCATGGCTGTCCTCTCAGAGACTCTACCAACAGCTAACTGAAATGCAGTTACAGCCAAGCATTGGATTGTAGTAGGGGAACCCTATGGATAAGTTAGGCGAAGGATTAAAGGAACTAAAGAAGATGGCAACTCTAAAAAAAAATGACCAGTATCACATAATCTGGACCTTGGGAGGCCACCAGAGACTAAGCCACCAACCATTGAGCATACATGAACTTGTCTGATGCCCCAAGCACAAATGAAGTACAGGCATACCTTGTCTGGCCTCAGTGGAAGAGGATGTGCCTAATCCTATAGAGACTTAATGCCCCAGGGAGGGGGAATGCATGGGGAGCACCCTCTCAGAGGCAAAGGAGATGGGGGAGGGCTAAAAAACTGTGAGGGGAGCACTGCAGTGAGGCAGAATTTCAGATGAAAATTAATAAAATAAAAATTGAAAAAAGGAGAATCCAGCCAGGCAGTGGTGCCACACACCCTTAATCCCAGCATCTGGGAGGCAGAGACAGGCAGATTACAGAGTTTGAGGCCAGCCTGGTCTACAAAGTGAGTTCCAGGACAGCCAGGGCTACACAGAGAAACCCTGTCTCAAAAAACCAGAAAGACACACACACACACACACACACACACACACAGAGAGAGAGAGAGAGAGAGAGAGAGAGAGAGAGAGAGAGAGAGAGACAGAGACAGAGAGAAAGAGAGACAGAGACAGAGAGACAGAGAGACAGAGAGACAGAGAGAAACAGAAAGAGAAGCATTTAGGATATTCCAGAACCATTGTTCTAATTGGCTCTGAAGAAGGATTTCCTCGGAGGGAAGTACAAGACTACCACCGACCAAATTGGGAGGAGTGATCACAAGGTCTGTGCTTCTGATTGGAATAACACACAGGAAAGAAGAAAGCCATCTTCAGAGTTTTGGGGCTCTGATTCCTGACCACCATACAGGAGCCCTCCATTTGGTGAACACTCAGACTCTTGACCAGTTGAGGAAAACATCCCTTCTCTGATCAGGTTTATGGCAGAAATCAGTGTAAAAACCAGCACAGGAGTAAATAATAGCTTTGCAGATATTGACATGATACCTTCATTTATGGAAGTCTGAAGTATCAGTAAGCAAAGTACCCTGGTGATGGCTTTTCTTGTCTAGACTACCTGTGGACTCATGTAACATATGAAATGGAGGGATCATCTTTTAAAAGCTTGTTTTGCTTAAATTGAAATAGATCCAGTTCAAACACAGATTCTTAGGGTTGAAAATCACACACCTTTAATCTGAGTCTTCAGGCAGTAAAACAAACACCTTTAATCCAGAAGTTGAGACTTGAAGACACACCCTTATTAGGGCCACGCCTTCTATTGGAGGCTTATATAAGCATATGAAGAAGGAGACTTTGTGTCTTTGCCTGCCTGCTCTCATCTTACTAGCAAGCCCATTTCTTCACTGGCATTAGACTCTACTTCAGAATACCAGCTTATACTGAAGAAAACCTGAGACTTCAAACCTCGTGGACTAAGTAAGTACTGACTGTAGTCATTGTTATATTAGTTGAATTTATGTTGTTCTCATATATCCTCTTTCTATTTATATAAAGGAATTAATTCTGTATGTTCAATAAACACACACAGATATACACTCAGAGAGAGAGAGAAAGAGAGAGAGAAGACAGAGAGGGGGAAGAGAGACACAGAGAACCAGAGACAGTTACACAGAGACAGAGAGAGAAAAACAGCAGAGAGAAAGAATTTAGGAGAAATCTAAAATAAAATCTAAAGAGTATATATAATTGTATGTATCAGGATGAAGAATCAATAAATGCTAGTTCTTCTTTTCAGATCAATGTTAACCTCCAAACTATCGCCAACAGAAATGTCAGGGGACATGGAAGCCAAGAGCTGGGGCTCCACACAGATCAGTGTAAAAAACATCTGCTATGAGTGGACCATTAGCAACTTCTCATTTTGCATGGATGGAATTCAGAAAGAGATTAGAAGCCCAGAGTTCTCATTAGAGGACAATGAGGAAGGGGCATGGTGTTTGAGAGTATACCCAAATGGAGTTGATAAAGAAAGCAAAGATTACCTGTCAGTTGACCTGGGATTGCTCAGCTGTCCCGTGTGCCCAGTTTGGGCAAAGTTTGAGTTCTGGATCATAAATTCCCAAGGAGAGAAATGTCAAAGTAGGAAGAACCCCAGTGTTGTAAGCTTTTGGCAATACCAACACAGGGGATTCAAAGAGTTCATCCTTCGAGATTTCCTCCTCTCCCATCAGCATTTAATTCTCCCTGAAGACCAGCTCACCATCTGCTGCAAGGTGAGCATAGCGGGAGCCATCTTCAGCATGCCTGGACAGAACATGACACCTGCAATCAAGGATCCAAGGCATGTGTTGGCAGATGACCTAGGGAAGCTTTGGGAGAATTCCATCTTCACAGACTGCTCCCTATTGGTAGGTGGCCATGAATTTAGGGCTCACAAGGCCATCCTGACAGCTCGCTCTCCAGTTTTCAGAGCCACGTTTGAACATGAAATGCAGGAGAGACTAAAGAACCTCGTTGAGATTCATGACTTGGATCCCCAAGTCTTCCAGGAGATGATGGGCTTCATCTACACATGGAAGGCACCAAACCTCAAGAGCTACTCCATGGCCTCTGGTCTGCTGGCAGCTGCTGACAGGTATGGCCTGAAGGGTTTAAAGGCCATGTGTGAGGATGCCCTCTGCAGGATCCTCTCTGTGGAGAATGCTGAAAACACTCTCATCCTGGCTGACCTCCACAGCACACAGTGGCTGAAGACTCAGGCCCTGGATTTCATCACAGATTTTGCCTATGAGGTCTCTAAGACCTCAGGGTGGAAGTCATTGGTGGAGTCACATCCCCCCTTGGTGGCTGAAGCCTTCTGCTCCCTGGCTTCTGCACAGTGTCCTTCTTTGGAGCCATGATTTAAATGCCTAAAGTGATCTCAGAAGATGGACAGCTGTGACCTGCACCTCTGCTGCAACAGCTACAACCAGCTTTTTTACCAATGACTTCTGCTTAGACAATGGTATTGAGGGAGCATTTGCACTTTATCAGAGGAATGGCAGCATGGTGGCTCAGGATTTAAAACACCTGCAATATATTATACATACTGAAATGGTAGGTGTGCAATAGGCAGCACTGCAGTCTGGGACACTCTACATGACATCTATGATGTTAATGTTCCTGTTTGAATTTGTCTGATTTTTGGAAACTGAGATTCAATTTAGAGCTGGCCCTAGGCAGAGAACAACTGTGTTTCTTTGGAGAAACACCTCTGCCTTGGACTGAACAGAAGAGATGACTGTGGCCATTGGCAAGGAGAAATCAATCATGATTGCTTCCTCATCAGAGAAGGAAAGACAATGAAGAGTTTCTGTTTAAACATTCAAGGTTCAGGGAACTCAGCTGCAAAAGCAATTACTGCTCTCTCAGAGAACTCTAGCTAAGTTCGCAGCACACATACGAGAGTTTTCCACCACCTGAAACTGGTGAATCAGAGGATCTGAGGCCCTCCTCTTGTCTCCATGGCCACAAAGAACTCTGTAGACAAAACCTTAACCAAATAAAATACAAGATGAATAAAACTTTTGAAATCAGTCTGTGTTTTCCAGAGATGTTTATTTCAGAGAAGTGACATGTAATCCAAGCAGCCTAGCTCAGCTGTGGATGTTTGAACAGAGCCCTCACTCTCCTACCAATATTAGAAACCCTTGGTCTTTTTCCTTGGAATTTAATGTTGGAAAATGAGAACTCCACCCTCATGCTCTTTTTTTGTTTTTCATGTACTTCTTCAGTTTTACCAGAAAATATAACTCCACTTTCAATCAACATAGAAATATTTTTTATTCGAAATATTTTTTATTTACATTTCAAATGATTTCCTCTTTTCTATCCCCCCACTCCCTGAAAGTCACATAAGCCCCCTTCTCTTCCCCCTGTCCTCCCACCCACCCCTTCCCACTTCCCCGGTCTGGTTTTGCCAAATAGTGCTTCAATGAGTCTTTCCAGACCAAGGGGCCACTCCTCCTTTATTCTTGTACCTCATTTGATGTGTGGATTATGTTTTGGGTATTCCAATTTTCTAGTTTAATATCCACTTATTACTGAGTGCATACCATGATTCACCTTTTGAGTCTGGGTTACCTCACTTAGTATGATGTTTTCTAGCTCCATCCAGGAATGGGCATGATATTGAGATGTGAGCAGGAAGCTAAAGAAAAAAGCTTTCTTCTTCTTAATGCTTATTGTCGGGCTCCAGTAGAAGGTGTGGCCTAGTTAAGGGAGTGTCTTCTAGTCTGAAGATCTGGATTAAGGGTATGTGTTTTTCTGCCTCAAGACTCAGACTAAAGGTATATGTTTTTCTCAGATTAAATGTATATGTTTTTCGACCAGAAGAATCTGTATTAGAACTGGATCTATATACTTCAACTTAAGAAAAAAATTTAGCTGGGCACTGCTGGCACATGCCTTTAATCCCAGCACTTAGGAGGCAGAGGCAGGCAGATTTCTGAGTTCGAGGCCAGCCTGGACTACAAAGTGAGTTCCAGGACAGCCAGGGCTACACAGAGAAAACCTGTCTTGAAAAAAACCAAAAAAAAAAAAAAAAAAAAAAAAAAAAAAAAAAGGAAAAGGCATGCCTTCTACTTTTGGATGTCCACAATAAGTGCAGACTAGAAGAATAACCATCACCAAATAATATACTTTGCTTATTTGGGACAATCTTGCATAAATAAAGAGATGATGTAAATCTCTGCATAGATACTATTTACACATGCACTGGTCTTACAAATGCTACCATAAACATGATCAGGGAAGGGGTGCTTTCCTTAACTGCTCAGGAGTCTGAGTGTTCACAAAATGTAAGGCATGTGGAAGAGCTCCTGTATGGTGGGTAGGATCAGAGCCCCAAACCTCTGAAGATGGCTCTATACTTTCCTGTGTTTTATTCAATTTAGACTTTGTACTTCCCCTCGGGGTCTTCAGGGCCCCCTTACCTCCTTCCTCTGAAGCTATCTGTTTTAGGCACCTCCTGCAGTCTTCTGGTTTTTCCTTGACTGCCAACAGAATTTTTGATGGGTCTGGAGTCTGTTGCTTCTGGCCACTTAACTTTTTTTCTCTTTTGTAGTCCTCCTTTATTAAATACTCTCTCTGCCACTATCACTAAATCTCTCAAACACCTTTCCCTAACCTCTAAACCCTCTGCAGGTTTTTTTTAAATATGCTGCCTAATTAATAAAAGCTAGATCAACAACTGTCTTTGCTTCTGCTTTCTGTGGGGTGTGTATTAATTACAAAATCCACATTATTCATTGATACAATTTAGCTAACAAGAATAGTTATCCAGGATCAGAAACTTGAACATCAAAAAGTAAGACTAGAGAATGCAGATAATCCTGGTGTATGGTCAAATCTTTGAAGTTCAGACTCCATTTTTAAAAATCTGTTCAAATTAACATCCTGGCACCTAGCATTAGTTTGCAAGTTGCCCCTCAACAAAACCTGAGCCTAGCTTCACTCTCTAAGCCAATCTCCAATAAGACCAGCATCTTCAATTTACACCTTTAACAAGACCAGGTTATTCCACCAACACACCTGTACCCCCAGATTACTGACCACCCCCTGCCTAATGACCACCAATGCAGAGGGGAACAGAAGTTAAGTTTATGTTAGCCAGGTGGTGGTGGAGCACGCCTTTAATCCCATCACTTGTGAGGAGGAGGCAAGCAGATTTCTGAGTTCGAGGCCAGCCTGGTCTACAAAGTGAGTTCCAGGACATCCAGGAATACACATAGAAACCCTGTCTTGGAGGAACAGGGAGAGGGAATAGGGCTTATAAGACTTGCGGGGAGTGGGAACCCTGAAAACGGGAAATAATTTGAAATGTAAATAAAGAATACATCAAATAAAAAAAGAAAGAAAAAAATAACTCCCCAAAAGATCAACTCTGAAGCTAAAGAGGTGGCCTGAAAATGATATTCAAGAGACAGAGGCAGAAGAACCTAAACTGAAGTGGTACCCTAGGATACACAGTAGGGCTGTTCTGGGAAAATAAGTTTATTTGAATTAATGTCATTCTTCATAAATAAATTAATATCTAAAACAACCACACAAGCATTAAATGAAAGAAAAAAAAAACAATGACAGAGGTTGAGCAATTATTAAAAAAAAAAAACATTGAGCTATCTGTACCATGGAGCTGGGGCTGCTCCACAGCCCTCTGTGCACAGGTCCCACCAGAAGAGAGCTGGGCTCCCGGGAGTTCTGGCACAGGCTTATAGGACCACAGGAGGTACAAGCTCCAGGCAGAAACACAGAAACAACAGAAATATGAAACACCAAAAGTAACAAGATGGCAAAAGGCAAGCACAAGAAACCTACCAACAAAAACCAAGGCTACTTGGCATCATCAGAAGCCAGTTCTCCAAGCACAGCAAGTTCTGGATAACCGAATATATCACAGAGCAAGATTTGAATTTAAAATCACATTGCATGGTGCTGATAGAGGACTTCCAGACCAACTCACTGATAAGTGGATATTAGCCTAGAAGTTCAGAATACCCAAGATACAATTCACAGACCACATGAAGCTCAAGAAGAAAGAAGATGAAAGTGTGGATACTTTGATGCTTCTTACAAGGGGTACAAAATACCCATGGGAAGAAATACAAAGTGTGGAGCAGAGAGTAAAAGAATGGATATCCATAGACTGCCCCACCTGTGGATCCATCCCACATGCAGTTAACAAACCCAGGCACTATTGTGGATGCCAATAAGTGCTTGCTGACAGGAGCCAGATATAACTCTCTCTTGAGAGGCTTTGCCAGTGCCTGACAAATACAGAGGGGGATGCACACAGCCAACCATTGAACTGAGCAAAGGGTTTCAATGGAGGAACTAGAGAAAGGACCCAAGGAGCTGAAGGTGTTTGCAACCCCATAGGATGAGCAACAATATGAACCAAACAGCAAGCCCAGAGTTCTCAGGGATTTAAGCACAAATGAGAGAGTACACATGGAAGAAACAATGACTCCAGCCACATGGGTAACAGAGGACAGCCTGAACAGACATCAATGAGAGGAGAGACCCTTGGACCCTTGAAGGCTCATTTCCTCAGGGTACCCCTACCAGGTCAGGGAAGCTGGAGTGGGTGGGTTAGTGAGCAGAGGGAGGGGATGGGATAGAGCTTTGCAGAGGGGAAATGAGCAAAGGGGACCTTTCAAACGAAAATCAAGAAAATATTTAATTAAAATTGAAAAATAAATAAATAATGGCAAAAAAGCCAGAACACAAAACCTGGGCTTACTCACTCTGTTGCAATCCACACTGGAAGCCAATGTTTTGAGATGGTTCACCTGACAATCTACTCCATCTACCAGCTTCTGGAAGTAATGGAGGAGCCACTCCTATAATGTTTCAGAAAGCAGAATCCTTGAACCAGAACATTGACTACGTGCAGTAAATATTTACATGTAATGCAGTTTGGGCAGAACACACACACACACACACACACACACACACACAAACACACACACACACACATGCTACTAATGCACTACTTTCCATGCAGACAGGAGGCTAGCATGGCTGTCCTCTCAGAGGCTCTACCTACCAACAGCTAACTGAAATGCAGTTACAGCTAAGCATTGGATTGTAGTAGGGGAACCGTATGGACAAGTAAGGCGAAGGATTAAAGGAACTAAAGGAGATGGCAACTCTAAAAAGATGACCAGTATCACATAATCTGGACCTTGGGAGGCCACCAGAGATTAAGCCACCAACCAGAGAGCATACATGAACTTGTCTGATGCCCCAAGCACAAATGAAGGACAGGCATATCTTGTCTGGCCTCAGTGGAAGAGGATGTGCCTAATCCTATATAGACTTATTGTCCCAGGGAGGGGGAATGCATGGGGAGCACCCTCTCAGAGGCAAAGGAGATGGGGGACGGCTGAAAAACTGTGAGGGGAGCACTGCAGTGAGGCAGAATTTCAGATGAAAATTAATAATATAAAAATTGAAAAAAGGAGAATCCAGCCAGGCAGTGGTGCCACACACCTTTAATCCCAGCACTTGGGAGGCAGAGACAGGCAGATTTCTGAGTTTGAGGCCAGCCTGGTCTACAAAGTGAGTTCCAGGACAGCCAGGGCTACACAGAGAAACCCTGTCTCAAAAAACCAGAAAGACACACACACACACACACACACACACACACACAAACAGAGAGAGAGAGAGAGAGAGAGAGAGAGAGAGAGAGAGAGAGAGAGAGAGAGAGAGAGAGAAGCATTTATGATATTCCAGAACCATTGGTCTAATTGGTTCTGAAGAAGGATTTCCTTGGAGGGAAGTACAAGACTACCACCAAACAAATTGGGAGGAGTGATCACAAGGTCTGTGCTTCTGATTGGAATAACACACAGGAAAGAAGAAAGCCATCTTCAGAGTTTTGGGGCTCTGATTCCTGACCACCATACAGGAGCTATTCCACATGCCCTCCATTTGGTGAATACTCAGACTCCTGACCAGTTAAGGAAAACATCCCTTCCCTGATCAGGTTTATGGCAGAAATCAGTGTAAAACCAGCACAGGAGTAAATAATAGCTTTGCAGAGATTGACATGATACCTTCATTTATGGAAGTCTCAAGTCTCAGTAAGCAAAGTACCCTGGTGATGGCTATTCTTGTCTAGACTACCTGTGGACTCATGTAACATATAAAATGGAGGGCTCGTCTTTTAAAAGCTTGTTTTGATTAAATTGAAATAGATAAATCCAGTTCAAACGCAGATTCTTAGGGTAGAAAATCACACACCTTTAATCTGAGTCTTCAGGCAGGAAAACAAACACCTTTAATCCAGAAGTTGAGACTTGAAGACACACCCTTAATAGGGCCACGCCTTCTATTGGAGGCCTATATAAGCATATGAAGAAGGAGACTTCCTGTCTTTGCCTGCCTGCTCTCATCTTACTAGCAAGCCCATTTCTTCACTGGCATTAGACTCTACTTCAGAACACCAGCATATACTGAAGAAAACCTGAGACTTCAAACCTCGTGGACTAAGTAAGTACTGACTATAGTCATTGTTATATTAGTTGAATTTATGTTATTCTCATATATCCTCTTTCTATTTATATAAAGGAATTAATTCTGTATGTTCAATAAACACACGCACATATACACTCAGAGAGAGAGAGAAAGAGAGAGAGAAGACAGAGAGGGGGCAAGAGAGACACAGAGAAACAGAGACAGTTACACAGAGACAGAGAGAGAAAAACAGCACAGAGTAAGAATTTAGGAGAAATCTAAAATAAAATCTAAAGAGTATATATAATTGTATGCATCAGGATGAAGAGTCAATAAATGCTAGTTCTTCTTTTCAGATCAACGTTAACCTCCAAACAACCTCCAACAGAAATGTCAGGGGACATGGAAGCCAAGAGCTGGGGCTCCACACAGATCAGTGTAAAAAACATCTGCTATGAGTGGACCATTAGCAACTTCTCATTTTGCATGGATGGAATTCAGAAAGAGATTAGAAGCCCAGAGTTCTCATTAGAGGCCAATGAGGAAGCGACATGGTGTTTGACAGTATACCCAAATGGAGTTGATAAAGAAAGCAAAGATTACCTGTCAGTTGGCCTGGGATTGCTCAGCTGTCCCGTGTGCCCAGTTTGGGCAAAGTTTGAGTTCTGGGTCATAAATTCCCAAGGAGAGAAATGTCAAAGTACGAAGAACCCCAGTGTTGTAAGCTTTTGGCAATACCAACACAAGGGATTCAAAGACTTCATCCTTCGAGATTTCCTCCTCTCCCATCAGCATTTACTTCTCCCTGAAGACCAGCTCACCATCTGCTGCAAGGTGAGCATAGCGGGAGCCATCTTTAGCGTGCCTGGACAGAACATGACACCTGCAATCAAGGATCCAAGGCATGTGTTGGCAGATGACCTAGGGAAGCTTTGGGAGAATTCCATCTTCACAGACTGCTCCCTATTGGTAGGTGGCCATGAATTCAGGGCTCACAAGGCCATCCTAGCAGCTCGCTCTCCAGTTTTCAGAGCCATGTTTGAACATGAAATGCAGGAGAGACTAAAAAACCTCGTTGAGATTCATGACTTGGATCCCCAAGTCTTCCAGGAGATGATGGGTTTCATCTACACAGGGAAGGCACCAAACCTCAAAAGCTACTCCATGGCCGCTGGTGTGCTGGCAGCTGCTGACAGGTATGGCCTGGAGGGCTTGAAGGCCATGTGTGAGGATGCCCTCTGCAGGATCCTCTCTGTGGAGAATGCTGCATACACTCTCATCCTGGCTGACCTCCACAGCACACAGTGGCTGAAGACTCAGGCCCTGGATTTCATTACAGATTTTGCCTATGAGGTCTCTAAGACCTCAGGTTGGAAGTCATTGGTGGAGTCACATCCCCCCTTGGTGGCTGAAGCCTTCTGCTCCCTGGCTTCTGCACAGTGTCCTTCTTTGGAGCCATGACTTAAATGCCTAAAGTGATCTCAGAAGATGGACAGCTGTGACCTGTACCTCTTCTGCAACAGCAACAACCAGCTTTTTTACCAATGACTTCTGCTTAGACAATGGTATTGAGGGAGCATTTGCACTTTATCAGGGGAATGGCAGCATGGTGGCTCAGGATTTAAAACACCTGCAATATATTATACATACTGAAATGGTAGGTGTGCAATAGGCAGCACTGCAGTCTGGGACACTCTACATGACATCTATGATGTTAATGTTCCTGTTTGAATTTGTCTGATTTTTGGAAACTGAGATTCAATTTAGAGTGGGTCCTAGGCAGAGAACAACTGTGTTTCTTTGGAGAAACACTTCTGCCTTGGACTAAACAGAAGAGATGACTGTGGCCATTGGCAAGGAGAAATCAACCATGATTGCTTCCTCATCAGAGAAGGAAAGACAATGAAGAGTTTCTGTTTAAACATTCAAGGTTCAGGGAACTCGGCTTCAAAAGCAATTACTGCTCTCTCAGAGAACTCTAGCTAAGTTCGCAGCACACATAGGAGAGTTTTCCACAACCTGAAACTGGTGAATCAGAGGATCTGAGGCCCTCCTCTTGTCTCCATGGCCACAAAGAACTCTGTAGACAAAACCTTAACCAAATAAAATACAAGATGAAAAAAACTTTTGAAATCAGTCTGTGGTTTCCAGAGATGTTTATTTCAGAGAAGTAACATGTAGTCCAAGCAACCTAGCTCAGCTGTGGATGTTTGAACAGAGCCCTCACTCTCCTACCAATATTAGAAACCCTTGGTCTTTTTCCTTGGAATTTAATGTTGGAAAATGAGAACTCCACCCTCATGCTCTTTTTTTTGTTTTTCATGTACTTCTTCAATTTTACCAGAAAATATAACTCCACTTTCAATCAACATAGAAATATTTTTTATTCGAAATATTTTTTATTTACATTTCAAATGATTTCCTCTTTTCTATCCCCCCACTCCCTGAAAGTCCCATAAGCCCCCTTCTCTTCCCCCTGTCCTCCCACCCACCCCTTCCCACTTCCCCGGTCTGGTTTTGCCAAATAGTGCTTCATTGAGTCTTTCCAAACCAAGGGGCCACTCCTCCTTTATTCTTGTACCTCATTTGATGTGTGGATTATGTTTTGGGTATTCCAATTTTCTAGGTTAATATCCACTTATTAGTGAGTGCATACCATGATTCACCTTTTGAGTCTGGGTTACCTCACTTAGTATGATGTTCTCTAGCTCCATCCAGGAATGGGCATGATATTGAGATGTGAGCAGGAAGCTAAAGAAAAAAAGCTTCCTTCTTCTTAATGCTTATTGTGGGGCTCCAGTAGAAGGTGTGGCCTAGTTAAGGGAGTGTCTTCTAGTCTGAAGATCTGGATTAAGGGTATGTGTTTTTCTGCCTCAAGACTCAGACTAAAGGTATATGTTTTTCTCAGATTAAATGTATATGTTTTTCGACCAGAAGAATCTGTATTAGAACTGGATCTATATATTTCAACTTAAGAAAAAAAATTAGCTGGGCACTGCTGGCACATGCCTTTAATCCCAGCACTTAGGAGGCAGAGGCAGGCAGATTTCTGAGTTCGAGGCCAGCCTGGTTTACAAAGTGAGTTCCAGGACAGCCAGGGCTACACAGAGAAACCCTGTCTTGAAAAAAGCCAAAAAAAAAAAAAAAAAAAAAAGGAAAAGGCATGCCTTCTACTTTTGGATGTCCACAATAAGTGCAGACTAGAAGAATAACCATCACCAAATAATATACTTTGCTTATTTGGGACAATCTTGCATAAATAAAGAGATCATGTAAATCTCTGCACAGATACTATTTACACATGCACTGGTCTTACAGATTGCTACCATAAACATGATCAGGGAAGGGGTGCTTTCCTTAACTGCTCAGGAGTCTGAGTGTTCACAAAATGTAAGGCATTTGGAAGAGCTCCTGTATGGTGGGCAGGATCAGAGCCCCAAACCTCTGAAGATGGCTCTATACTTTCCTGTGTTTTATTCCATTTAGACTTTGTACTTCCCCTCAGGGTCTTCAGGGCCCCCTTACCTCCTTCCTCTGAAACTATCTGTTTTAGGCACCTCCTGCAGTCTTCTGGTTTTTCCTTGACTGCCAACAGACTTTTTGATGAGTCTGGAGTCTGTTGCTTCTGGCCACTTAACTTTTTTCTCTTTTGTAGTCTTCTTTTATTAAATACTCTCTCTGCCACTATCACTAAATCTCTCAAACACATTTCCCTAACCTCTAAACCCTCTGCAGGTTTGTTTTTAATATGCTGCCTAATTAATAAAAGCTAGATCAACAGCTGTCTTTGCTTCTGCTTTCTGTGGGGTGTGTATTAATTACAAAATCCACATTATTCATTGATACAATTTAGCTAACAAGAATAGTTATCCAGGATCAGAAACTTGAACACCAAAAAGTAAGACTAGAGAATGCAGATATTCCTGATGCATGGTCAAATCTTTGAAGTTCAGACTCCATTGTTAAAAAAATCTGTTCAAATTAACATCCTGGCACCTAGCATTAGTTTCCAAGTTGCCCCTCAACAAAACCTAAGCCTAGCTTCACTCTCTAAGCCAATCTCCAATAAGACCAGCATCTTCAATTTACACCCTCAACAAGACCAGGTTATTCCACCAACACACCTGTACCCCCAGATTACAAAACCACCCCCTGCCTAATGACCACCAATGCAGAGGGGAACAGAAGTTAAGTTTATGTTAGCCAGGTGGTGGTGGAGCACGCCTTTAATCCCAGCACTTGTGAGGAGGAGGCAAGCGGATTTCTGAGTTTGAGGCCAGCCTGGTCTACAAAGTGAGTTCCAGGACATCCAGGACTACGCAGAGAAACCCTGTCTTGGAGGAACAGGGAGAGGGAATAGGGCTTATAAGACTTGCGGGGAGTGTGGACCCAGAAAAGGGGAAATAATTTGAAATGTAAATAAAGAATACATCAAATAAAAAAAGAAAGAAAAAATAACTCCCCAAAAGATCAACTCTGAAGCTAAAGAGGTGCCCTGAAAATGATATTCAAGAGACAGAGGCAGAAGAACCTAAACTGAAGTGGTACCCTAGGATACACAGTGGGGCTGTTCTGGGAAAATAAGTTTATTTGAATTGATGTCATTCTTCATAAATAAATTAATATCTAAAACAAACAAACAAACACACAAACATTAAATGAAAGAAAAAACAATGACAGAGGTTGAGCAATTATTTAAAAAAAAAAACAGTTGAGCTATCTGTACCATGGAGCTGGGGCTGCTCCACAGCCCTCTGTGCACAGGTCCCACCAGAAGAGAGCTGGGCTCCCGGAGTTCTGACACAGGCTTACAGGACCACAGGAGGTACAAGCTCCAGTCAGAAACACAGAAACAACAGAACTATGTAACACCAAAAGTAACAAGATGGTGAAAGGCAAGCACAAGAACCCTACCAACAAAAACCAAGGCTACTTAGCATCATCAGAAGCCAGTTCTCCCACCACAGCAAGTTCTGGATAACTGAATATACCACAGAGCAAGATTTGAATTTAAAATCACATTGCGTGAGGCTGATAGAGGACTTCAAGACCAACTCACTGATAAGTGGATATTAGCCTAGAAGCTCAGAATACCCAAGATACAATTCACAGACCACATGAAGCTCAAGAAGAAAGAAGACCAAAGTGTAGATACTTTGATTCTTCTTAGAAGGGGTACAAAATACCCATGGGAAGAAATACAAAGTGTGGAGCAGAGAGTAAAAGAATAGATATCCATAGACTGCCCCACCTGTGGATCCATCCCATATGCAGTTAACAAACCCAGGCACTATTGTGGATGCCAATAAGTGCTTGCTGACAGGAGCCAGATATAACTCTCTTCTGAGAGGCTTTGCCAGTGCCTGACAAATACAGAGGGGGATGCACACAGCTAACCATTGAACTGAGCAAAGGGTTTCAATGGAGGAACTAGAGAAAGGACCCAAGGAGCTGAAGGTGTTTGCAACCCCATAGGATGAGCAACAATATGAACCAACCAGTAAGCCCAGAGTTCTCAGGGACTTAAGCACAAATGAGAGAGTACACATGGAAGAAACGATGACTCCAGACACATGGGTAACAGAGGACAGCCTGAACAGACATCAATGAGAGGAGAGACCCTTGGACCCTTGAAGGCTCATTGCCTCAGGGTACACCTACCAGGTCAGGAAGGCTGGAGTGGGTGGGTTAGTGAGCAGAGGGAGGGGATGGAATAGAGGTTTTCAGAGGGGCATTGAGCAAAGAGGACATTTGAAATGTAAATAAAGAAGATATTTAAGTAAAATTGAAAAAAAAATAAATAATGGCAAAAAGCCAGAACACAAAACCTGGCTCACTCACTCTGCTGCAATCCACGCTGGAAGCCAATGTTTTGAGAGGGTTCACCTGACAATCTACTCCATCTACCAGCTTCTGGAGGTCATGGAGGAGCCACTCCTATGATGTTTCAGAAAGCAGAATCCTTGAACCAGAACATTGATTACTTGCAGTGAAAATTTGCATGTAATGCTGTTTGGGCCGAACACACACACACACACATACGCTACTAATGCTATGTTTTCCATGCAGACAGGAGACTAGCATGGCTGTCCTCTCAGAGGCTCTACCTACCAACAGCTAACTGAAATGCAGTTACAGCTAAGCATTGGATTGTAGTAGGGGAACCCTATGGATGAGTTAGGCGAAGGATTAAAGGAACTAAAGGAGATGGCAACTCTAAAAAAAATGACCAGTATCACCTAATCTGGACTTTCGGGGGCCACCAGAGACTAAGCCACTAACCAGTGAGCATACATGAACTTGTCTGATGCCCCAAGCACAAATGAAGTACAGGCATACCTTGTCTGGCCTCAGTGGAAGAGGATGTGCCTAATCCTATAGAGACTTAATGCCCCAGGGAGGGGGAATGCATGGGGAGCACCCTCTCAGAGGCAAAGGAGATGGGGGACGGCTGAAAAACTGTGAGGGGAGCACTGCAGTGAGGCAGAATTTCAGATGAAAATTAATAAAATAAAAATTGAAAAAAGGATAATCCAGCCAGGCTGTGGTGCCGCACACCTTTAATCCCAGCATTTGGGAGGCAGAGATAGGCAGATTTCAGAGTTTGAGGCCAGCCTGGTCTACAAAGTGAGTTCCAGGACAGCCAGGGCTACACAGAGAAACCCTGTCTCAAAAAACCAGAAAGACACACACACACACACACACACACACAGAGAGAGAGAGAGAGAGAGAGAGAGAGAGAGAGAGAGACAGAGAGACAGAGAGACAGAGAGAAACAGAAAGAGAAGCATTTATGATATTCCAGAACCATTGTTCTAATTGGCTCTGAAGAAGGATTTCCTAGGAGGGAAGTACAAGACTACCACCGACCAAATTGGGAGGAGTGATCACAAGGTCTGTGCTTCTGATTGGAATAACACACAGGAAAGAAGAAAGCCATCTTCAGAGTTTTGGGGCTCTGATTCCTGACCACCATACAGGAGCTCTTCTACATGCCCTCCATTTGGTGAACACTCAGACTCTTGACCAGTTAAGGAAAACATCCCTTCCATGATCAGGTTTATGGAAGAAATCAGTGTAAAAGCCAGCACAGGAGTAAATAATAGCTTTGCAGATATTGACATTATACCTTCATTTATGGAAGTCTGAAGTATCAGTAAGCAAAGTACACTGGTGATGGCTCTTCTTGTCTAGACTACCTGTGGACTCATGTAACATATAAAATGGAGGGATCATCATGGTGGCTCAGGATTTTAAACACCTGCAATATTATACATATTGAAACGGTAGGTGTGCAATAGGCAGCACTGCAGTCTGGGACACTCTACATGACATCTATGATGTTAATGTTTCTGTTTGAATTTGTCTGATTTTTGGAAACTGAGATTCAATTTAGAGCTGGCCCTAGGCAGAGAACAACAGTGTTTCTTTGGAGAAACACTTCTGCCTTGGACTGAACAGAAGAGATGACTGTGGCCATTGGCAAGGAGAAATCAACCATGATTGCTTCCTCATCAGTGAAGGAAAGACAATGAAGAGTTTCTTTTTAAACATTCAAGGTTCAGGGAACTCGGCTTCAAAAGCAATTACTGCTCTCTCAGAGATCTCTTGCTAAGTTCGCTACACACATAGGAGAGTTTTTCACCACCTGAAACTGTTGAATCAGAGATCTGAGGCCCTCCTCTTGTCTCCATGGCCACAAAGAACTCTGTAGACAAAACCTTAACCAAATAATATACAAGATGAATACAACTTTTGAAATCAGTGTGTGCTTTCCAGAGATGTTTATTTCAGAGAAGTAACATGTAGTCCAAGCAGCCTAGCTCAGCTGTGGATGTTTGAACAGAGCCCTCACTCTCCTACCAATATTAGAAACCCTTGGTCTTTTTCCTTGGAATTTAATGTTGGAAAATGAGAACTCCACCCTCATGCTCTTATGACGACGGAGAAGTCTATGCCATAGTAGAGGGAGTCTAATCCTTCTGGGAGAGATGTGTTTGTGGATTAAGGCATGCAAAATCTATTAAATGTTTTGAAAACATCCAAAGGGATTTATTCATTACAGATTTGCAGGCCTGTATACCTGTTGAGGGAGAACCGGCTGGGGAGGGAGCAGAGGTACGAGTCCTTGGTCCAGTCTGTGGTCTGGAAGCACTGAGAGGCCTGTTACATTGCTCCAACATAGCAGGATTAGATAAGAGGAGATAGCCCATGATTGTAAAGCATTATTACAGAAAAGGAGGTGCCAAGAAAAGAGATCAAAAGGTAAAAAGAGAAAGAGATAGAGAGGTGAGATCCACCCGTGGCCACTTAGAAAAAGAATGGGGGGGGGGTAAGGGGGATAAGAGCGTAAGAGAAAAAAGAGGACAAGAGAGCATGGGCAAGAGAGGAAGGAGGAGCCAAGCAGCCCTCTCTATAGTGGGTCAGGGTACCTGGCTGTTGCCAGGTAACTGCGGGGTGGGGCAAACCTGGCTGTACCTAGGTGACTGTGGGTGGGGAATCTAGGCCGTGGTGTGGCCCAGATATAAAATTAATTCAAACAAATCAGTAGCCTTCCTATACTCAAAGGATAAACAGGCAGAGAAAGAACTTAGGGAAGAAGAAATAGAAGAAGACCTCAGAAGATGGAAATATCTCCCATGCTTGTGGATTACCAGGATTAATATAGTAAAAATGGCCATCTTGTCAAAAGCAATCTACAGATTCAATGCAATCCCCATTAAATTCCAACTCAAGTCTTCAAAGAGTGAGAAAGTGCAATTCTCAATCTTATCTGGAATTACAAAAAACCCATGGTGCTTTTTCACAGCTAAAGAACACCAACTAAAACAAACCAGATGATAGATGACCCAGTGACCTGGAGTAAAACACCAGTAAAATACTACTGGTCTTCTTTAAAAGGGGTAAAATATCTTCTAATAATCCTTTAATCTTAATAATCTCCTTAATTAATAGCTTATTCACTCATCAGAGAAGCTTCCTCCTGCAGCAGATTGGAACAAATACAGAGATTAACACCCAGACATTATGCAGAGAGAGACAGAGACATTGGAGAGACAGAGACAGAGAAAGATCTTCATACACACAACTGTAAATGAGATGTTTCCCTTAAATCCATGCCCTCATAGTTCAGAGAGCCCTAAGGAAGACGATCAGAAGCAGGGAGGGAGACACAGGGAATGGAGGTTCTCAGGAAGACAACGCCCTTTGAATCCCCTTTAACTCAAAGACACTGAGGCAGCAGTCCCATGGCCTCCATGGATCTGTACCAGCTGTCCTTTTCTGATGACAGACAGAAATGTAGAGGATCCATGTGGGAAAGGACGTGGGAAAGAACAAGAAGAATTGAGGGAAACACTACTCACTCAGATTATACAGTATTAATAAAGAATTCATGCTTAATTAAAGAAGGAGGAGGAGGAGCAGATGCCTGGGGAGAAAATATAGTAGTTTTCCAAAACTTTCAGAATGAGGTAAGAAGTGTTTCTAATTAGAGCTCCTCTGGTTATGTTTTAGTGCAATGCCATTAGGGACATTAAATTCAGTGGTAACCAAATATCAGGAAGAGAGAATAAAATAAAATACATAAATGTACCCTTTTTGCTCATATTCTTGGTGTCTTAGTCAGGGTTTCTATTCCTGCACAAACATTATGACCAAGAAGCAAGTTTGGAAGGAAAGGGTTTATTCAGCTTACGCTGCTGCATTGCTGTTCATCACAAAAGGAAGTCAGGACTGGAACTCAAACAGGTCAGGAAGCAGGAGCTGATGCAGAGGCCATGAATAGATGTTCCTTACTGGCTTGCTCCCCCTGGCTTGCTCAGCCTGCTCTCTTATTGAACCCAAGAATACCAGCCCAGTGGTGGTACCACCCACAAGGGGCCCTCCCCACTTGATCACTAATTGAGAAAATGCCCCACAGCTGGATCTCATGGAGGCACTTCCCCAACTGAAGCTCCTTTCTCTGTGATAACTCCAGTCTGTGTCAAGTTGACACACAAAACCAGCCAGTACACTTGGCTGGTTCTTCCAATTCTGAGAAAAACCTTATCTACCTCCTGTGGATCTCTATTGCCTCAATCAATGTTTTAGAAAAATGGCTTACTTCATGTTTAGAGTGTTGTTTCTGCATGCCTATCTGCATGTGTGCTACCCACAGAATCCAGAGGAGGGCACTAGATCCCATGAAACTGACAGCTAGACTTTTGTGAGTTGCCCATTGCTACTAGGAATGAAACCTGGTTCTATTGACTGGCAGCCAGAGCACCAAGTGCTCAGTCATCTCCTCAGGCCCTGTCCCATTTGATTCTGATTACACACCTGTGGTTGTCCTCAGCATGAGGTCGAGTTGAAGGGAAACTTGACAAGTGAATTCTGAGGAATCTGGGATACAGAGCTAACAGAGCACAATCTCTTCTTTCAGGTTCATCCTCTCTGCATCAGTCTTTGGAATGAGGAATTCAGCCTCTGTCCCTATAGTTTCTCCATCTTCCCACACAATTGTGTCCACGCCATTCCCTGACTATTACGAATATTGAGAAGTTTGGGAGTCCATGAAAATATTTTATTGTCTCCTCTATTGGAAATTTTTGCAGGTTTTTGTATCTGCTGACTAGCTCTATCTTGTGTTATTGGAATTAAGAAAAAATACCATTCTGGCATAATAAATTACATTATACTGTGTAATTTATAAACCATGGAATTTATTCCCACAGTGTGAAGGTCAGGAAGGATCAACACATGCATTTCTTCATAAATGATACCTGCTCTAGGGATATAATGGTAGAAGAGCCAATTGGCAAGGACCTACTCACTTCCTTTATACTCTTTTACTCTTATTATGGTAGAAGCTCAACAGTCAAGGCAGGCCTCAAAGTCATGGTTAAACAGGACTTTCTCGATCTCCAAATCCTTGCTCGATCAGAAACATGTAGGGATTCCTGGATTGAATTTTTGTATGAGAGTACTTTCCTATTCCTAAGGATTAGCATATGACCAAATCACCTTACAGAGGCCCTGCTTTTCTTTCCTTTTTATTGAAAATGATTTTTCCACACAAAATATTCAGATTACAATTTGCCTTTCCCCATCTCCTTCCAGTCCCTTCCCATCTCGCTACTCACTGTACTGCTCAGGTCTCACTCCTTCCAGTTAGATGACAAGCAGAAAAACAAAACCAGGATGAAAAACAAAGAAAACACACATGAAACATACATGCACTTACACACAAATGCATAAAGTCAATAAAACACAAAATCATGAACCAAAACATAAAAGCAAAAGTGTAGAAAAATGACTAAACAAAGCATATGAGAGAAATTAAAAAGTAGAATTCAGCATTTGTGTAGGCCATCAACTCCTTGATAGTTGGCCTACTCTTAAATATTCTTTGTATAACCAGGGTAAATCTGCTGGAAAAATAATTTTTCATTTCCAGGCAGTTATGAGTTAGAGAGAACATCTCACTCAGGGATAGGAGATAGTATAAAATTCCCCGATTCAGCTCCGGCACCTCCTCTAGACCCATGCAGAGACATATGTCTACCGTCATGTTAATACAAATAACAATATTTGACTTCTTCCTTTCTAATTTGTATACCCTTGATCTGCTTCAGTGGTCTTATTGATCAAAGACATCAAGTGCCCTATTTAATAGCTGTATATACAGAGGAGACCACCTTACCTTGTCTGGATTTTAGTGGAATTTTTCAAGTTTCTCTCCATTTAAGTTGATGTTGGTTGGCTATGGGCTTGCTCTAAACTGCCTTTTTTATATTTAGTTACATCCCTGTCTCTTGGGACTTTTGTCAAGAAGGATGTTGGATTTTGTCAAAGGCTTTTTCTGCATCTAATGTGATGATTGTGAGGCTGCTGTCTCTCAGTTTGTTCACCTGGTAGATTGAAGATCTAGTGCAGAAGCTCCTGTGCCAGCTGTGCCAGCTACTCCTATACAAAGCAGAGTGGAGAACACCACAACAGGTGCAGCAACCCTTTTCACCTGGTGATCTACAGAGTCTAATTCATTGGGAATGCTTTCCCTGTGTGGGAGGTTATTGGGGTAACTACTGTGCCAGGATACAAATATCAGATGATGCATTTACAACTAGGGAATGTCTGCAAGGGGTAAGTCCTGATGCACAAGCCCACCTATCATCCTCTGGAAGCAAGAGGCACTCATATTCTTAATTGGTAGGAGTTACAATGGAATTGCAGAGATGTGAACGTTCTGAGGGTATCTGATTCCCATTACAATGGCTTTCTTCTGTTACTCAAGGGTCAGCTTACCTCACTCTGGATACTGCCATGTGCACTGAGTACTCTCTGTAGTCTGTGAATAGTTTCCAGGAAGAGCTGTTCTATCATAGTAGGTGGGTTAGTCATTTAAGCATAACCAACAGTCCTATGTCAAATCAGGACAGGAGGAGTCAATTATCTGGAACAAGCTTTCATAAATGATTGTGGAGTGGGTTGTTGAGACAGGAAGCCAGTAAACTTAGTGACACTTATGTTAGGGTAGGTGTGGTCATAGGCAGAGGCTAGGGCCTGAAGTCCAGCCTTGCAAGGACTTAATTGGGCCCAATAGCCAGCCCAGAACCTGTCTAACAACTTGTTGGATAGAGAAGAGAGTATTTCTATTGATTGCCCCTGGAATCTGTATGCATACGTAACTCCTTTTTTTGTACATGCTCTGCATCCCCAAATATAGACTGAATCCCATCCAGTGGCCTGTTTTCTTCTTTCGGTGAAGCTGAGTGTCAGGTGGCTATAAGGTGAATATGCATGAGAGAAGCATGGAGGTTTTTCTTCTTTTTTTCTTTTCTTTCGTTGGATATTTTCTTTACTTACATTTCAAATGTTATCCACTTTCCAGTCTCCCCTATGAAAACCCCCTATTCCATTCCCCTCCCCCTGCCTCTATGAGAGTGCTCCCCTACCCATGCACCTACTCCTGCCTTCCTGACCAGGCATTCCCCTCTACTGGAGCATAAAACCCCCACAAGACCAAGAGCCACTTCTCCCAATGATTTACAACAAGGCCATTCTCTGCTACATATGCAGCCAGAGCCATGGGTCCCTCCATGTGTATTCTTTCCTTGGTAGCCCAACTAGCTTGATGAAATCAGATTTTAGTGAGAGTCCTAGTAGAACCTGTGCTTTTATAACCCCACTGTGCACAGTAGTAGTCCGAAGCTCCTTCACAGACTCTCTGATGGACCTGATGCTCTGGGTGCATGTAAAAATATTGTTTTCACAGGTATTTTCTCACAGAGGGGTCTAACTGGTGATGCAACAAATCTTCCAGGTCAAACTATAAAAATGGGAACCAAGTTTCAAGTGGGGGCCATGTGGCTGGCCTGATGGATGAGATAGTTTGGTCAAGGTTAACAATGATCCAAGTGAAGATAAGAGGCTGATGAAGATGGGCTGTGATGGTTGTAAGATGTCAGCATAAAGGGAGCAGAATTAGGAATATTGAAGTAACAACTTCAGCAGATCAGCTGAGCATGGCATGACTTTACATTGTTCTAGTGCTAATTCCTTGGGAACTTCCTCTCACTCCAGGCAGCCTGAACATGGGAACAGTGTATACATGCCTGGATTCTATTCACTTTAACAGCTGAACAACTGTAGGAAGATGGGTGAGAAGGTCTTTGTGATCCACTTGTTTGGTGCTTTACAGGACAGAAAAAAAACACATCAAATTTCCCACTATAGGTCTTGGAATAGGATTGGGGAAATAGTAAGTGGGAAAGCAAAGGACAAGTTTTAATTCTGCCCTTACCCTCTGTTACCATGGAAAGAGTGACACTTGTGTTAGCAGGGGTGCAAGCTGGACTTAAAGCCTGGGGCAGAGCATAGAGTTGGGTAGGGAGGCTAGAAGGTAAAGATCTGTGGCATCCACAAGATATAAAAAGAATGGTCAGTGAAGACTCCCACAGGTGGTGCGGTACAGAGGTTAATTGAGATTGTGGAATTAGGTGTGGTGGAACTTTAGTACAAGAAGTTCTGTAAGAAGTCTAGCTGGTATGAAGGCAGGCATGGCCTGGAGCCATGCTTCTCAAACTGTGGCTCCCTCATCCTCTGTGGTGGAGTATTGACCATTTCATGGGGGTTGGATATCAGATATCCTCTATATCAGATCTTTATAGTATAATTCATACGGGAGCCACACTACAGTAATGAAGTAGCCAACAAGTTATTTAATGGTTCTGGTTGACCACAAAGGAAGAACGGTATTAAGGGGGCACAACATTGACAAGAAGAGAAACTTCTGGCCTACGGAATATGAATACATAATGAATCAATCTCTTTGAATGTTTTCAAAATTATAAAAGATTTTTGCATGCTTTGACCAACAAACACTTCTCTCCCAGGAGGAGGAGACTTCCTCCACATTGGTCTACACTTCTTAGTCATCATAAGAGCATGATGATGGAGCTTTTAGCTAATGTAGATGCCAAGAAAAAAGACAATGGGTTTGTAATTCTGGTAATATAGTCTCCACGAGTATCCACACCTGATCAGGGCTGATTGGACTATATGTGACTTCTCTGAACCTAAACATCTCTGGAATCCACAGACTGATTCCAAATGTTTTATTCATATTATATTTTATTGGGTTACGATTTTGTTTACAGAGCTGTTTGTGGCCATGAAGACCAGAGAAGGGCCTCAGATCCTCTGAATGACCAGTTACAGTTGGTTGAAAACTCTCCTGGGTGTGCTGGGAACTGAACCACAGTTCTCTGACAGAGCAGTAATTGCCTTTGCAGCTGAGTTCCCACAAACTGAAACTTTAAAAAGTCTTCATTGTCATTTAAGTCTCAGATAAATAAATATTCATGTTTGATATCTCCCTTTCTTTGGGCCCTGGTCATTTGTTCTGTTTAGATCAGTCCATACAGTATTCCCCAATGAAATTCCTTTGGGCTGTGCTTATGGTCATCACCTAACTTGAATCCCAGTTTCCATCATGTCAGACAAAAACAAACAAGAATTTCAACAGGGCAGATATCATCTAGATTGTGTGAGACTCCTGTTCTGCCATTCACACCTGCAATTTTAACATAGTAGAGCTGTTTTAAATTCTGAGCCACCATGCTGCTTTCTTGCAGATGCAGTGTAAATGCTCCAGCAATACTGTACTCTAACCAGAAGTCATTGGTAACTACATTGTGTGCTGCCATCGGAAGACAGGTGTTGGTCATATCTGACTAGCTCCTAAAATCTCTTTATGCCTTTGAGCGAGGGATCAGTCTTTGAAGAGAGATTTCTCCCACAGCTTTGCTAGGTCATCTCTCAACATCTGTCTTGGCTCCTTGATTGCAGGTGTCATGATCTGTCCAGGCATGCAAAGATGGCTCCTATTATGCTCACCTTGCAGCAGAGGCTGAGCTGGTCTTCAGGGACAAGCCATTGCTGATGGGAGAGGAGGAAACCTAGAAGGATGAACTTTTTGAATCCCCACTTTTTGTATTGCTGAAAGCTTACGACATTGGGGTTCTTCATACTTTGGCATTTCTCTCCTTGGGAATTTATGATCCAGAATTTGAACTTTGCCCAAACTGGGCTCTCTGGACAGCTGAGCAACCCCAGGTAAACTGACAGGTAATCTTTGCTTTCTTCATCAACCCCGTTTGGGTGTACTCTCAAACACCATGCTATTTCTTCATTGGCCTCTAATGAGAACACTGGGCTTGAAATCCTTTTCTGAATTCCCCCCATGCAAAATGAGAAGTTGCTTATAGTCCACTCATAGCAGATTTTTTTTTTTACACTGATCTGTGTGGAGCCCCAGCTCTTTGTCTCCATGTCCCCTGACATTTCTGCTGGAGGTAGTTTGAAGGTTAATCTTGACCTGAGAGAACACCAGAGGTTATTTACTCTTCATCCTATTGAACACGATTATAGGTATACTTTGGATTTTAGTTTCAATTTCCCTAAGTTCTCTCTCTCTCTCTCTCTCTCTCTCTCTCTCTCTCTCTCTCTCTCTCTCTCTCTCTCTCTCTCTCCCTCTCTCTGTCTATCTCTCTGTCTCTCTCTCTCTCTCTCTCCCTCTCCGTCTCCCTCTCCGTCTCCCTTTTCCTCTCTCTCCCTCTCTCTCCGTCTCTCCCTCTCTTTTCCTCTCTCTCTCCCTTTCCCTTTACCTCCCTCTCTCTCCCTCTCTCTCCCTCTCTTTGCCTATCTCCCTCCCCCTCTCCCTCTCCCTCCATCTCTCCCTCTTTCCCTCTTCCCCCCCTCTCTCTTTCCCCCAAACACTGGAATTTCTATGTGTGTGTATGTGTTTGAGTTTCGTGACTCTTAGGTCAGTGGCCACTAGTTGGGCTATTCTATCCACCTCTGGATAGGAAAGTCTGTAAAACTTTATATATTCTCATCTCAAGTGTGTTGTATTTTCAGGGTCCTATAGAGAATGTACAGAATGAATTCCTTTATGTAAATAGACAGAGAATATAGAAGAATAACATACAGGCTGAGGTCTAGCTAATATAACAATGACTACAGTCAGTATTTACTTATTCCACAAGGTGTGAAGTCTCAGGTGTTCTTCAGTATATACTGGAATTCTTAAGAAGAAGGGTCTAATGCCAGTGAAGGAATGGGCTTGCTATTTAGATGAGAGCAGGAAGCCAAAGAAAAAAGCTTCCTTCTTCTTTATGCTTATTGTGGGCCTCCAGTAGAAGGTGTGGCCTAGTTAAGGGAGTGTCTTCTAGTCTGAAGATCTGGATTAAAGGTGTGTGTTTTTCTGCCTCAAGACTCAGATTAAAGGTGTATGTTTTTCTCAGATTAAATGTGTATGTTTTTTCTGACAAGAAGAATCTGCATTTGAACTGAATCTACCTACTTCAACTTAAGAAAAAAAATTCGCAGGGCACTGGGGGCACACGCCTTTAATCCCAATATTTGGGAGGCAGAGGCAGGCAGATTTCTGAGTTCAAGGCCAGCCTTGTCTACAAAGTGAGTTCCAGGACAGCCATGACTACACAGAGAAACACTGTCTTGAAAAAAAGCAAAAGAAAAAAAATTTAAAAGGCATGCCTTCCACTTTAGTATGTCCACAAGTAGTGCAGACTAGAACAGTAACCATCAACAATATACTTTGCTTACTAGGGACAATCTTGCATAAATAAAGAGATGATGTAAATCTCTGCACAGATACGATTTACCCATGCACTGGTCTTACAAATGCTATCATAAACATGATCAGGGAAGGGGTGCTTTCCTTAACTGCTCAGGAGTCTGAGTGTTCACAAAATGTAAAGCATGTGGAAGAGCTCCTGTATGGTGGGCAGGATCAGAGCCCCAAACCTCTGAAGATGGCTCTATTCTTTCCTGTGTTTTATTCCATTTACACTTTGTACTTCCCCTCAGGGTCTTCAGGGCCCCCTTACCTCCTTCCTCTGAAACTATCTGGTTTAGGCATCTCCTACATTCTTCTGATTTTTCCTTGACTGCCAACAGACTTTTTGATGGGTCTGGAGTCTGTTGCTTCTGGCCACTTAACTTTTTTCTCTTTTGTAGTCCTCTTTTATTAAATACTCTCTCTGCCACTATCACTAAATCTCTCAAACACCTTTCCCTAACCTCTAGACCCTCTGCAGGTTTTTTTAAATATGCTGCCTAATTAATAAAAGCTAGATCAAAAGCTGTCTTTGCTTCTGCTTTCTGTGGGGGTGTGTTTTAATTACAAATTCCACATTATTCATTGATACAATTTAGCTAACAAGAATAGTTATCCAGCATCAGAAACTTGAACACCAAAAACTAAGACTAGAGAACACAGATATTCCTGATGTATGGTCAGATTTTTGAAATTCAGACTCCATTTTTAAAAAATCTGTTCAAATTAATATCCTGGCACCTAGCATTAGTTTCCAAGATGCCCCTCAACAAAACCTGAGCCTAGCTTCACTCTCTAAGCCAATCTCTAATAAGACCAGCATCTTCAATTGGCACCCTCAACAAGACCAGGTTATTCCAACAACACACCTGCAACCCCAGATTACAAAACCACCACCTGCCTAATGACCATCAATGCAGAGGGGAACAGAAGTTAAGTTTATGTTAGCCAGGTGGTGGTGGAGCATGCCTTTAACCACAGCATTTGTGAGAAGGAGACAAGGAGATTTCTGAGTTCGAGGCCAGCCTGGTCTACAAACTGAGTTCCAGGACATCCAGGACTACACAGAGAAACCCTGTCTGGAGGAACAGGGAGAGAGAAGAAGGCTTATGGGGCTTGCAGGGAGTGGGGACCCAGAAAAGGGGAAATCATTTGAAATGTAAATAAAGAATACATCGAATAAAAAAAAGAAAGAAAAAAATAAGTGCCCAAAAGATCAACTCTGAAGCTAAAGTCAGAGGTGTCCTTCTGAAAATGATATTCAAGAGACAGGCAGAAGAACCTAAACTGAAGTGGTACCCTAGGATACACACTAGGGCTGTTCTGGGAAAATAAGTTTATTTTAATTGATGTCATTCTTCATAACTAAGTTAATATCTAAAACAAACACAAAAACATTAAATGAAAAAAATGACACAGGTTGAACTATTATTAAAAAAAAAAAAAAACAGTTGAGCTATCTGTACCATGGAGCTGGGGATGCTCCACAGCCATCTGTGCACAGGTCCCACCAGAAGAGAGCTGGGCTCCCGGGACTGCTGGCACAGGCTTACAGGCCCACAGGAAGTACAAGCTCCAGGTAGGAACACAGAAACAACAGAACCATGCAACACCAAAAATAACAAGATGGTGAAAGTCAAGCCCAAGAACCCTACCAACAAAAACCAAGGCTACTTAGCATCATCAGAAGCCAGTTCTCCCAGCACAGCAAGTTCTGGATAACCAAATATACCACAGATCAAGATTTGAATTTAAAATCACATTGCATGATGCTGATAGAGGACTTCAAGACCAACTCACTGATAAGTGGATATTAGCCTAGAAGCTCAGAATACCCAAAATACAATTCAAAGACCACATGAAGCTCAAGAAGAAAGAAGAACAAAGTGTTGCTACATTGATTCTTCTTAGAAGGGGTACAAAATACCCATGGGAAGAAATACAAAGTGTGGAGCAGAGAGTAAAAGAATGGATATCCATAGACTTCCCCACCTGTGGCAGGGGCATCCCATCTGCAGTTAACAAACCCAGACACTATTGTGGATGTCAATAAGTGCTTGCTGACAGGAGCCAGATATAACTCTCTTCTGAGAGGCTTTGCCAGTGCCTGACAAATACAGAGGGGGATGCACACACATCCCAACATTGAAATGAGCAAAGGGTTTCAATGGAGGAACTAGCTAAAGGACCCAAGGTGTTGAAAGTGTTTGCAACCCCATAGGATGAACAAAAATACGAACCAACCAGTAATCCCAGAGTTCTCAGGGACTTAAGCACAAATGAGAGAGTACACATGGAAGAAACGATGACTCCAGACACATGGGTAACAGAGGATAGCCTGAACAGACATCAATGAGAGAAGAGACCCTTAGACCCTTGAAGGCTCATTGCCTCAGAGTACCCCTACCAGGTCAGGGAAGCTGGAGTGGGTGGGTTAGTGAGCAGAGGGAGGGGATGGGATAGAGGTTTTCAGGGGGCATTGAGCAAAGAGGACATTTGAAATGTAAATAAAGAAGATATTTAAGTAAAATTGAAAAAAAAATAATGGCAAAAAAGCCAGAACACAAAACCTGGGCTCACTCACTCTGCTGCAATCCACGCTGGAAGCCAATGTTTTGACATGGTTCACCTGACAATCTACTCCATCTACCAGCTTCTGGAGGTCATGGAGGAGCCACTCCTATGATGTTTCAGAAAGCAGAATCCTTGAACCAGAACATTGATTACTTGCAGTGAAAATTTGCATGTAATGCTGTTTGGGCAGAACACACACACACAGACACACATACGCTACTAATGCTATGTTTTCCATGCAGACAGGAGGCTAGCATGGCTGTCCTCTCAGAGGCTCTACCAACAGCTAACTGAAATGCAGTTACAGCTAAGCATTGGATTGTAGTAGGGGAACCCTATGGATGAGTTAGGCGAAGGATTAAAGGAACTAAAGGAGATGGCAACTCTAAAAAAAATGACCAGTATCACCTAATCTGGACTTTCAGGGGCCACCAGAGACTAAGCCACCAACCAGTGAGCATACATGAACTTGTCTGATGCCCCAAGAACAAATGAAGTACAGGCATACCTTGTCTGGCCTCAGTGGAAGAGGATGTGCCTAATCCTATAGAGACTTAATGCCCCAGGGAGGGGGAATACATGGGGAGCACCCTCTCAGAGGCAAAGGAGATGGGGGACGGCTGAAAAACTGTGAGGGGAGCACTGCAGTGAGGCAGAATTTCAGATGAAAATTAATAAAACAAAAATTGAAAAAAGGAGAATCCAGCCAGGCAGTGGTGCCACACACCTTTAATCCCAGCATTTGGGAGGCAGAGACAGGCAGATTTCAGAGTTTGAGGCCAGCCTGGTCTACAAAGTGAGTTCCAGGACAGCCAGGGCTACACAGAGAAACCCTGTCTCAAAAAACCAGATAAACACACACACACACACACACAGAGAGAGAGAGAGAGAGAGAGAGAGAGAGAGAGAGAGAGAGAGAGAGAGAGAGAGAGACAGAGACAGAGACAGAGACAGAGAGACAGAGAGAGAGACAGAGAGACAGAGAGACAGAGAGAAACAGAAAGAGAAGCATTTAGGATATTCCAGAACCATTGTTCTAATTGGCTCTGAAGAAGGATTTCCTCGGAGGGAAGTACAAGACTACCACCGACCAAATTGGGAGGAGTGATCACAAGGTCTGTGCTTCTGATTGGAATAACACACAGGAAAGAAGAAAGCCATCTTCAGAGTTTTGGGGCTCTGATTCCTGACCACCATACAGGAGCTCTTCTACATGCCCTCCATTTGGTGAACACTCAGACTCTTGACCAGTTAAGGAAAACATCCCTTCCCTGATCAGGTTTATGGCAGAAATCAGTGTAAAAGCCAGCACAGGAGTAAATAATAGCTTTGCAGATATTGACATGATACCTTCATTTATGGAAGTCTGAAGTATCAGTAAGCAAAGTACCCTGGTGATGGCTCTTCTTGTCTAGACTACCTGTGGACTCATGTAACATATAAAATGGAGGGATCATCTTTTAAAAGCTTGTTTTGCTTAAATTGAAATAGATAGATCCAGTTCAAACACAGATTCTTAGGGTTGAAAATCACACACCTTTAATCTGAGTCTTCAGGCAGTAAAACAAACACCTTTAATCCAGAAGCTGAGACGTGAAGACACATCCTTAATAGGGCCACGCCTTCTATTGGAGGCCTATATAAGCATATGAAGAAGGAGACTTTGTGTCTTTGCCTGCCTGCTCTCATCTTACTATCAAGCCCATTTCCTCACTGGCATTAGACTCTACTTCAGAATACCAGCTTATACTGAAGAAAACCTGAGACTTCAAACCTCGTGGACTAAGTAAGTACTGACTGTAGTCATTGTTATATTAGTTGAATTTATGTTGTTCTCATATATCCTCTTTCTATTTATATAAAGGAATTAATTCTGTATGTTCAATAAACACACACAGATATATACTCAGAGAGAGAGAGAAAGAGAGAGAGAAGACAGAGAGGGGGGAAGAGAGACACAGAGAACCAGAGACAGTTACACAGAGACAGAGAGAAAAACAGCAGAGAGAAAGAATTTAGGAGAAATCTAAAATAAAATCTAAAGAGTATATATAATTGTATGTATCAGGATGAAGAATCAATAAATGCTAGTTCTTCTTTTCAGATCAATGTTAACCTCCAAACTACCGCCAACAGAAATGTCAGGGGACATGGAAGCCAAGGGCTCCACACAGATCAGTGTAAAAAACATCTGCTATGAGTGGACCATTAGCAACTTCTCATTTTGCATGGATGGAATTCAGAAAGAGATTAGAAGCCCAGAGTTCTCATTAGACGACAATGAGGAAGTGGCATGGTGTTTGAGAGTATACCCAAATGGAGTTGATAAAGAAAGCAAAGATTACCTGTCAGTTGACCTGGGATTGCTCAGCTGTCCCGTGTGCCCAGTTTGGGCAAAGTTTGAGTTCTGGATCATAAATTCCAAAGGAGAGAAATGTCAAAGTAGGAAGAACCCCAGTGTTGTAAGCTTTTGGCAATACCAACACAGGGGATTCAAAGAGTTCATCCTTCGAGATTTCCTCCTCTCCCATCAGCATTTACTTCTCCCTGAAGACCAGCTCACCATCTGCTGCAAGGTGAGCATAGCGGGAGCCATCTTCAGCATGCCTGGACAGAACATGACACCTGCAATCAAGGATCCAAGGCATGTGTTGGCAGATGACCTAGGGAAGCTTTGGGAGAATTCCATCTTCACAGACTGCTCCCTATTGGTGGGTGGCCATGAATTCAGGGCTCACAAGGCCATCCTAGCAGCTCGCTCTCCAGTTTTCAGAGCCATGTTTGAACATGAAATGCAGGAGAGACTAAAAAACCTCGTTGAGATTCATGACTTGGATCCCCAAGTCTTCCAGGAGATGATGGGCTTCATCTACACATGGAAGGCACCAAACCTCAAGAGCTACTCCATGGCCTCTGGTCTGCTGGCAGCTGCTGACAGGTATGGCCTGGACGGCTTGAAGGCCATGTGTGAGGATGCCCTCTGCAGGATCCTCTCTGTGGAGAATGCTGCAAACACTCTCATCCTGGCTGACCTCCACAGCACACAGTGGCTGAAGACTCAGGCCCTGGATTTCATTACAGATTTTGCCTATGAGGTCTCTAAGACCTCAGGGTGGAAGTCATTGGTGGAGTCACATCCCCCCTTGGTGGCTGAAGCCTTCTGCTCCCTGGCTTCTGCACAGTGTCCTTCTTTGGAGCCATGATTTAAATGCCTAAAGTGATCTCAGAAGATGGACAGCTGTGACCTGTACCTCTTCTGCAACAGCAACAACCAGCTTTTTTACCAATGACTTCTGCTTAGACAATGGTATTGAGGGAGCATTTGCACTTTATCAGGGGAATGGCAGCATGGTGGCTCAGGATTTAAAACACCTGCAATATATTATACATACTGAAATGGTAGGTGTGCAATAGGCAGCACTGCAGTCTGGGACACTCTACATGACAACTATGATGTTAATGTTCCTGTTTGAATTTGTCTGATTTTTGGAAACTGAGATTCAATTTAGAGTGGGTCCTAGGCAGAGAACAACTGTGTTTCTTTGGAGAAACACTTCTGCCTTGGACTAAACAGAAGAGATGACTGTGGCCATTGGCAAGGAGAAATCAACCATGATTGCTTCCTCATCAGAGAAGGAAAGACAATGAAGAGTTTCTGTTTAAACATTCAAGGTTCAGGGAACTCGGCTTCAAAAGCAATTACTGCTCTCTCAGAGAACTCTAGCTAAGTTCGCAGCACACATAGGAGAGTTTTCCACAACCTGAAACTGGTGAATCAGAGGATCTGAGGCCCTCCTCTTGTCTCCATGGCCACAAAGAACTCTGTAGACAAAACCTTAACCAAATAAAATACAAGATGAAAAAAACTTTTGAAATCAGTCTGTGGTTTCCAGAGATGTTTATTTCAGAGAAGTAACATGTAGTCCAAGCAGCCTAGCTCAGCTGTGGATGTTTGAACAGAGCCCTCACTCTCCTACCAATATTAGAAACCCTTGGTCTTTTTCCTTGGAATTTAATGTTGGAAAATGAGAACTCCACCCTCATGCTCTTTTTTTTGTTTTTCATGTACTTCTTCAATTTTACCAGAAAATATAACTCCACTTTCAATCAACATAGAAATATTTTTTATTCGAAATATTTTTTATTTACATTTCAAATGATTTCCTCTTTTCTATCCCCCCACTCCCTGAAAGTCCCATAAGCCCCCTTCTCTTCCCCCTGTCCTCCCACCCACCCCTTCCCACTTCCCCGGTCTGGTTTTGCCAAATAGTGCTTCATTGAGTCTTTCCAAACCAAGGGGCCACTCCTCCTTTATTCTTGTACCTCATTTGATGTGTGGATTATGTTTTGGGTATTCCAATTTTCTAGGTTAATATCCACTTATTAGTGAGTGCATACCATGATTCACCTTTTGAGTCTGGGTTACCTCACTTAGTATGATGTTCTCTAGCTCCATCCAGGAATGGGCATGCTATTGAGATGTGAGCAGGAAGCTAAAGAAAAAAGCTTCCTTCTTCTTAATGCTTATTGTGGGGCTCCAGTAGAAGGTGTGGCCTAGTTAAGGGAGTGTCTTCTAGTCTAAAGATCTGGATTAAGGGTATGTGTTTTTCTGCCTCAAGACTCAGACTAAAGGTATATGTTTTTCTCAGATTAAATGTATATGTTTTTCGACCAGAAGAATCTGTATTAGAACTGGATCTATATACTTCAACTTAAGAAAAAAAATTAGCTGGGCACTGCTGGCACATGCCTTTAATCCCAGCACTTAGGAGGCAGAGGCAGGCAGATTTCTGAGTTCGAGGCCAGCCTGGTTTACAAAGTGAGTTCCAGGACAGCCAGGGCTACACAGAGAAACCCTGTCTTGAAAAAAGCCAAAAAAAAAAAAAAAAAAAAAAAAAAGGAAAAGGCATGCCTTCTACTTTTGGATGTCCACAATAAGTGCAGACTAGAAGAATAACCATCACCAAATAATATACTTTGCTTATTTGGGACAATCTTGCATAAATAAAGAGATCATGTAAATCTCTACACAGATACTATTTACACATGCACTGGTCTTACAGATTGCTACCATAAACATGATCAGGGAAGGGGTGCTTTCCTTAACTGCTCAGGAGTCTGAGTGTTCACAAAATGTAAGGCATTTGGAAGAGCTCCTGTATGGTGGGCAGGATCAGAGCCCCAAACCTCTGAAGATGGCTCTATACTTTCCTGTGTTTTATTCCATTTAGACTTTGTACTTCCCCTCAGGGTCTTCAGGGCCCCCTTACCTCCTTCCTCTGAAACTATCTGTTTTAGGCACCTCCTGCAGTCTTCTGGTTTTTCCTTGACTGCCAACAGACTTTTTGATGAGTCTGGAGTCTGTTGCTTCTGGCCACTTAACTTTTTTCTCTTTTGTAGTCTTCTTTTATTAAATACTCTCTCTGCCACTATCACTAAATCTCTCAAACACATTTCCCTAACCTCTAAACCCTCTGCAGGTTTGTTTTTAATATGCTGCCTAATTAATAAAAGCTAGATCAACAGCTGTCTTTGCTTCTGCTTTCTGTGGGGTGTGTATTAATTACAAAATCCACATTATTCATTGATACAATTTAGCTAACAAGAATAGTTATCCAGGATCAGAAACTTGAACACCAAAAAGTAAGACTAGAGAATGCAGATATTCCTGATGCATGGTCAAATCTTTGAAGTTCAGACTCCATTGTTAAAAATCTGTTCAAATTAACATCCTGGCACCTAGCATTAGTTTCCAAGTTGCCCCTCAACAAAACCTAAGCCTAGCTTCACTCTCTAAGCCAATCTCCAATAAGACCAGCATCTTCAATTTACACCCTCAACAAGACCAGGTTATTCCACCAACACACCTGTACCCCCAGATTACAAAACCACCCCCTGCCTAATGACCACCAATGCAGAGGGGAACAGAAGTTAAGTTTATGTTAGCCAGGTGGTGGTGGAGCACGCCTTTAATCCCAGCACTTGTGAGGAGGAGGCAAGCGGATTTCTGAGTTTGAGGCCAGCCTGGTCTACAAAGTGAGTTCCAGGACATCCAGGACTACGCAGAGAAACCCTGTCTTGGAGGAACAGGGAGAGGGAATAGGGCTTATAAGACTTGCGGGGAGTGTGGACCCAGAAAAGGGGAAATAATTTGAAATGTAAATAAAGAATACATCAAATAAAAAAAGAAAGAAAAAATAACTCCCCAAAAGATCAACTCTGAAGCTAAAGAGGTGCCCTGAAAATGATATTCAAGAGACAGAGGCAGAAGAACCTAAACTGAAGTGGTACCCTAGGATACACAGTGGGGCTGTTCTGGGAAAATAAGTTTATTTGAATTGATGTCATTCTTCATAAATAAATTAATATCTAAAACAAACAAACAAACACACAAACATTAAATGAAAGAAAAAACAATGACAGAGGTTGAGCAATTATTTAAAAAAAAAAAAAAACAGTTGAGCTATCTGTACCATGGAGCTGGGGCTGCTCCACAGCCCTCTGTGCACAGGTCCCACCAGAAGAGAGCTGGGCTCCCGGAGTTCTGACACAGGCTTACAGGACCACAGGAGGTACAAGCTCCAGTCAGAAACACAGAAACAACAGAACTATGTAACACCAAAAGTAACAAGATGGTGAAAGGCAAGCACAAGAACCCTACCAACAAAAACCAAGGCTACTTAGCATCATCAGAAGCCAGTTCTCCCACCACAGCAAGTTCTGGATAACTGAATATACCACAGAGCAAGATTTGAATTTAAAATCACATTGCGTGAGGCTGATAGAGGACTTCAAGACCAACTCACTGATAAGTGGATATTAGCCTAGAAGCTCAGAATACCCAAGATACAATTCACAGACCACATGAAGCTCAAGAAGAAAGAAGACCAAAGTGTAGATACTTTGATTCTTCTTAGAAGGGGTACAAAATACCCATGGGAAGAAATACAAAGTGTGGAGCAGAGAGTAAAAGAATAGATATCCATAGACTGCCCCACCTGTGGATCCATCCCATATGCAGTTAACAAACCCAGGCACTATTGTGGATGCCAATAAGTGCTTGCTGACAGGAGCCAGATATAACTCTCTTCTGAGAGGCTTTGCCAGTGCCTGACAAATACAGAGGGGGATGCACACAGCTAACCATTGAACTGAGCAAAGGGTTTCAATGGAGGAACTAGAGAAAGGACCCAAGGAGCTGAAGGTGTTTGCAACCCCATAGGATGAGCAACAATATGAACCAACCAGTAAGCCCAGAGTTCTCAGGGACTTAAGCACAAATGAGAGAGTACACATGGAAGAAACGATGACTCCAGACACATGGGTAACAGAGGACAGCCTGAACAGACATCAATGAGAGGAGAGACCCTTGGACCCTTGAAGGCTCATTGCCTCAGGGTACACCTACCAGGTCAGGAAGGCTGGAGTGGGTGGGTTAGTGAGCAGAGGGAGGGGATGGAATAGAGGTTTTCAGAGGGGCATTGAGCAAAGAGGACATTTGAAATGTAAATAAAGAAGATATTTAAGTAAAATTGAAAAAAAAATAAATAATGGCAAAAAGCCAGAACACAAAACCTGGCTCACTCACTCTGCTGCAATCCACGCTGGAAGCCAATGTTTTGAGAGGGTTCACCTGACAATCTACTCCATCTACCAGCTTCTGGAGGTCATGGAGGAGCCACTCCTATGATGTTTCAGAAAGCAGAATCCTTGAACCAGAACATTGATTACTTGCAGTGAAAATTTGCATGTAATGCTGTTTGGGCCGAACACACACACACACATACGCTACTAATGCTATGTTTTCCATGCAGACAGGAGACTAGCATGGCTGTCCTCTCAGAGGCTCTACCTACCAACAGCTAACTGAAATGCAGTTACAGCTAAGCATTGGATTGTAGTAGGGGAACCCTATGGATGAGTTAGGCGAAGGATTAAAGGAACTAAAGGAGATGGCAACTCTAAAAAAAATGACCAGTATCACCTAATCTGGACTTTCGGGGGCCACCAGAGACTAAGCCACTAACCAGTGAGCATACATGAACTTGTCTGATGCCCCAAGCACAAATGAAGTACAGGCATACCTTCTCTGGCCTCAGTGGAAGAGGATGTGCCTAATCCTATAGAGACTTAATGCCCCAGGGAGGGGGAATGCATGGGGAGCACCCTCTCAGAGGCAAAGGAGATGGGGGACGGCTGAAAAACTGTGAGGGGAGCACTGCAGTGAGGCAGAATTTCAGATGAAAATTAATAAAATAAAAATTGAAAAAAGGATAATCCAGCCAGGCAGTGGTGCCACACACCTTTAATCCCAGCATTTGGGAGGCAGAGACAGGCAGATTTCAGAGTTTGAGGCCAGCCTGGTCTACAAAGTGAGTTTCAGGACAGCCAGGGCTACACAGAGAAACCCTGTCTCAAAAAACCAGAAAGACACACACACACACACACACAGAGAGAGAGAGAGAGAGAGAGAGAGAGAGAGAGAGAGAGAGAGACAGACAGACAGACAGACAGACAGACAGACAGAGAGAAACAGAAAGAGAAGCATTTATGATATTCCAGAACCATTGTTCTAATTGGCTCTGAAGAAGGATTTCCTAGGAGGGAAGTACAAGACTACCACCGACCAAATTGGGAGGAGTGATCACAAGGTCTGTGCTTCTGATTGGAATAACACACAGGAAAGAAGAAAGCCATCTTCAGAGTTTTGGGGCTCTGATTCCTGACCACCATACAGGAGCTCTTCTACATGCCCTCCATTTGGTGAACACTCAGACTCTTGACCAGTTAAGGAAAACATCCCTTCCCTGATCAGGTTTATGGCAGAAATCAGTGTAAAAGCCAGCACAGGAGTAAATAATAGCTTTGCAGATATTGACATTATACCTTCATTTATGGAAGTCTGAAGTATCAGTAAGCAAAGTACACTGGTGATGGCTCTTCTTGTCTAGACTACCTGTGGACTCATGTAACATATAAAATGGAGGGATCATCATGGTGGCTCAGGATTTTAAACACCTGCAATATTATACATATTGAAATGGTAGGTGTGCAATAGGCAGCACTGCAGTCTGGGACACTCTACATGACATCTATGATGTTAATGTTCCTGTTTGAATTTGTCTGATTTTTGGAAACTGAGATTCAATTTAGAGCTGGCCCTAGGCAGAGAACAACTGTGTTTCTTTGGAGAAACACTTCTGCCTTGGACTGAACAGAAGAGATGACTGTGGCCATTGGCAAGGAGAAATCAACCATGATTGCTTCCTCGTCAGTGAAGGAAAGACAATGAAGAGTTTCTTTTTAAACATTCAAGGTTCAGGGAACTCGGCTTCAAAAGCAATTACTGCTCTCTCAGAGATCACTTGCTAAGTTCGCTACACACATAGGAGAGTTTTTCACCACCTGAAACTGTTGAATCAGAGATCTGAGGCCCTCCTCTTGTCTCCATGGCCACAAAGAACTCTGTAGACAAAACCTTAACCAAATAATATACAAGATGAATACAACTTTTGAAATCAGTCTGTGCTTTCCAGAGATGTTTATTTCAGAGAAGTAACATGTAGTCCAAGCAGCCTAGCTCAGCTGTGGATGTTTGAACAGAGCCCTCACTCTCCTACCAATATTAGAAACCCTTGGTCTTTTTCCTTGGAATTTAATGTTGGAAAATGAGAACTCCACCCTCATGCTCTTATGACGACGGAGAAGTCTATGCCATAGTAGAGTGAGTCTAATCCTTCTGGGAGAGATGTGTTTGTGGATTAAGGCATGCAAAATCTATTAAATGTTTTGAAAACATCCAAAGGGATTTATTCATTACAGATTTGCAGGCCTGTATACCTGTTGAGGGAGAACCGGCTGGGGAGGGAGCAGAGGTACGAGTCCTTGGTCCAGTCTGTGGTCTGGAAGCACTGAGAGGCCTGTTACATTGCTCCAACATAGCAGGATTAGATAAGAGGAGATAGCCCATGATTGTAAAGCATTATTACAGAAAAGGAGGTGCCAAGAAAAGAGATCAAAAGGTAAAAAGAGAAAGAGATAGAGAGGTGAGATCCACCCGTGGCCACTTAGAAAAAGAATGGGGGGGGGTAAGGGGGATAAGAGCGTAAGAGAAAAAAGAGGACAAGAGAGCATGGGCAAGAGAGGAAGGAGGAGCCAAGCAGCCCTCTCTATAGTGGGTCAGGGTACCTGGCTGTTGCCAGGTAACTGCGGGGTGGGGCAAACCTGGCTGTACCTAGGTGACTGTGGGTGGGGAATCTAGGCCGTGGTGTGGCCCAGATATAAAATTAATTCAAACAAATCAGTAGCCTTCCTATACTCAAAGGATAAACAGGCAGAGAAAGAACTTAGGGAAGAAGAAATAGAAGAAGACCTCAGAAGATGGAAATATCTCCCATGCTTGTGGATTACCAGGATTAATATAGTAAAAATGGCCATCTTGTCAAAAGCAATCTACAGATTCAATGCAATCCCCATTAAATTCCAACTCAAGTCTTCAAAGAGTGAGAAAGTGCAATTCTCAATCTTATCTGGAATTACAAAAAACCCATGGTGCTTTTTCACAGCTAAAGAACACCAACTAAAACAAACCAGATGATAGATGACCCAGTGACCTGGAGTAAAACACCAGTAAAATACTACTGGTCTTCTTTAAAAGGGGTAAAATATCTTCTAATAATCCTTTAATCTTAATAATCTCCTTAATTAATAGCTTATTCACTCATCAGAGAAGCTTCCTCCTGCAGCAGATTGGAACAAATACAGAGATTAACACCCAGACATTATGCAGAGAGAGACAGAGACATTGGAGAGACAGAGACAGAGAAAGATCTTCATACACACAACTGTAAATGAGATGTTTCCCTTAAATCCATGCCCTCATAGTTCAGAGAGCCCTAAGGAAGACGATCAGAAGCAGGGAGGGAGACACAGGGAATGGAGGTTCTCAGGAAGACAACGCCCTTTGAATCCCCTTTAACTCAAAGACACTGAGGCAGCAGTCCCATGGCCTCCATGGATCTGTACCAGCTGTCCTTTTCTGATGACAGACAGAAATGTAGAGGATCCATGTGGGAAAGGACGTGGGAAAGAACAAGAAGAATTGAGGGAAACACTACTCACTCAGATTATACAGTATTAATAAAGAATTCATGCTTAATTAAAGAAGGAGGAGGAGGAGCAGATGCCTGGGGAGAAAATATAGTAGTTTTCCAAAACTTTCAGAATGAGATAAGAAGTGTTTCTAATTAGAGCTCCTCTGGTTATGTTTTAGTGCAATGCCATTAGGGACATTAAATTCAGTGGTAACCAAATATCAGGAAGAGAGAATAAAATAAAATACATAAATGTACCCTTTTTGCTCATATTCTTGGTGTCTTAGTCAGGGTTTCTATTCCTGCACAAACATTATGACCAAGAAGCAAGTTTGGAAGGAAAGGGTTTATTCAGCTTACGCTGCTGCATTGCTGTTCATCACAAAAGGAAGTCAGGGCTGGAACTCAAACAGGTCAGGAAGTAGGAGCTGATGCAGAGGCCATGAATAGATGTTCCTTACTGGCTTGCTCCCCCTGGCTTGCTCAGCCTGCTCTCTTATTGAACCCAAGAATACCAGCCCAGTGGTGGTACCACCCACAAGGGGCCCTCCCCACTTGATCACTAATTGAGAAAATGCCCCACAGCTGGATCTCATGGAGGCACTTCCCCAACTGAAGCTCCTTTCTCTGTGATAACTCCAGTCTGTGTCAAGTTGACACACAAAACCAGCCAGTACACTTGGCTGGTTCTTCCAATTCTGAGAAAAACCTTATCTACCTCCTGTGGATCTCTATTGCCTCAATCAATGTTTTAGAAAAATGGCTTACTTCATGTTTAGAGTGTTGTTTCTGCATGCCTATCTGCATGTGTGCTACCCACAGAATCCAGAGGAGGGCACTAGATCCCATGAAACTGACAGCTAGACTTTTGTGAGTTGCCCATTGCTACTAGGAATGAAACCTGGTTCTATTGACTGGCAGCCAGAGCACCAAGTGCTCAGTCATCTCCTCAGGCCCTGTCCCATTTGATTCTGATTACACACCTGTGGTTGTCCTCAGCATGAGGTCGAGTTGAAGGGAAACTTGACAAGTGAATTCTGAGGAATCTGGGATACAGAGCTAACAGAACACAATCTCTTCTTTCAGGTTCATCCTCTCAGCATCAGTCTTTGGAATGAGGAATTCAGCCTCTGTCCCTATAGTTTCTCCATCTTCCCACACAGTTGTGTCCACACCATTCCCTGACTATTACTAATATTGAGAAGTTTGGGAGTCCATGAAAATATTTTATTGTCTCCTCTATTGGAAATTTTTGCAGGTTTTTGTATCTGCTGACTAGCTCTATCTTGTGTTATTGGAATTAAGAAAAAATACCATTCTGGCATAATAAATTACATTATACTGTGTAATTTAAAACCATGGAATTTATTCCTACAGTGTGAAGGTCAGGAAGGATCAACACATGCATTTCTTCATAAATGATACCTGCTCTAGGGATATAATGGTAGAAGAGCCAATTGGCAAGGACCTCCTCACTTCCTTTATACTCTTTTACTCTTTATATGGTAGAAGCTCGACAGTCAAGGCAGGCCTCAAAGCCATGGTTAAGCAGGACTTTCTCAATCTCCAAATCCTTGCTCGATCAGAAACATGTTGGGATTCCTGGATTGAATTTTTGTATGAGAGTACTTTCCTATACCTAAGGATTAGCATATCACAAAATCACCTTACAGAGGCCCTGCTTTTCTTTCTTTTTTATTGAAAATGAGTTTTCCACACAAAATATTCAGATTACAATTTGCCTTTCCCCATCTCCTTCCAGTCCCTCCCCATCTCACTACTCACTGTACTGCTCAGGTCTCACTCCTTCCAGTTAGATGACAAGCAGAAAAACAAAACCAGGATGAAAAACAAAGAAAACACACATGAAACTTACATGCACTTACACACAAATGCATAAAGTCAATAAAACACAAAATCATGAACCAAAACATAAAAGCAAAAGTGTAGAAAAATGACTAAACAAAGCATATGAGAGAAATTAAAAAGTACAATTCAGCATTTGTGTAGGCCATCAACTCCTTGAGAGTTGGCCTACTCTTAAATATTCTTTGTATAACCAGAGTAAATCTGCTGGAAAAATAATTTTTCATTTCCAGGCAGTTATGAGTTAGAGAGAACATCTCACTCAGGGATAGGAGATAGTATAAAATTCCCCGATTCAGCTCCGGCACCTCCGCTAGACCCATGCAGAGACATATGTCTACCCTCATGTTAATACAAATAACAATATTTGACTTCTTCCTTTCTAATTTGTATACCCTTGATATGCTTCAGTGGTCTTATTGCTCAAAGACATCAAGTGCCCTATTTAATAGGTATATATACAGAGGAGACCACCTTACCTTGTCTGGATTTTAGTGGAATTTTTCAAGTTTCTCTCCATTTAAGTTGATGTTGGTTGGCTATGGGCTTCTCTAAACTGCCTTTTTTATATTCAGTTACATCCCTGTCTCTTGGGACTTTTGTCAAGAAGGATGTTGGATTTTGTCAAAGGCTTTTTCTGCATCTAATGTGATGATTGTGAGGCTGCTGTCTCTCAGTTTGTTCACCTGGTAGATTGAAGATCTAGTGCAGAAGTTCCTGTGCCAGCTGTACCAGCTACTCCTATACCAAGCAAGGTGGAGAACACCACAACAGGTGCAGCAACCCTTTTCACCTGGTGACCTACAGAGTCTAATTCATTGGGAATGCTTTCCCCTGTGTGGGAGGTTATTGGGGTAACTACTGTGCCAGGATACAAATATCAGATGATACATTTACAACTAGGGAATGTCTGCAAGGGGTAAGTCCTGATGCACAAGCCCACCTATCATCCTCTGGAAGCAAGAGGCACTCATATTCTTAATTGGTAGGAGTTACAATGAAATTGCAGAGATGTGAACGTTCTGAGGATAACTGATTCCCAATACAGAGGCTTTCTTCTGTTACTGAAGGGTGAGCTTACCTCTCTCTGAATGCTGCCATGTACACTGAGTACTTTCTGTAGTCTGTGAATAGTTTCCAGGGAGAGCTGTTCTATCATAGTAGGTGGGCTAGGCATTTAAGCATAACCAACAGTCCTATGTCAAATCAGGACAGGAGGAGTCAATCATCTGGAACAAGCTTTCATAAATGCAGGGGTCATGATTGTGGAGTGGGTTGTTGAGACAGGAAGCGAGTAAACTTAGTGACACTTATGTTAGGGTAGGTGTGGTCATAGGCAGAGGCTAGGGCCTGAAGTCCAGCCTTGCAAGGACTTTATTGGGCCCAATAGCCAGCCAGAACCTGTCTAACAACTTGTTGGATAGAGAAGAGAGTATTTCTATTGCTTACCCTGGAATCTGTATGCATACGTAACTCCTTTTTTTGTACATGCTCTACATCCCCAAATATAGCCTGAATCCCATCCAGTGGCCTGTTTTCTTCTTTCAGTGAAGCTGAGTGTCAGGTGGCTATAAGGTGAATATGCATGAGAGAAGCGTGAAGGTTTTTCTTCTTTTTTTCTTTTCTTTCATTGGATATTTTCTTTACTTACATTTCAAATGTTATCCACTTTCCAGTCTCCCCTCTGAAAACCCCCTATTCCATTCCCCTCCCCCTACCTCTATGAGAGTGCTCCCCTACCCATGCACCTACTCCTGCCTTCCTGACCAGGCATTCCCCTCTACTGGAGCATAAAACCCCCACAAGACCAAGAGCCACTTCTCCCAATGATTTCCAACAAGGCCATTCTAAGCTACATATGCAGCCAGAGCCATGGGTCCCTCCATTTGTATTCTTTTGTTGGTAGCCCAACTAGCTTGATGAAATCAGATTTTAGTGAGAGTCCCAGTAGAACCTGTGCTTTCATAACCCCACTGTGCACAGTAGTAGTCCGAAGCTCCTTCACAGACTCTCTGATGGACCTGATGCTCTGGGTGCATGTAAAAATATTGTTTTGACAGGTATTTTCTCACAGAGGGGTCTAACTGGTGATACAACAAATCTTCCAGGTCAAACTATAAAAATGGGAAGCAAGTTTCAGGTGGGGGCCATGTGGCTGGCCTGATGGATGAGATAGTTTAGTCAAGGTTAACAATTATCCAAGTGAACATAAGAGCCTGATGAAGACGGTCTGTGATGGTTGTAAGATGTCAGCATAAAGGGAGCAGAATTAGGAATATTGAAGTAACAACTTCAGCAGATCAGCTGAGCGTGGCATGACTTTCCATTGTTCTAGTGCTAATTCCTTGGGAACTTCCTCTCACTCCAGGCAGGCTGAACATGGGAGCAGTGTATCCATGCCTGGATTCTATTCACTTTAACAGCTGAACAGCTATAGGAAGATGGGTGAGAAGGTCTTGTGATCCACTTGTTTGGTGCTTTACAGGACAGAAAAAAAAAAACCACATCAAATTTCCCACTATAAATCTTGGAATAGGATTGGGGAAATAGTAAGTGGGAAAGCAAAGGACAAGTTTTAATTCTGCCCTTACCCTTCTGTTACCATGGAAAGAGTGACACTTGTGTTAGCAGGGGTGCAAGCTGTACTTAAAGCCTGGGGCAGAGCATAGAGTTGGGTAGGGAGGCTAGAAGGGAAAGATCTGTGGCATCCACAAGATATAAAAAGAATGGTCAGTGAAGATTCCCACAGGTGGTGCAGTACAGAGGTTAATTGAGATTGTGGAATTAGGTGTGGTAGAACTTTAGTACAAGAAGTTCTGTAAGAAGTCTAGCTGGTATGAAGGCAGGCATGGCCTGGAGCCATGCTTCTCAAACTGTGGCTCCCTCATCCTCTGTGGTGGAGTATTGACCATTTCATGGGGGTTGGATATCAGATATCCTCTATATCAGATCTTTATAGTATAATTCATACGGGAGCCACACTACAGTAATGAAGTAGCCAACAAGTTATTTAATGGTTCTGGTTGACCACAACAGGAAGAACGGTATTAAGGGGGCACAACACTGAGAAGATGAGAAACTACTGGCCTAGGGAATATGAATACATAATGAATAAATCTCTTTGAATGTTTTCAAAATTAATAAAAGATTTTTGCATGCTTTGACCAACAAACACTTCTCTCCCAGGAGGAGGAGACTTCCTCCACACTGGTCTAAACTTCTTAGTCATCATAAGAGCATGATGATGGAGCTTTTACCTAATCTGGTAATATAGTCTCCACGAATATCCACACCTGATCAGGGCTGATTGGACTATATGTGACTTCTCTGAACCTAAACATCTCTGGAATCCACAGACTGATTTCAAATGTTTTATTCATATTATATTTTATTGGGTTACGATTTTGTTTACAGAGTTGTTTGTGGCCATGAAGACCAGAGAAGGGCCTCAGATCCTCTGAATGACCAGTTACAGTTGGTTGAAAACTCTCCTGGGTGTGCTGGGAACTGAACCACAGTTCTCTGACAGAGCAGTAATTCCTTTTGCAGCTGAGTTCCCACAAACTGAACCTTTAAAAAGTCTTCATTGTCATTTAAGTCTCAGATAAATAAATATTCATGTTTGATATCTCCCTTTCTTTGGGCCCTGGTCATTTGTTCTGTTTGGATCAGTCCATACAGTTTCCCCCAATGAAATTCCTTTGGGCTGTGCTTATTTATGGTCAGCACCTAACTTGAATCCCAGTTTCCATCATGTCAGACAAAAACAAACAAGAACTTCAACAGGGCAGATATCATCTAGATTGTGTGAGACTCCTGTTCTGCCATTCACACCTGCAATTTTAACATAGTAGAGCTGTTTTAAATCCTGAGCCACCATGCTGCTTTCTTGAAGATGCAGTGTAAATGCTCCAGCAATACTGTACTCTAACCAGAAGTAATTGGTAACTATATTGGGTGCTGCCATTGGAAGACAGGTGATGGTCATATCTGACTAGCTCCTAAAATCTCTTTATGCCTTTGAGTGAGGGCTCAAAGAAAACATTCTGTGCAGAATCCAGGGAGTGGAAGGCTTCAGCCGCCAAATAGGGATGTGACTCCAACATTGCCTTCCACTATGAGTTCTCAGAGACTTCAGAGAAATGAAGTGCAATGAAATCCAGGGCCTGAGTCTTCAGCCACTGTGTGCTGTGGAGGTCAGCCAGGATGAGAGTGTCTGCAGCTTTCTCCACAGAGAGTATCCTGAAGAGGGCATCCTCACACATGACCTTCAAGTCCTCCAGGCCATACTTGTCAGCAGCTGCCAGCACACCAGTGGCCATGGAGTTGCTGTTGAGGTGTGGTGTTTTTCCCCTGAGTAGATGAAGTACATCATCTGGAAGACCTGAGGGTCCAGTCATGGATCTCAACAATGTTCTTTAGGCTCTCCTGCATTTCATGTTCAAACATGGCTCTGAAAACTGGAGAACAAGCTGCTAGGATGGCGTGGTGAGCCCTGAATACATGGCCACCTACCAATAGGGTTCAGTCTTTGAAGAGAGATTTCTCCCACAGCTTTGCTAGGTCATCTCTCAACATCTGTCTTGGCTCCTTGATTGCAGGTGTCATGATCTGTCCAGGCATGCAAAGATGGCTCCTATTATGCTCACCTTGCAGCAGAGGCTGAGCTGGTCTTCAGGGACAAGCCATTGCTGATGGGAGAGGAGGAAACCTAGAAGGATGAACTTTTTGAATCCCCACTTTTTGTATTGCTGAAAGCTTACGACATTGGGGTTCTTCATACTTTGGCATTTCTCTCCTTGGGAATTTATGATCCAGAATTTGAACTTTGCCCAAACTGGGCTCTCTGGACAGCTGAGCAACCCCAGGTAAACTGACAGGTAATCTTTGCTTTCTTCATCAACCCCGTTTGGGTGTACTCTCAAACACCATGCTATTTCTTCATTGGCCTCTAATGAGAACACTGGGCTTGAAATCCTTTTCTGAATTCCCCGCATGCAAAATGAGAAGTTGCTTATAGTCCACTCATAGCAGATTTTTTTTTTTACACTGATCTGTGTGGAGCCCCAGCTCTTTGTCTCCATGTCCCCTGACATTTCTGCTGGAGGTAGTTTGAAGGTTAATCTTGACCTGAGAGAACACCAGAGGTTATTTACTCTTCATCCTATTGAACACGATTATAGGTATACTTTGGATTTTAGTTTCAATTTCCCTAAGTTCTCTCTCTCTCTCTCTCTCTCTCTCTCTCTCTCTCTCTCTCTCTCTCTCTCTCTCTCCCTCTCTCTCTCTGTCTATCTCTCTGTCTCTCTCTCTCTCTCTCTCTCTCTCTCTCCCTCTCCGTCTCCCTCTCCGTCTCCCTTTTCCTCTCTCTCCCTCTCTCTCCCTCTCTCCCTCTCTTTTCCTCTCTCTCTCCCTTTCCCTTTACCTCCCTCTCTCTCCCTCTCTCTCCCTCTCTTTGCCTATCTCCCTACCCCTCTCCCTCTCCCTCCATCTCTCCCTCTTTCCCTCTTCCCCCCCTCTCTCTTTCCCCCAAACACTGGAATTTCTATGTGTGTGTATGTGTTTGAGTTTCGTGACTCTTAGGTCAGTGGCCACTAGTTGGGCTATTCTATCCACCTCTGGATAGGAAAGTCTGTAAAACTTTATATATTCTCATCTCAAGTGTGTTGTATTTTCAGGGTCCTATAGAGAATGTACAGAATGAATTCCTTTATGTAAATAGACAGAGAATATAGAAGAATAACATACAGGCTGAGGTCTAGCTAATATAACAATGACTACAGTCAGTATTTACTTATTCCACAAGGTGTGAAGTCTCAGGTGTTCTTCAGTATATACTGGAATTCTTAAGAAGAAGGGTCTAATGCCAGTGAAGGAATGGGCTTGCTATTTAGATGAGAGCAGGAAGCCAAAGAAAAAAGCTTCCTTCTTCTTTATGCTTATTGTGGGCCTCCAGTAGAAGGTGTGGCCTAGTTAAGGGAGTGTCTTCTAGTCTGAAGATCTGGATTAAAGGTGTGTGTTTTTCTGCCTCAAGACTCAGATTAAAGGTGTATGTTTTTCTCAGATTAAATGTGTATGTTTTTTCTGACAAGAAGAATCTGCATTTGAACTGAATCTACCTACTTCAACCTAAGAAAAAAAATTCGCAGGGCACTGGGGGCACACGCCTTTAATCCCAATATTTGGGAGGCAGAGGCAGGCAGATTTCTGAGTTCAAGGCCAGCCTTGTCTACAAAGTGAGTTCCAGGACAGCCATGGCTACACAGAGAAACACTGTCTTGAAAAAAAGCAAAAGAAAAAAATTTAAAAGGCATGCCTTCCACTTTAGTATGTCCACAAGTAGTGCAGACTAGAACAATAACCATCAACAATATACTTTGCTTACTAGGGACAATCTTGCATAAATAAAGAGATGATGTAAATCTCTGCACAGATACGATTTACCCATGCACTGGTCTTACAAATGCTATCATAAACATGATCAGGGAAGGGGTGCTTTCCTTAACTGCTCAGGAGTCTGAGTGTTCACAAAATGTAAAGCATGTGGAAGAGCTCCTGTATGGTGGGCAGGATCAGAGCCCCAAACCTCTGAAGATGGCTCTATTCTTTCCTGTGTTTTATTCCATTTACACTTTGTACTTCCCCTCAGGGTCTTCAGGGCCCCCTTACCTCCTTCCTCTGAAACTATCTGTTTTAGGCATCTCCTACATTCTTCTGATTTTTCCTTGACTGCCAACAGACTTTTTGATGGGTCTGGAGTCTGTTGCTTCTGGCCACTTAACTTTTTTCTCTTTTGTAGTCCTCTTTTATTAAATACTCTCTCTGCCACTATCACTAAATCTCTCAAACACCTTTCCCTAACCTCTAGACCCTCTGCAGGTTTTTTTAAATATGCTGCCTAATTAATAAAAGCTAGATCAAAAGCTGTCTTTGCTTCTGCTTTCTGTGGGGGTGTGTTTTAATTACAAATTCCACATTATTCATTGATACAATTTAGCTAACAAGAATAGTTATCCAGCATCAGAAACTTGAACACCAAAAACTAAGACTAGAGAACACAGATATTCCTGATGTATGGTCAGATTTTTGAAATTCAGACTCCATTTTTAAAAAATCTGTTCAAATTAATATCCTGGCACCTAGCATTAGTTTCCAAGATGCCCCTCAACAAAACCTGAGCCTAGCTTCACTCTCTAAGCCAATCTCTAATAAGACCAGCATCTTCAATTGGCACCCTCAACAAGACCAGGTTATTCCAACAACACACCTGCAACCCCAGATTACAAAACCACCACCTGCCTAATGACCATCAATGCAGAGGGGAACAGAAGTTAAGTTTATGTTAGCCAGGTGGTGGTGGAGCATGCCTTTAACCACAGCATTTGTGAGAAGGAGACAAGCAGATTTCTGAGTTCGAGGCCAGCCTGGTCTACAAACTGAGTTCCAGGACATCCAGGACTACACAGAGAAACCCTGTCTGGAGGAACAGGGAGAGAGAAGAAGGCTTATGGGGCTTGCAGGGAGTGGGGACCCAGAAAAGGGGAAATCATTTGAAATGTAAATAAAGAATACATCGAATAAAAAAGAAAGAAAGAAAAAAATAAGTGCCCAAAAGATCAACTCTGAAGCTAAAGTCAGAGGTGTCCTTCTGAAAATGATATTCAAGAGACAGAAGCAGAAGAACCTAAACTGAAGTGGTACCCTAGGATACACACTAGGGCTGTTCTGGGAAAATAAGTTTATTTTAATTGATGTCATTCTTCATAACTAAGTTAATATCTAAAACAAACACAAAAACATTAAATGAAAAAAAATGACACAGGTTGAGCTATTATTAAAAAAAAAAAAAAAAAAAAAAAAAAAAAAAAAAAAAACAGTTGAGCTATCTGTACCATGGAGCTGGGGATGCTCCACAGCCATCTGTGCACAGGTCCCACCAGAAGAGAGCTGGGCTCCCGGGAGTGCTGGCACAGGCTTACAGGCCCACAGGAAGTACAAGCTCCAGGTAGGAACACAGAAACAACAGAACCATGTAACACCAAAAATAACAAGATGGTGAAAGTCAAGCCCAAGAACCCTACCAACGAAAACCAAGGCTACTTAGCATCATCAGAAGCCAGTTCTCCCAGCACAGCAAGTTCTGGATAACCAAATATACCACAGATCAAGATTTGAATTTAAAATCACATTGCATGATGCTGATAGAGGACTTCAAGACCAACTCACTGATAAGTGGATATTAGCCTAGAAGCTCAGAATACCCAAAATACAATTCAAAGACCACATGAAGCTCAAGAAGAAAGAAGACCAAAGTGTTGCTACATTGATTCTTCTTAGAAGGGGTACAAAATACCCATGGGAAGAAATACAAAGTGTGGAGCAGAGAGTAAAAGAATGGATATCCATAGACTTCCCCACCTGTGGCAGGGGCATCCCATCTGCAGTTAACAAACCCAGACACTATTGTGGATGCCAATAAGTGCTTGCTGACAGGAGCCAGATATAACTCTCTTCTGAGAGGCTTTGCCAGTGCCTGACAAATACAGAGGGGGATGCACACACATCCCAACATTGAAATGAGCAAAGGGTTTCAATGGAGGAACTAGCTAAAGGACCCAAGGTGTTGAAAGTGTTTGCAACCCCATAGGATGAACAAAAATACGAACCAACCAGTAAGCCCAGAGTTCTCAGGGACTTAAGCACAAATGAGAGAGTACACATGGAAGAAACGATGACTCCAGACACATGGGTAACAGAGGACAGCCTGAACAGACATCAATGAGAGGAGAGACCCTTGGACCCTTGAAGGCTCATTGCCTCAGAGTACCCCTACCAGGTCAGGGAAGCTGGAGTGGGTGGGTTAGTGAGCAGAGGGAGGGGATGGGATAGAGGTTTTCAGAGGGGCATTGAGCAAAGAGGACATTTGAAATGTAAATAAAGAAGATATTTAAGTAAAATTGAAAAAAAATAATGGCAAAAAAGCCAGAACACAAAACCTGGGCTCACTCACTCTGCTGCAATCCACGCTGGAAGCCAATGTTTTGACATGGTTCACCTGACAATCTACTCCATCTACCAGCTTCTGGAGGTCATGGAGGAGCCACTCCTATGATGTTTCAGAAAGCAGAATCCTTGAACCAGAACATTGATTACTTGCAGTGAAAATTTGCATGTAATGCTGTTTGGGCAGAACACACACACACAGACACACATACGCTACTAATGCTATGTTTTCCATGCAGACAGGAGGCTAGCATGGCTGTCCTCTCAGAGGCTCTACCAACAGCTAACTGAAATGCAGTTACAGCTAAGCATTGGATTGTAGTAGGGGAACCCTATGGATGAGTTAGGCGAAGGATTAAAGGAAATAAAGGAGATGGCAACTCTAAAAAAAATGACCAGTATCACCTAATCTGGACTTTCAGGGGCCACCAGAGACTAAGCCACCAACCAGTGAGCATACATGAACTTGTCTGATGCCCCAAGAACAAATGAAGTACAGGCATACCTTGTCTGGCCTCAGTGGAAGAGGATGTGCCTAATCCTATAGAGACTTAATGCCCCAGGGAGGGGGAATGCATGGGGAGCACCCTCTCAGAGGCCAAGGAGATGGGGGAGGGCTGAAAAACTGTGAGGGGAGCACTGCAGTGAGGCAGAATTTCAGATGAAAATTAATAAAATAAAAATTGAAAAAAGGAGAATCCAGCCAGGCAGTGGTGCCACACACCTTTAATCCCAGCATTTGGGAGGCAGAGACAGGCAGATTTCAGAGTTTGAGGCCAGCCTGGTCTACAAAGTGAGTTCCAGGACAGCCAGGGCTACACAGAGAAACCCTGTCTCAAAAAACCAGATAAACACACACACACACACACACACACACACACACAGAGAGAGAGAGAGAGAGAGAGAGAGAGAGAGAGAGAGAGACAGAGACAGAGACAGAGACAGAGACAGAGAGACAGAGAGAGAGACAGAGAGACAGAGAGACAGAGAGAAACAGAAAGAGAAGCATTTAGGATATTCCAGAACCATTGTTCTAATTGGCTCTGAAGAAGGATTTCCTCGGAGGGAAGTACAAGACTACCACCGACCAAATTGGGAGGAGTGATCACAAGGTCTGTGCTTCTGATTGGAATAACACACAGGAAAGAAGAAAGCCATCTTCAGAGTTTTGGGGCTCTGATTCCTGACCACCATACAGGAGCTCTTCTACATGCCCTCCATTTGGTGAACACTCAGACTCTTGACCAGTTAAGGAAAACATCCCTTCCCTGATCAGGTTTATGGCAGAAATCAGTGTAAAAACCAGCACAGGAGTAAATAATAGCTTTGCAGATATTGACATGATACCTTCATTTATGGAAGTCTGAAGTATCAGTAAGCAAAGTACCCTGGTGATGGCTCTTCTTGTCTAGACTACCTGTGGACTCATGTAACATATAAAATGGAGGGATCATCTTTTAAAAGCTTGTTTTGCTTAAATTGAAATAGATAGATCCAGTTCAAACACAGATTCTTAGGGTTGAAAATCACACACCTTTAATCTGAGTCTTCAGGCAGTAAAACAAACACCTTTAATCCAGAAGCTGAGACTGAAGACACATCCTTAATAGGGCCACGCCTTCTACTGGAGGCCTATATAAGCATATGAAGAAGTAGACTTTGTGTCTTTGCCTGCCTGCTCTCATCTTACTAGCGAGCCCATTTCTTCACTGGCATTAGACTCTACTTCAGAATACCAGCATATACTGAAGAAAACCTGAGACTTCAAACCTCGTGGACTAAGTAAGTACTGACTGTAGTCATTGTTATATTAGTTGAATTTATGTTGTTCTCATATATCCTCTTTCTATTTATATAAAGGAATTAATTCTGTATGTTCAATAAACACACACAGATATATACTCAGAGAGAGAGAGAAAGAGAGAGAGAAGACAGAGAGGGGGGAAGAGAGACACAGAGAACCAGAGACAGTTACACAGAGACAGAGAGAAAAACAGCAGAGAGAAAGAATTTAGGAGAAATCTAAAATAAAATCTAAAGAGTATATATAATTGTATGTATCAGGATGAAGAATCAATAAATGCTAGTTCTTCTTTTCAGATCAATGTTAACCTCCAAACTACCGCCAACAGAAATGTCAGGGGACATGGAAGCCAAGGGCTCCACACAGATCAGTGTAAAAAACATCTGCTATGAGTGGACCATTAGCAACTTCTCATTTTGCATGGATGGAATTCAGAAAGAGATTAGAAGCCCAGAGTTCTCATTAGAGGACAATGAGGAAGTGGCATGGTGTTTGAGAGTATACCCAAATGGAGTTGATAAAGAAAGCAAAGATTACCTGTCAGTTGACCTGGGATTGCTCAGCTGTCCCGTGTGCCCAGTTTGGGCAAAGTTTGAGTTCTGGATCATAAATTCCCAAGGAGAGAAATGTCAAAGTAGGAAGAACCCCAGTGTTGTAAGCTTTTGGCAATACCAACACAGGGGATTCAAAGAGTTCATCCTTCGAGATTTCCTCCTCTCCCATCAGCATTTACTTCTCCCTGAAGACCAGCTCACCATCTGCTGCAAGGTGAGCATAGCGGGAGCCATCTTCAGCATGCCTGGACAGAACATGACACCTGCAATCAAGGATCCAAGGCATGTGTTGGCAGATGACCTAGGGAAGCTTTGGGAGAATTCCATCTTCACAGACTGCTCCCTATTGGTGGGTGGCCATGAATTCAGGGCTCACAAGGCCATCCTAGCAGCTCGCTCTCCAGTTTTCAGAGCCATGTTTGAACATGAAATGCAGGAGAGACTAAAAAACCTCGTTGAGATTCATGACTTGGATCCCCAAGTCTTCCAGGAGATGATGGGCTTCATCTACACATGGAAGGCACCAAACCTCAAGAGCTACTCCATGGCCTCTGGTCTGCTGGCAGCTGCTGACAGGTATGGCCTGGATGGCTTGAAGGCCATGTGTGAGGATGCCCTCTGCAGGATCCTCTCTGTGGAGAATGCTGCAAACACTCTCATCCTGGCTGACCTCCACAGCACACAGTGGCTGAAGACTCAGGCCCTGGATTTCATTACAGATTTTGCCTATGAGGTCTCTAAGACCTCAGGGTGGAAGTCATTGGTGGAGTCACATCCCCCCTTGGTGGCTGAAGCCTTCTGCTCCCTGGCTTCTGCACAGTGTCCTTCTTTGGAGCCATGATTTAAATGCCTAAAGTGATCTCAGAAGATGGACAGCTGTGACCTGTACCTCTTCTGCAACAGCAACAACCAGCTTTTTTACCAATGACTTCTGCTTAGACAATGGTGTTGAGGGAGCATTTGCACTTTATCAGGGGAATGGCAGCATGGTGGCTCAGGATTTAAAACACCTGCAATATATTATACATACTGAAATGGTAGGTGTGCAATAGGCAGCACTGCAGTCTGGGACACTCTACATGACATCTATGATGTTAATGTTCCTGTTTGAATTTGTCTGATTTTTGGAAACTGAGATTCAATTTAGAGTGGGTCCTAGGCAGAGAACAACTGTGTTTCTTTGGAGAAACACTTCTGCCTTGGACTAAACAGAAGAGATGACTGTGGCCATTGGCAAGGAGAAATCAACCATGATTGCTTCCTCATCAGAGAAGGAAAGACAATGAAGAGTTTCTGTTTAAACATTCAAGGTTCAGGGAACTCGGCTTCAAAAGCAATTACTGCTCTCTCAGAGAACTCTAGCTAAGTTCACAGCACACATAGGAGAGTTTTCCACAACCTGAAACTGGTGAATCAGAGGATCTGAGGCCCTCCTCTTGTCTCCATGGCCACAAAGAACTCTGTAGACAAAACCTTAACCAAATAAAATACAAGATGAAAAAAACTTTTGAAATCAGTCTGTGGTTTCCAGAGATGTTTATTTCAGAGAAGTAACATGTAGTCCAAGCAGCCTAGCTCAGCTGTGGATGTTTGAACAGAGCCCTCACTCTCCTACCAATATTAGAAACCCTTGGTCTTTTTCCTTGGAATTTAATGTTGGAAAATGAGAACTCCACCCTCATGCTCTTTTTTTTGTTTTTCATGTACTTCTTCAATTTTACCAGAAAATATAACTCCACTTTCAATCAACATAGAAATATTTTTTATTCGAAATATTTTTTATTTACATTTCAAATGAATTCCTCTTTTCTATCCCCCCACTCCCTGAAAGTCCCATAAGCCCCCTTCTCTTCCCCCTGTCCTCCCACCCACCCCTTCCCACTTCCCCGGTCTGGTTTTGCCAAATAGTGCTTCATTGAGTCTTTCCAAACCAAGGGGCCACTCCTCCTTTATTCTTGTACCTCATTTGATGTGTGGATTATGTTTTGGGTATTCCAATTTTCTAGGTTAATATCCACTTATTAGTGAGTGCATACCATGATTCACCTTTTGAGTCTGGCTTACCTCACTTAGTATGATGTTCTCTAGCTCCATCCAGGAATGGGCATGCTATTGAGATGTGAGCAGGAAGCTAAAGAAAAAAGCTTCCTTCTTCTTAATGCTTATTGTGGGGCTCCAGTAGAAGGTGTGGCCTAGTTAAGGGAGTGTCTTCTAGTCTGAAGATCTGGATTAAGGGTATGTGTTTTTCTGCCTCAAGACTCAGACTAAAGGTATATGTTTTTCTCAGATTAAATGTATATGTTTTTCGACCAGAAGAATCTGTATTAGAACTGGATCTATATACTTCAACTTAAGAAAAAAATTAGCTGGGCACTGCTGGCACATGCCTTTAATCCCAGCACTTAGGAGGCAGAGGCAGGCAGATTTCTGAGTTCGAGGCCAGCCTGGTTTACAAAGTGAGTTCCAGGACAGCCAGGGCTACACAGAGAAACCCTGTCTTGAAAAAAGCCAAAAAAAAAAAAAAAAAAAAAAGGAAAAGGCATGCCTTCTACTTTTGGATGTCCACAATAAGTGCAGACTAGAAGAATAACCATCACCAAATAATATACTTTGCTTATTTGGGACAATCTTGCATAAATAAAGAGATCATGTAAATCTCTGCACAGATACTATTTACACATGCACTGGTCTTACAGATTGCTACCATAAACATGATCAGGGAAGGGGTGCTTTCCTTAACTGCTCAGGAATCTGAGTGTTCACAAAATGTAAGGCATTTGGAAGAGCTCCTGTATGGTGGGCAGGATCAGAGCCCCAAACCTCTGAAGATGGCTCTATACTTTCCTGTGTTTTATTCCATTTAGACTTTGTACTTCCCCTCAGGGTCTTCAGGGCCCCCTTACCTCCTTCCTCTGAAACTATCTGTTTTAGGCACCTCCTGCAGTCTTCTGGTTTTTCCTTGACTGCCAACAGACTTTTTGATGAGTCTGGAGTCTGTTGCTTCTGGCCACTTAACTTTTTTCTCTTTTGTAGTCTTCTTTTATTAAATACTCTCTCTGCCACTATCACTAAATCTCTCAAACACATTTCCCTAACCTCTAAACCCTCTGCAGGTTTGTTTTTAATATGCTGCCTAATTAATAAAAGCTAGATCAACAGCTGTCTTTGCTTCTGCTTTCTGTGGGGTGTGTATTAATTACAAAATCCACATTATTCATTGATACAATTTAGCTAACAAGAATAGTTATCCAGGATCAGAAACTTGAACACCAAAAAGTAAGACTAGAGAATGCAGATATTCCTGATGCATGGTCAAATCTTTGAAGTTCAGACTCCATTTTTAAAAATCTGTTCAAATTAACATCCTGGCACCTAGCATTAGTTTCCAAGTTGCCCCTCAACAAAACCTAAGCCTAGCTTCACTCTCTAAGCCAATCTCCAATAAGACCAGCATCTTCAATTTACACCCTCAACAAGACCAGGTTATTCCACCAACACACCTGTACCCCCAGATTACAAAACCACCCCCTGCCTAATGACCACCAATGCAGAGGGGAACAGAAGTTAAGTTTATGTTAGCCAGGTGGTGGTGGAGCACGCCTTTAATCCCAGCACTTGTGAGGAGGAGGCAAGCGGATTTCTGAGTTTGAGGCCAGCCTGGTCTACAAAGTGAGTTCCAGGACATCCAGGACTACGCAGAGAAACCCTGTCTTGGAGGAACAGGGAGAGGGAATAGGGCTTATAAGACTTGCGGGGAGTGTGGACCCAGAAAAGGGGAAATAATTTGAAATGTAAATAAAGAATACATCAAATAAAAAAAGAAAGAAAAAATAACTCCCCAAAAGATCAACTCTGAAGCTAAAGAGGTGCCCTGAAAATGATATTCAAGAGACAGAGGCAGAAGAACCTAAACTGAAGTGGTACCCTAGGATACACAGTGGGGCTGTTCTGGGAAAATAAGTTTATTTGAATTGATGTCATTCTTCATAAATAAATTAATATCTAAAACAAACAAACAAACACACAAACATTAAATGAAAGAAAAAACAATGACAGAGGTTGAGCAATTATTTAAAAAAAAAAAACAGTTGAGCTATCTGTACCATGGAGCTGGGGCTGCTCCACAGCCCTCTGTGCACAGGTCCCACCAGAAGAGAGCTGGGCTCCCGGAGTTCTGACACAGGCTTACAGGACCACAGGAGGTACAAGCTCCAGTCAGAAACACAGAAACAACAGAACTATGTAACACCAAAAGTAACAAGATAGTGAAAGGCAAGCACAAGAACCCTACCAACAAAAACCAAGGCTACTTAGCATCATCAGAAGCCAGTTCTCCCACCACAGCAAGTTCTGGATAACTGAATATACCACAGAGCAAGATTTGAATTTAAAATCACATTGCGTGAGGCTGATAGAGGACTTCAAGACCAACTCACTGATAAGTGGATATTAGCCTAGAAGCTCAGAATACCCAAGATACAATTCACAGACCACATGAAGCTCAAGAAGAAAGAAGACCAAAGTGTAGATACTTTGATTCTTCTTAGAAGGGGTACAAAATACCCATGGGAAGAAATACAAAGTGTGGAGCAGAGAGTAAAAGAATAGATATCCATAGACTGCCCCACCTGTGGATCCATCCCATATGCAGTTAACAAACCCAGGCACTATTGTGGATGCCAATAAGTGCTTGCTGACAGGAGCCAGATATAACTCTCTTCTGAGAGGCTTTGCCAGTGCCTGACAAATACAGAGGGGGATGCACACAGCTAACCATTGAACTTAGCAAAGGGTTTCAATGGAGGAACTAGAGAAAGGACCCAAGGAGCTGAAGGTGTTTGCAACCCCATAGGATGAGCAACAATATGAACCAACCAGTAAGCCCAGAGTTCTCAGGGACTTAAGCACAAATGAGAGAGTACACATGGAAGAAACGATGACTCCAGACACATGGGTAACAGAGGACAGCCTGAACAGACATCAATGAGAGGAGAGACCCTTGGACCCTTGAAGGCTCATTGCCTCAGGGTACACCTACCAGGTCAGGAAGGCTGGAGTGGGTGGGTTAGTGAGCAGAGGGAGGGGATGGAATAGAGGTTTTCAGAGGGGCATTGAGCAAAGAGGACATTTGAAATGTAAATAAAGAAGATATTTAAGTAAAATTGAAAAAAAAATAAATAATGGCAAAAAGCCAGAACACAAAACCTGGCTCACTCACTCTGCTGCAATCCACGCTGGAAGCCAATGTTTTGAGATGGTTCACCTGACAATCTACTCCATCTACCAGCTTCTGGAGGTCATGGAGGAGCCACTCATATGATGTTTCAGAAAGCAGAATCCTTGAACCAGAACATTGATTACTTGCAGTGAAAATTTGCATGTAATGCTGTTTGGGCCGAACACACACACACACACACACATACGCTACTAATGCTATGTTTTCCATGCAGACAGGAGACTAGCATGGCTGTCCTCTCAGAGGCTCTACCTACCAACAGCTAACTGAAATGCAGTTACAGCTAAGCATTGGATTGTAGTAGGGGAACCCTATGGATGAGTTAGGCGAAGGATTAAAGGAACTAAAGGAGATGGCAACTCTAAAAAAAATGACCAGTATCACCTAATCTGGACTTTCAGGGGCCACCAGAGACTAAGCCACTAACCAGTGAGCATACATGAACTTGTCTGATGCCCCAAGCACAAATGAAGTACAGGCATACCTTGTCTGGCCTCAGTGGAAGAGGATGTGCCTAATCCTATAGAGACTTAATGCCCCAGGGAGGGGGAATGCATGGGGAGCACCCTCTCAGAGGCAAAGGAGATGGGGGACGGCTGAAAAACTGTGAGGGGAGCACTGCAGTGAGGCAGAATTTCAGATGAAAATTAATAAAATAAAAATTGAAAAAAGGAGAATCCAGCCAGGCAGTGGTGCCACACACCTTTAATCCCAGCATTTGGGAGGCAGAGACAGGCAGATTTCAGAGTTTGAGGCCAGCCTGGTCTACAAAGTGAGTTCCAGGACAGCCAGGGCTACACAGAGAAACCCTGTCTCAAAAAACCAGAAAGACACACACACACACACACACACACACAGAGAGAGAGAGAGAGAGAGAGAGAGAGAGAGAGAGAGACAGAGAGACAGAGAGACAGAGAGACAGAGAGACAGAGAGACAGAGAGACAGAGAGACAGAGAGAAACAGAAAGAGAAGCATTTATGATATTCCAGAACCATTGTTCTAATTGGCTCTGAAGAAGGATTTCCTAGGAGGGAAGTACAAGACTACCACCGACCAAATTGGGAGGAGTGATCACAAGGTCTGTGCTTCTGATTGGAATAACACACAGGAAAGAAGAAAGCCATCTTCAGAGTTTTGGGGCTCTGATTCCTGACCACCATACAGGAGCTCTTCTACATGCCCTCCATTTGGTGAACACTCAGACTCTTGACCAGTTAAGGAAAACATCCCTTTCCTGATCAGGTTTATGGCAGAAATCAGTGTAAAAGCCAGCACAGGAGTAAATAATAGCTTTGCAGATATTGACATTATACCTTCATTTATGGAAGTCTGAAGTATCAGTAAGCAAAGTACACTGGTGATGGCTCTTCTTGTCTAGACTACCTGTGGACTCATGTAACATATAAAATGGAGGGATCATCATGGTGGCTCAGGATTTTAAACACCTGCAATATTGTACATATTGAAATGGTAGGTGTGCAATAGGCAGCACTGCAGTCTGGGACACTCTACATGACATCTATGATGTTAATGTTCCTGTTTGAATTTGTCTGATTTTTGGAAACTGAGATTCAATTTAGAGCTGGCCCTAGGCAGAGAACAACTGTGTTTCTTTGGAGAAACACTTCTGCCTTGGACTGAACAGAAGAGATGACTGTGGCCATTGGCAAGGAGAAATCAACCATGATTGCTTCCTCATCAGTGAAGGAAAGACAATGAAGAGTTTCTTTTTAAACATTCAAGGTTCAGGGAACTCGGCTTCAAAAGCAATTACTGCTCTCTCAGAGATCTCTTGCTAAGTTCGCTACACACATAGGAGAGTTTTTCACCACCTGAAACTGTTGAATCAGAGATCTGAGGCCCTCCTCTTGTCTCCATGGCCACAAAGAACTCTGTAGACAAAACCTTAACCAAATAATATACAAGATGAATACAACTTTTGAAATCAGTCTGTGCTTTCCAGAGATGTTTATTTCAGAGAAGTAACATGTAGTCCAAGCAGCCTAGCTCAGCTGTGGATGTTTGAACAGAGCCCTCACTCTCCTACCAATATTAGAAACCCTTGGTCTTTTTCCTTGGAATTTAATGTTGGAAAATGAGAACTCCACCCTCATGCTCTTATGACGACGGAGAAGTCTATGCCATAGTAGAGGGAGTCTAATCCTTCTGGGAGAGATGTGTTTGTGGATCAAGGCATGCAAAATCTATTAAATGTTTTGAAAACATCCAAAGGGATTTATTCATTACAGATTTGCAGGCCTGTATACCTGTTGAGGGAGAACCGGCTGGGGAGGGAGCAGAGGTACGAGTCCTTGGTCCAGTCTGTGGTCTGGAAGCACTGAGAGGCCTGTTACATTGCTCCAACATAGCAGGATTAGATAAGAGGAGATAGCCCATGATTGTAAAGCATTATTACAGAAAAGGAGGTGCCAAGAAAAGAGATCAAAAGGTAAAAAGAGAAAGAGATAAAGAGGTGAGATCCACCCGTGGCCACTTAGAAAAAGAATGGGGGGGGGTAAGGGGGATAAGAGCGTAAGAGAAAAAAGAGGACAAGAGAGCATGGGCAAGAGAGGAAGGAGGAGCCAAGCAGCCCTCTCTATAGTGGGTCAGGGTACCTGGCTGTTGCCAGGTAACTGCGGGGTGGGGCAAACCTGGCTGTACCTAGGTGACTGTGGGTGGGGAATCTAGGCCGTGGTGTGGCCCAGATATAAAATTAATTCAAACAAATCAGTAGCCTTCCTATACTCAAAGGATAAACAGGCAGAGAAAGAACTTAGGGAAGAAGAAATAGAAGAAGACCTCAGAAGATGGAAATATCTCCCATGCTTGTGGATTACCAGGATTAATATAGTAAAAATGGCCATCTTGTCAAAAGCAATCTACAGATTCAATGCAATCCCCATTAAATTCCAACTCAAGTCTTCAAAGAGTGAGAAAGTGCAATTCTCAATCTTATCTGGAATTACAAAAAACCCATGGTGCTTTTTCACAGCTAAAGAACACCAACTAAAACAAACCAGATGATAGATGACCCAGTGACCTGGAGTAAAACACCAGTAAAATACTACTGGTCTTCTTTAAAAGGGGTAAAATATCTTCTAATAATCCTTTAATCTTAATAATCTCCTTAATTAATAGCTTATTCACTCATCAGAGAAGCTTCCTCCTGCAGCAGATTGGAACAAATACAGAGATTAACACCCAGACATTATGCAGAGAGAGACAGAGACATTGGAGAGACAGAGACAGAGAAAGATCTTCATACACACAACTGTAAATGAGATGTTTCCCTTAAATCCATGCCCTCATAGTTCAGAGAGCCCTAAGGAAGACGATCAGAAGCAGGGAGGGAGACACAGGGAATGGAGGTTCTCAGGAAGACAACGCCCTTTGAATCCCCTTTAACTCAAAGACACTGAGGCAGCAGTCCCATGGCCTCCATGGATCTGTACCAGCTGTCCTTTTCTGATGACAGACAGAAATGTAGAGGATCCATGTGGGAAAGGACGTGGGAAAGAACAAGAAGAATTGAGGAAAACACTACTCACTCAGATTATACAGTATTAATAAAGAATTCATGCTTAATTAAAGAAGGAGGAGGAGGAGCAGATGCCTGGGGAGAAAATATAGTAGTTTTCCAAAACTTTCAGAATGAGATAAGAAGTGTTTCTAATTAGAGCTCCTCTGGTTATGTTTTAGTGCAATGCCATTAGGGACATTAAATTCAGTGGTAACCAAATATCAGGAAGAGAGAATAAAATAAAATACATAAATGTACCCTTTTTGCTCATATTCTTGGTGTCTTAGTCAGGGTTTCTATTCCTGCACAAACATTATGACCAAGAAGCAAGTTTGGAAGGAAAGGGTTTATTCAGCTTACGCTGCTGCATTGCTGTTCATCACAAAAGGAAGTCAGGACTGGAACTCAAACAGGTCAGGAAGCAGGAGCTGATGCAGAGGCCATGAATAGATGTTCCTTACTGGCTTGCTCCCCCTGGCTTGCTCAGCCTGCTCTCTTATTGAACCCAAGAATACCAGCCCAGTGGTGGTACCACCCACAAGGGGCCCTCCCCACTTGATCACTAATTGAGAAAATGCCCCACAGCTGGATCTCATGGAGGCACTTCCCCAACTGAAGCTCCTTTCTCTGTGATAACTCCAGTCTGTGTCAAGTTGACACACAAAACCAGCCAGTACACTTGGCTGGTTCTTCCAATTCTGAGAAAAACCTTATCTACCTCCTGTGGATCTCTATTGCCTCAATCAATGTTTTAGAAAAATGGCTTACTTCATGTTTAGAGTGTTGTTTCTGCATGCCTATCTGCATGTGTGCTACCCACAGAATCCAGAGGAGGGCACTAGATCCCATGAAACTGACAGCTAGACTTTTGTGAGTTGCCCATTGCTACTAGGAATGAAACCTGGTTCTATTGACTGGCAGCCAGAGCACCAAGTGCTCAGTCATCTCCTCAGGCCCTGTCCCATTTGATTCTGATTACACACCTGTGGTTGTCCTCAGCATGAGGTCGAGTTGAAGGGAAACTTGACAAGTGAATTCTGAGGAATCTGGGATACAGAGCTAACAGAACACAATCTCTTCTTTCAGGTTCATCCTCTCAGCATCAGTCTTTGGAATGAGGAATTCAGCCTCTGTCCCTATAGTTTCTCCATCTTCCCACACAATTGTGTCCACGCCATTCCCTGACTATTACTAATATTGAGAAGTTTGGGAGTCCATGAAAATATTTTATTGTCTCCTCTATTGGAAATTTTTGCAGGTTTTTGTATCTGCTGACTAGCTCTATCTTGTGTTATTGGAATTAAGAAAAAATACCATTCTGGCATAATAAATTACATTATACTGTGTAATTTATAAACCATGGAATTTATTCCCACAGTGTGAAGGTCAGGAAGGATCAACACATGCATTTCTTCATAAATGATACCTGCTCTAGGGATATAATGGTAGAAGAGCCAATTGGCAAGGACCTACTCACTTCCTTTATACTCTTTTACTCTTATTATGGTAGAAGCTCAACAGTCAAGGCAGGCCTCAAAGTCATGGTTAAACAGGACTTTCTCGATCTCCAAATCCTTGCTCGATCAGAAACATGTAGGGATTCCTGGATTGAATTTTTGTATGAGAGTACTTTCCTATTCCTAAGGATTAGCATATGACCAAATCACCTTACAGAGGCCCTGCTTTTCTTTCGTTTTTATTGAAAATGATTTTTCCACACAAAATATTCAGATTACAATTTGCCTTTCCCCATCTCCTTCCAGTCCCTCCCCATCTCACTACTCACTGTACTGCTCAGGTCTCACTCCTTCCAGTTAGATGACAAGCAGAAAAACAAAACCAGGATGAAAAACAAAGAAAACACACATGAAACATACATGCACTTACACACAAATGCATAAAGTCAATAAAACACAAAATCATGAACCAAAACATAAAAGCAAAAGTGTAGAAAAATGACTAAACAAAGCATATGAGAGAAATTAAAAAGTACAATTCAGCATTTGTGTAGGCCATCAACTCCTTGAGAGTTGGCCTACTCTTAAATATTCTTTGTATAACCAGGGTAAATCTGCTGGAAAAATAATTTTTCATTTCCAGGCAGTTATGAGTTAGAGAGAACATCTCAGTCAGGGATAGGAGATAGTGTAAAATTCCCCGATTCAGCTCTGGCACCTCCTCTAGACCCATGCAGAGACATATATCTACCCTAATGTTAATACAAATAACAATATTTGACTTCTTCCTTTCTAATTTGTATACCCTTGATCTGCTTCAGTGGTCTTATTGATCAAAGACATCAAGTGCCCTATTTAATAGGTATATATACAGAGGAGATCACCTTACCTTGTCTGGATTTTAGTGGAATTTTTCAAGTTTCTCTCCATTTAAGTTGATGTTGGTTGGCTATGGGCTTGCTCTAAACTGCCTTTTTTATATTCAGTTATATCCCTGTCTCTTGGGACTTTTGTCAAGAAGGATGTTGGATTTTGTCAAAGGCTTTTTCTGCATCTAATGTGATGATTGTGAGGCTGCTGTCTCTCAGTTTGTTCACCTGGTAGATTGAAGATCTAGTGCAGAAGTTCCTGTGCCAGCTGTGCCAGCTACTCCTATACAAAGCAGAGTGGAGAACACCACAACAGGTGCAGCAACCCTTTTCACCTGGTGATCTACAGAGTCTAATTCATTGGGAATGCTTTCCCTGTGTGGGAGGTTATTGGGGTAACTACTGTGCCAGGATACAAATATCAGATGATGCATTTACAACTAGGGAATGTCTGCAAGGGGTAAGTCCTGATGCACAAGCCCACCTATCATCCTCTGGAAGCAAGAGGCACTCATATTCTTAATTGGTAGGAGTTACAATGGAATTGCAGAGATGTGAACGTTCTGAGGGTATCTGATTCCCATTACAATGGCTTTCTTCTGTTACTCAAGGGTCAGCTTACCTCACTCTGGATACTGCCATGTGCACTGAGTACTCTCGGTAGTCTGTGAATAGTTTCCAGGAAGAGCTGTTCTATCATAGTAGGTGGGTTAGTCATTTAAGCATAACCAACAGTCCTATGTCAAATCAGGACAGGAGGAGTCAATTATCTGGAACAAGCTTTCATAAATGATTGTGGAGTGGGTTGTTGAGACAGGAAGCCAGTAAACTTAGTGACACTTATGTTAGGGTAGGTGTGGTCATAGGCAGAGGCTAGGGCCTGAAGTCCAGCCTTGCAAGGACTTAATTGGGCCCAATAGCCAGCCCAGAACCTGTCTAACAACTTGTTGGATAGAGAAGAGAGTATTTCTATTGATTACCCCTGGAATCTGTATGCATACGTAACTCCTTTTTTTGTACATGCTCTGCATCCCCAAATATAGCCTGAATCCCATCCAGTGGCCTGTTTTCTTCTTTCGGTGAAGCTGAGTGTCAGGTGGCTATAAGGTGAATATGCATGAGAGAAGCATGGAGGTTTTTCTTCTTTTTTTCTTTTCTTTCGTTGGATATTTTCTTTACTTACATTTCAAATGTTATCCACTTTCCAGTCTCCCCTATGAAAACCCCCTATTCCATTCCCCTCCCCCTGCCTCTATGAGAGTGCTCCCCTACCCATGCACCTACTCCTGCCTTCCTGGAGGAAGCCACACTACAGTTATGAAGTAGCCACAAAGTAATTTAATGCTTCTGGTTGACCACAACAAGAAGAACTATTTTAAGAGGGCACAACATTGAGAAGAGGAGGAACTACTGGCCTACGGTGCATGAATCCATATGAAATGAATCCCTGCAAATGTTTTCAAAATACATAAAAGATTCTTGCATATCTTGACCAACAAACACTTCCCTCCTAGGAGGAGTAGACTTCCTCCACATTGGTCTACTCTTCTTAGTCATCATAAAAGCATGATGATGGAGCTTTTTGCTAATTTAGATGCCAAGAAAAAGACAAAGGATTTCTAATACTGGTAAGAAAGTCTGCACAAATATCTTGAGCTGAGCAGAGCTGATTGGACTATATGTGACTTCTCGGAACATAAACAGCTCTGAAATCCACCGAATGATTTCAACTATTTTATTTTTATTATATTTTATTAGGTTAAGGTTTTGTATACAGAACTGTTTGTGCCCAATGAGACCAGAGAAGTGTCTCAGATCCACTGCATCACCAGTTACAGGTGGCTGAAAAAACTCTCCGGTGTCTGCTGGAATTGAATCAGTTTTCTGAGAGAGCAGTAATTCCTTTTGCAGCTGAGTTCCCACAAACTGAGCCTTTAAAAAGTCTTCATTGTCATTTTAGTCTCAGATAAATAAACATTCATATTTGATTTCTCCCTTTCTCTGGGCCCTGGTCATTTGTTCTGTTTAGATCAGTACATACAGTTTTCCTGGATGAAACTCTGTTGAGCTGTGCTTAGGGTCAGCACCTAACTTGAATCCCAGTTTCCAACGTGTCAGACAAAAAATAAACAAGAACATCAACAGGGCAGATGTCAACTTGATTGACCCAGACTCTTGTGCTGCCCTTCTCACACCTGCCATTTTAACATAGTACAGCTGTTTTAATCTTGAGCCACCATGCTGTCTTGCCACAGATTCTGTATAAATGCTCCCATAATACTGTACTCTAACCAGAAGTCATTGATAGCTACATTGGGTGTTGCCATTGGAAGACAGGTGTTGGACATGTCTGACTAGCTTCTAAAATCTCTTTAGGCGTTTGAGTGAGGGCTCAAAGAAAATATTCTCTGTGCAGAATCCAGGGAGTGGAAGGTTTCAGCTGCCAAGCGGGGATGTGACTCCAACATTGACTTCCACTCCGAGGTCTCAGAGACCTCAGAGGAATGAAGTGCAATGAAATTCAGGGCCTGGGTCTTTAGATTCTTTCTTCTGTGGAGGTCAGCCAGGATGAGAGTGTGTGCAGCATTCTCCACAGAGAGGATCCTGCAGAGGGCATGCTCACACATGACCATCAATTCCTCCAGGCCATACTTGTCAGCTGCTGTCAGCACACCAGTGGCCATAGGGTAGCTGTTGAGGTGTGGTGCCTTCCCTGTGTAGATGAAGTCCATCATCTCCTTGAAGACCTGAGGATCCAGGTCAGGGATCTTCACAACGTTGGTTAGTCTCTCCTGCATTTCATGTTCAAACATGGCTCTGAAAACTGGAGAGCGAGCTGCTAGGATGGCCTTGTGAGCCCTGAATTCATGGTCACCTACCAATAGGGAGCAGTCTGTGAAAAGAGATTTCTCCCACAGCTTTGTTAGGTCATCTATCAACATCTGCCCTGTATTCTTGATTGCAGGTGTTATGTTCTGTCCAGGCATGCTAAAGAAGACTCCCGCTATGCTCACCTTGCAGCAAAGGGTGAGCTGGTCTTGAGGGACAAGCCAATGCTGAAGGGAGAGGAGGAAATCTCGAGAGAGGAACTTTTTGAATCCCAGTGGTTTATTTGGCAGAAAGCAGGCAGCTTTCGTGCTCTTCATACTTTGAAATTTCTCTCCTTGGAAATTTATGATCCAGAACTGGAACTTGGCCCAAACTAGGCTTCCTGGTTGGCTGATCAACACCAGGTGAACTGACAGGAAACCTTTGCTTTCTTCATCAACCCCATTTGTGTGTACTCTCAAACACCATGACACTTCTTCACTGGCCTCTGATGAGAACACTGGGCTTGTAATCTCTTTCTGAATCCCCCACATGTAAGTTGAAAAGTTGCTAATGGTCCACTCATAGCAGAATTTCTGAACCCTGTTCTGTGTGGAGTCCCAGCTCTTGGCTTCCATTTCTCCTGACATTTCTGAAGGAGGTAGAATTTGGAAGTTAAAGGTGATCTGAAAGAAGAACTAGAAGTTACTTATATGTCTTCCTCTTGGATACAATTATAGGTACACTTTCGATTTGAGTTTCAATTTCTCTAAATCTCTCTCTCTCTCTCTCTCTCTCTCTCTCTCTCTCTCTCTCTCTCTCTCTCTCTCCTTCATTGTCTCTCTCTCTTTCTCTCTCCATCTTCATCTCCTCTCTTAGTATCCCTACTTAACTCCCCTCCCAAGGCTGCAAATAAACTCTATTCTATGCTAGTCCTGTCATATGACTGGTACCCCAGGGGCAAGGGAAGCCTTAGCATGGTCCAGCCAGAGTACCCCTCCCACCCTTACCATAGGCATGTCCTGCATTTCTTTTTATAAAACACAGCATTGATGTTGTGACTCAGATTTAGAAACTTACAGGTTAACATCTCCCACTGCCACATGAACTTGCCAGCAACAATATTGCTCTCTAGAGCTATCCATCCAAACATCAGCAAATTGGTTAGCTCCCTCTCCCACACTGGTCAGTGTATACATCCCCTGGTCCCAAGGGAGGGGTGTTGACCTCACAGCCACTTTATGGTGTCCTGGTGGATGGTGACATTTACAGTCTTTAAGACTGGCATCCTTGCTCACTCCTCATTTTAGGACATTTTCCCTTGAGTGAGATTTCCTCTCTCCTCTGCATCATTTCCTTTTCTCACTGTTGTGAAACCCCAGGCCTGTGTGGACCATTCTCCTCACAGCCCACTCAGGTACTGGCCTGAGCTCAGACCACAACGCAAAGCTTGAGGTCTTAGTGAACTGACCCTCTTGTTGTTTAGTTATAAACATTTCCTCAGAATGCTGCTAGCAGAAATTAATAACTGCCGATCTCACCCAGAAAGGGTATATCTTCGTTGACACTCCCATGCTCCCTCCTGAGATGCCACGGACTCTTAAAGGCTTCCAAATTCACAGGCTAAATTTGGCCCCAATATCCACTAAGCAATAACTCTCTATTGCTGTTTGAGGGCACTTAAATTTTTACAATCCTCTCACCAACCATTCAGATAAATGGAAAGATTTCTATGCAGGGCCCCCTCCCACTACCTCCATCTCTTGCAACTTTACTTCTTTGCTCTCCCTCCCACATACAGGCACAGTGAGAAGGCTGCCTTGATTGTGGTATGATAAACACTGAGAAACAGTGTTCCACCTTGATCTATGGCTGCCTCTATTCTCCTATCTCTGTTCCCCCTTGCTTTCTTGCTCCCTGCCTGACCCAACACGATGGGACACAAAACATGCTATGCTAGAGCAGAGTTGCAGGCAGACAGAGGACAGGTGCAGGCCCTGCCTCTTATTCCCTGACCCACCCAACATGCTTGCTTCCTTGCCCTGCCCCACTTGTGCCCTGCTTACACGAGGTTGAGCTGCTGCCTATGCTTCTGTGCTCCTGGGGTCCCCGCACCACCACCACTGTCAGCTCTCTGAATTCTTTCCATTCTGTTCTGCATCAGCTCTAAACCAGGTGTGACAGCTGAGCTGCTCCATGGACAGATCAGACCCACTGCTCTGTACACATCAACAGAGGCTGACTACAATGAAAGGGGAGACCTGCTGTCCACCAGACAAAATGTGTCCATTCATCTCCATATGTATGTCCTTTTACATGTTTTTATCTGCTGATGCACAATTATTTCTGCCATTCCCACATATAACAAACACATTACATTCCTCTAGGCAGAGTTGTAGCTTCAGTGCTACCTTTGTTCTGGGCAGTCTTGTAAGTGTCTGCCATCTTTTTTGTAGGAAAATAAGGTTTTCCTATGCTTTTGCTTCAGCACCATCTTTTTTTTCTTTTTTATCTTTTTTTTATTCGATATATTTTTTAATTTACATTTCAAATGATTTCCCCTTTTCAGGTCCCCCACTCCCCGAAGTCACATAAGCTCCCTTCCATCCCCCTGTTCTCCCATCCACCCCTTCAGCACTACCTTTGTTCTGGGCAGTCTTGTGAGTATCTGCCATCTTTTTTGTAAGCAGATAAGGTTTTCCTATGGTTTTGCTTCAGCACCATCTTAAAAAAGGGAGGTCAGATGAATGGCTGTAGCTTTAGTGCCATCTTAGTTAATGACAGTCCCATGATCACCCAGCATCTTTGTTATGGGCAGTTCCTACCTCACTGCCTCCTCACCTTAGAACATTGTGACAGGGTCTCTGATGTCTATCCTGCCTTGATAAATTATAATGTAAATATTAATTTAAAGATTTAGAATAGCAAACAGGTAAAAGATCACTGCTTTAAGTTAAAGATTGCCTAACTCAGATATGCTTAATAGATACTAGCTCTCATTCTTCTCAGAAAGTGCTCAATGTAACAACAAATGTTTAAGCTTATTAGGACAGAAAGACTCCATAGCATAACAGTTACCACCCCCTCCCCCAACCAAGATCTCTGAAAAGATGTATGCAGTGACAAGACTGCCTAGACTGCATTATGATAAGCACTGAGGTTCTGTGCTCCATTGCCTTGCTGATGCCGGCACTCAGCCTACATTATTGTCAAACTGAGGATAACCAGAAAGTTAAATGTCTCATATTGCCTAGGACAGGGTGGGGCATTTCTCACAAATTTTTGGGTTATTTTTTTTTGAGTCAGGGTTTCTCTGTGTAGTCCTGGCTGTCCTGGAACTCGCTCTGTAGACCAAGCTGGCCTTGAACTCAGAAATCCACCTGCCTCTGCCTCCCAAGTGCTGGGATTAAAGGCGTGCACCACCACTCCCAGCTTTCTCCCACATTTCTACTCCTCAAGAAAAAAGCTTCTTGTCTTCTGGGCCTAATGGCCACATTGACTCTGCCCGAGTTATGATGGAGAACCCAGGTACCTGGGAAAATTGTCTAGGTAGTGGACTATTGAGCAAACTCTGTCATTTTAATTAATGACTTCTAGATTTTAATTTACTGTTCATAAATGTCTAACTACATTGACAGCTAAGCTAACTCTAGAAAACAGAACCCTAATTCTTTACCCCAAATCTAAATCTCCCACTTTATTAGCTCATTAGTCAATTTGTTAACTAATTATGACTACCAGATATCTTATCAAAGACAGACAAGTTTGCCTCACTCACAGGATTCAAGATAAAGTACACACAGTTCAGATATAACCTTTCAGACCTACCCTTCTGTTACTTCCTTTTCTAAGCTCAGTTCCCAGTGACTAAATGCTTCAAATTTATCTTCCCTGTTATGCCACTGTCCTAACATTAATAGTTTTTATAAATTAGCATAACCTTAATAAAACACTCTATTATACAATCCCACTTTTATAATTGTAAGTCCAAATTTGAAGTTTCCTTTGACTGTCTTTAACCTATAGACTTAAAGTGTTTCTCATTCTAAATATTTTAACTCTAAACTCAAGGTGTTTCTCATGCTAAACTATATGATCAATTATCATATTCACAAGGTTGTCAAATTTTCCAGTTAATTGTCTTTTCAATGCATACTTCAAAATGCTTCTCATTATACTACATTTGTATACAGTCAGTCTCCTAGAGAGAAAAAAAGCCCTTCTGGTTCCTGTTCCACAAAAGGTTTCTGTCTTCCCAAAGCTCATCCTGAAGACTTCTCATGCTATTAACTACATTTATCTCTTTTGTAAACTTATAAGCTCCAAGAAACACAATGAGATTGACCTCTCATGGATGAAACAGACTCCATTTCGATAAGTACAACTGCCAATCAATAGCCTAAGTTCCCACTTGTGACCTATTCCAGACCATGGGATTCCTCTCCTCTTCCCTGGGATTGGGACTTTCCTCACACCAACCACCAAGACACAAATGGTTCGACTGGATCTGCTCCTCTTCCTAAAGATGGTTCCACAAACCCTGGATAGCAAGGAAACAGCCAACTTTCTAAGATGGAACCAACTTCCCAATAGAAATTTTCTTTAGTTTCACAAATACACATCCTCCCAAAACAGCAGCAAATAGCTAAAGATCACGGAGTCCCTATCCCTGCTCCACCATCATTTCTGCCTAGTTTTCACCTTTATTTTAAATTAATCCAAAATGAAGGAATGTTAGAATTCTTTCTAGGGTCCACCCAACAGTTTCCTAGCAATAACCAGGTACTGTTGACTCACCATGAAAGGAGATGTTTGCCCCCTACTTCTCTCTGATCATCTTTTAGTCTTTTCCTCTCCCAAACTCTGTAATCACTTTCTCCCTCACTCCTGTTACACCATCCTCCTCATTCTCCATGTGTTACTAGACAGATTCTCCTCTTCTCTCCTCTCCCTCTTCTCTCCCTCTCTCTCTCTCTCTTCTCTCTCTCTCTCTCTCTCTCTCTCTCTCTCTCTCTCTCTCTCTCTCTCTCTCTCTCTCTCTCTTTCTCTCTCCCTCTCTCTCTCTCTTACGCTATCTCTCTGTGTGTCTTTCTCTACCTCTACTTCCTTCTCATCCCTACTCAACTCAATTTCCCATGGTCTAAATAAACTCTATTCCATACAAAAGCTATATTAAACTATATACACATGCTATACATTCTCATTTCAAGTATATTTCATTAGTCAGGGTTCTGTAGAGAACCTGTAGAATGAATTCCTCCACATAAATTGAAAGTGGATATCTGAATATAACATACAGACTGAGGTCCAGCTTTTCAACAATGGGTAAAGCCAGTACTTACTTAGTCCACAAGGTTTGAAGTCTCAGGTTTACTTCAGTATATGCTGGAATTCTGAAGTAGGGTCTAATGCCACTGAAGGAATGGGCTTGCTAGTAAGATGAGAGCAGGCAGGCAAAGACACAAAGCTTCCTTCCTCATTTGCTTATATAGGCCTCCAGTAGAAGGCATGGCCCCATTAAGGGTGGGTCTTCTAGTCTCAAATTCTGGATTAAAGGTGTTTGTTTTCCTCCCTGAAGACTCAGATTAAAGGTATGTGATTTTCTAACTTAATAGTCTGTGTTTGAATTGGACTATCTGTTTCAATTTAAGCAAAAAAAAAATGTTTTTAAAGACACACCCTCCAATTTTGGATGTTACTTAAGTCCACAGGTAGTCTAGACAAGAATAGGCATCACCTTTGCTTACTGGAATCAGTCTTCCCTAAATGAAGGTAACATGTCAATCTCTGCACAGATATTATTTATACTTGTGCTGGTCTAACACTGATTTTGCCATAAGCATGATTAAGGATGGGGTGTTTTCCTTAACTGGTCATCTGTCTTGTGGTTCACCAAATGTAGGGCATGTGGAAGAGCTCCTTTATGGAGTGCAGGAAGCAGAGCTACAAACCTCTGAAGGGTTACAGCATATATTCAACACATATCAAAGAATAGGGTGTTATTACTGCCCTCATTTAAACTGACAGGTAAAATTCTGCCTGTGACTCTCATCTCTTCAGTTGTCATGTCTTAGAGAGACCCACATCCTAGAGGACATGGAAATAATTACTGTGTTTCAGTCAGCTCCACAGCTCCTAACTCTCCGGTATGTCTTGCTCCAATTTTGCTTATCCCTCAATATTCAATAACTGAATCTATTTTAATTTTTTATTCCCACATTAGACTTATTGAAACTTATTAGTCACTTCTGAACATCAGTGACTCTGTATCTCATGCTTTTGGTGCCTCAATAGGAGGATCCCCTGCTTGACGTCTAACATTTGAAATCTTGTAGATGATCACAGTGCAACAGGCCCTTTGCATGAGAGATGTTCTAAATTGTTTTCTTAGCTCCTAGGAACACGCTTATGTAGGTAGAAGTTGCCTCCTATAGGAGAACTGAGACCCCCTGGGCAGCAACCATAGGCTTTGCTAATGAAATCTCTGTCGCAGAGTGGGACCTCTGTGAGGTATTTTGTTAGGGGGTGGCAGAGAGGTGTGATTTTATGGATGACTTGCCAGAGCCAATAGAATTTTGTACCACACAGAAGGAATATAGCCCTGGAAGCATCCTCATACCAGAGAACACAACTTGTCATTATAAAAAAACAACAGTCAAATGTATGTAGAAAGAGACAGAGTGTGTTGGAAGAGAGGGTGGGGGGGAGAGAAACAGAAATGAGAGAGACAGAGACAAAGACAGAGACAGATAGAGAGACAGAGGCTACACAGACAACCAGTGGTAGCTGTCACATGTCCAGAAAGATGAGAATCTGGGGATGTATTTAACGCTTTCTGGACACTGGTGTCTAAACAGAAGATGCTTTCTCATACCATACTTACCTTCAGGGATGACAGTGCAGGCACCTTTCAAATAATTCAAATAATTTCCTATAAAAGTAACTTTTATTTGCACATATTAATTGTTGTCTCTGAGGCTTTCTGCCTTGATCTGCTCATCTAAGACTAGTCCTGGAAGGTTCTAGCTTCCCTCAAATCAAATCTCGGTTTAGAATGCTCTCAGCTTCTGAGACTTACAGCTGAATAAGCTCACCACTTTCTAGTTCTCTCTGACATCTGGCAGTCTGCTTTAATTTGTTCTGGCTCAAAAGTCTGCTCCACTGTAACTGACTCAGTCTGGCTCTTCTCATCTTCTCCTGAATTGCTCACGTGGTCTCGTACTAACTTTCACAATCACTTCTAATCTTCAAGGTCCTCTCACTCTCTGGTTCATTCTATCTTTACCTGTTTCTTCTCTCTTTCTCTCTGCAGTGATCTCTTTCCTTTCTACTCTCTTCTAGTAACGGTTGGGCATATCCTTTTCTGTCTAATCTTTCTTTAATTTTTTAGTTTCTCTGAACATTGGTGCTTCTTTCTATAAACTAACTTTACCTTAAGTGTTTGGAATTAAAGGTGTGTACTAAGTGAATGTCTGTATTCCACCCAGAAGGATTAAAGGTGTGTGCCAAGGCTGAGGCACTCCACAACTAAAAACAGTTTTCTTCCAAGCATAACACAATTTTGGGGTTCACAATTTGATCAAATATGCTGTGACAGTTTTCTTTTAGTATGGAGGTGTCAGGCACTACTATGTGTTTTGGGAACACATTGATTAAGGTAAATCTTGGGAATCTGGATCTCAGGTTGAACACCCTCTGGAATTCCTTGACCACTGCCCTCTTCCTTGCCTGAGAAGCTCAGAGAACCTAGTGTCTCAAATTGTAGTCTCTGAAACTTCTGTGGATTTGATCTTGGGACAGCATAAAAAGGGTTGGTGGGCACTCCCTGGAAGAAGAAGAAGTTTTGTTCAAGGTTGCCTAATAAACTGCTTGGAGGAAGAAAACTCCCCGGTGTCCTGTTATCTCTTGCTGGACATGGGGGGTCAGTATTTACTTATTCTGAAAGGTATGAAGTCTCAGGTGTTCTTCACTATATACTGGAGGTCTTAAGAAGAAGGGTCTAATGCCAATGAAGGAATGGGCATGCTATTGAGATGAGAGCAGGAAGCCAAAGTAAAAAAGCTTCCTTCTTCTTTATGCTTATAGTGGGCCTGCAGTAGAAGGTGTGGCCTAGTTAAGGGAGTGTCTTCTAGTCTGAAGATATGGATTAAAGGTATGTGTTTTTCTGCCTCAAGACTCAGATTAAAGGTGTATGTTTTTCTCAGATTAAATGTGTATGTCCCCCCCCCCACCAGAAGAATCTGCATTTTAACTGAATCTACCTACTTCAACTTAAGAAAAATATTTAGCCATGCACTGGTGCCACACGCCTTTAATCCCAATACTGCAGAGGCAGGCGGATTTCAGAGTTCAAGGCCACCACCCCCTGTGTAATGACCACCAAAGCAGAGGGGAACAGAAGTTAACTATGTTAGACACTTGGTGGTGGAGCACGCCTTTAATCCCAGCAATTGTGAGGTGGAGGCAGGCAGATTTCTGAGTTTGAGGCCATCCTGGTCTACAAAGTGAGTTCCAGGACATCCAGGGCTACACAGAGAAACCCTGTCTCAGAGGAAAAACAAAAACAAAAAACAAAAAAAAGTTTATGTTATGACACCCAGCACCAGCCAATTATGTTAAAGGACACAGTAGCTTTACAATTAGATGTTTTCTCATTTACTCCCTGCTTGCTGCTTAGTATATGGCCTTGCCACATAGATATCCAGGGCTCCCCAAACACTGAAATCACCTTACATGGATATGGTGTGGCAGGAGCTAACTCAAATAAAATAAAGATCCTTCTTAAGTTGCAACAGAGCACCTCTCCCTATTTTAGGAGATCACTAAAATTTCCCTGGCACTACATTCCAACACTATGGACTATGATCAAATACACCTTGGTTTTACTTTTAACTGGAAATGCTTTGTATGTGTTGGGGTTTGCATCCTGAATGACTTCTATCACGGAATGTCTGGAAATGCCTCACACACGTTCTGGACACTGAATCAACTGATCATGACTGAATTCTATGTGTCCAAACAGAAGTCATCCTAACTATTTTCTTTTCTTTTACAGCTTTATTTATTTATTATATGTAAGTACACTGTAGTTGTCCTCAGACACACCAGAAGAGGGTGTCAGACCTTACTATGAATGGTTGTGAGCCACCATGTGGTTGCTGGGAATTGAACTCAGGAACTCAGGAAGAGAGATCGGTGCTCATAACCAGTGAGCCATCTCTCCAGCCCTTGACCATTTTATTGAATAGAAGACAGCGTAGGTGGATGTCTCAGATTTTTTTGGAACGACGATTGAAAGCTTCCTGTTCTGTCCAGAAATGCTGAAGGAGCCTTGTACCATGCTCACCTTGCAGCAGAGGGTGGGCTGGTCTGCAGGGAGAAGCCAATGCACATGGGAGAGCAGAAAAGCTCACAAGCTGAGCTTTTTAAATCCCCTTATGGGTTTTGCAGAAACGTAATTTTTGTTATATTCAGTTATTGATGTAGATGATGTTTACCTTCAATTCTTAGAAATATCCCTGTCTTATACTCTGTGGTGCTGAGAAAGGAGACCTGAGCTCCCTTGTACACTGATACAATAAATTATGAGTAACATCAGTCTCAAAAACACAATGTTAGATGCTCTGCATCCTTCTTGGACCAAGTTTTCTGAAGGAAAATCTGATAAATACTTAAGAAAGGAAGAAAGGGCCTGTGTCAGTAATGAGGGTACAAAGTGTGGAAACGTTTAGCTGAATGCTTGGGAACTTGCCTAGTATGTTTAGGTCCCTAATTCTATATCCTGCCAAACACACAGATGCAGCTTCCCACAGGTGACTGCTTGTATATGTGGACTGGCTCCTGAAAGAAGAAAACTACCTGGAGACTGAGCACAGGATGGCAGAGGCACACTGAACACTGCATTGCTTGATCTCTGAGGCATTCCTTAAAGGAATCACTGAGTCAGGGTGTGTGGTTCTCAGGAATAATCTTATCTGGGAGGCGATCCAGAGCAGTTAACTGGTGACACTTGGGAGAATGGCAGAGTTCTCATTGCGGTTTTGACTATCAGAAAAGGACCCAATAATAGTCCCATTATAAAAGAGCTTAATAATCACTGATATAATTTTAGGAAATCTAATAAGATCATCATTAAGCCTTAAGTCATCTATTTGTCTATTTAGCATTGCTATAAAATAGTATAATTTCATAGACCTGCAGAGATATGCTCCAAAGGGGTGTGCTATTACTTAGTGATTATAGATATAGATATAGATATAGATATAGATATAGATATAGATATAGATATAGATATAGATATAGATATAGATATAGATATAGATATAGATAAAGATATAGATGGAGATGGAGATGGAGATGGAGATGGAGATGGAGATAGAGATAGAGATAGAGATAGAGATAGAGATCACTAAGTGATATATATAGATATAGATATTTAATAATAATAGGAAGAGCATATTAATAACAGGAATCTTCCCTAAAATGAATCCCTTACAGCCTTTCTAAAGAAGGGTGAACCAGTCACAGATTATATAATACTCTGAAGCAGGCCATCTTAGCATAATGTCCTACTACTTATCAGTATAGCTCTTTCATTTCATTAGTTAGAGTCACCCCAAGATAATTTATGCTGTTTGTGGCTATTGTGAAGGGTGTCATTTCCCTAATTTCTTTCTCAGTCTGCTTGTCCTTTCAGAATACAAAGGCTACTGATTTGCTTCAGTTGATTTTGTAACCAGCCACTTTTCTGAACTTGTTTATCAGCTGTAGGAGTTCTCTGATAGAGTTTTTTGGCTCACTTAAGTATACTATCATATCATCTTCAAATATTGACACTTTGACTTTTTCCATTCCAATTTGTATCCCATTGACCTCCTTATGTTGTCTAATTGCTCTAGCTAGGACTTCAAGTACTATATTGAAAAAATATGGAGAGAGGGGGCAGCCTTGTCTAGTCCCTGATTTTAGTGGGATTGCTTCAAGTTTCTCTCCATTTAGTTTGATGTTGGCTACCGGTTTGCTGTATATTTCTTTTACTATGTGTAGATATGGGCCTTGAAATCCTCTCCTTTCCAAGACTTTTAGCATTAAAGGATGCTGAGTTTTGTCAAGTATTTTTTCAGCATCTAATGAAATGATCATGGGTTTTTGTCTTTGAGTTTGTTTATGTAGTGGTTAAAATGGATGGATTTCCATATATTGAACTATCCCTCCATCTCTGGGATGAAGCCTACTTAATCTTGGAGGATGATCGTTTTGATGTGTTCTTGGATTCAGTGGGCAAGAATTTTATTGAGTATTTTACATCGATATTCATAAGGGAAATTGGCCTGAAATTCTCTTTCTTAGTTGGATCTTTGTGTGGTTTTGGTATCAGCATAATTGTGGCTTCGTAGAAGGAGTTGGGTAGTGTTCCTTCTGTTTCTATTTGGTGGGATACTTTGAAGAGTATTGGTGTTAAGTCTTCTTTCTTTGAAGGTTTGATAGAATTCTGCACTAAAACCATCTGGTCCTGTGCATTTATTGGCCGGAAGACTTTCTATTACCCCTTCTATTTCTTTAGGGGTTATGGGTCTGTTTAGATGATCTATTTGATCCTGATTTAATTTGGTATTTGGTATCTGTCTAAGAAATTGTCCATTTCCCCCAGATTCTCCAGTTGTGTTGAGTACAGGCTTTTGTAGTAGAATCTGATGATTTTTTGAATTTCCTCAGTTTCTGTTGTTATATCTCCCTTTTCATTTCTAATTTTGTTAATTTGGATACTGTTTCTGTGCCCTTTTGTCCCTTCCCCCACAGCATTGAGCTGGACTTCTCAGCCCATTCCATTCAAGCTGTGACATTCCTGGCTGGCAGCCCCCACCCTTCTGCTGGTGTTATCTCTGGCCTTTGTTCCCCTTAGAACAATACAGCTGCTTTCACCTTGACACTTTCACCTTGACAACAAAGGCTGCCTCTGGGCAGTCTCACCTGGAGACCAGCAGAGACCTGTGAGACTTGAAGCAGGCGAACTGCTGAGAAGAAGAGCCAAGGAATTCGCGGCCTTCCCCCTTGATGTGGGGGGGGGGGAGGGTTGTTTTCTAAAGACTATATATATTGGATAAATAATAGTAAAATCAGTCTCAATGGGCAAAGTTTTGTCCTGACTCATTTCTCTTTAGTCCCCTTCCCGTTTATCCCCAGAATTCTCTTCCAGGTCTCCAGTTCACATGCGGCCATGGGCGGCTACATAATGGTGCCTTGAACAGGAACCGACCTGATACAGGAGAATTTCCTGAGGTAACCCTATCTGGCAAAGCTTCGCAGAAAAAATGGAAAGAAGATGGTATCCGCACGGTAAACAACTATAGGAGTTAAATGCTAGCGCTAGTGTAAAATTTTATCCTTTGAAACTATTGTTGTGGGTGCAGAAGGATATGGCTAGGCAAGCAGAATTGTGTTGACCCAGCACAGTAGCTGCTTGGGATAGATAGATAGATAGAGAAAAAATGGGACAGGAAAGTTCGCGTGGAAACTTGCTCCCCGCAGCATCCTAGGGCTGCTTCAGGCAAAAGGGATAGGGTTTAAGGAAGGAAGGTTAGAGGATTTTTGGATCAAATATATTCTTGCTGTCCTTGGTTCCAAGAAAAACGAACGTTAAACGAGAGAACCTGGGAGAGATTTGGGAATTCGCTAAAGGCAGCCAAGGCAGATAATATTACCCTCTGCCTCTGGACACTTATAAAGGATATTATAGATGAAGGAGGCCAGGAGGAATTAGATATGATTCAAGAACTTGAGGAATCTCAAGAAGAAAGCCTGCCAGAGAGGACCTCCGCAAAGAAGGACCCTCCCCACTCTAAGTTACAAAAACGCAGAGATAGTGCTGATGAGCTAATTATAGAAAAGGTAACTCATCCCAAAAAGAGAACAGCTGAATCTCATGGGGAAAAATAGGCCCCTATCGTGCCCTCTGCTCTGCCTATGACTCTGATGGCAGGAGATGAGATCCAGAGAGATATGCAGTTACAAAAATTGGAGTTTGACATTAAGCTGGAGAAATTGACTAATGAATTACAGGAGCTAAAAAGGGTATCAAATAGTAGAGAGAACAATGATCCTGGGACATGCCAATCGCCACTAGAAGGAGCTGTAAGCCAGGCTCGTGGAGAAGGGCAGGATGCATCAGAACTCTTAGCTTTTCCTGTCCTTGAGATCGAAGACCAGGAGAATAGGATTATACAATATCAGACATTGAAATTCAAAGTGATAAAAGAATTAAAGGCAGCTGTAGCTCAGTATGGCCCTACAGCCCCTTTTATACAAGCTTTATTGGATACTGTGATAGAGTCAAATTTAACTCCACAGGATTGGAAAACTTTGTGTAAGGCTATTTTGTCAGGAGGAGATTTCTTGCTTTGGAGTTCTGAATGGCGTGAGGCTAGCAAAAGAACTGCCACCATAAATACTCAGGCAGGCCATCCAGAATGGAATGCTGATATGTTACTGGGAGAAGGCGTATTTGAAGGAAATACTAATCAGATTGGTTTTCCCATCGCAGTGTATGCGCAGATTGAGATGGCTGCCCGCTATGCTTGGAATCTTTTACCATCGAAGGGAGATCATAGTGGAAGCTTAACTGGTGTCAAACAGGCTCCTGATGAGCTTTGTCAGGATTTTGTGGATAGATTATTAAAAACAGCTAATAGAATTTTTGGAAATTCTCAGGCAGAAAATCCATTGATTACTCAGCTAGCTTATGAAAATGTTAATGCAGCCTGCCGGGAGGCCATCAGACCTCACAGGGAACACAGACTTGGCTGGTTATATTCATCTCTGTTCTGAAATTGGTGCCTCATATAATCAGGGTCTAGCAATAGCTGCAGCGTTCCAGGGGACCACCATCCAGGGAATACTTTCGCAGAGACAAGGAAATAAAAGGTGTTTTAAATGTGGCAGTCTGGGTCATTTTAAAGGTGATTGCCCTGATAACAGGGGTGCTATAAGCGGGCAATCAGTTTGCTCCCCAGAAATCTGTCCTAAGTGTGGGGGAGAGACCTTTTATAACAAATGAATCTGGTTGGAGGAAAAACTCCTCAGACTTTGCTTTTTTGTTTTAAAGATTTACAGCAAGCTTTAGCCGCTAAAGGATTGCAAATAGCTCCAGAGAAAGTACAAACCCAGGATCCGTATAATTATCTGGGTTTCAAATTTACAGATCAAGCTGTTTTTTCTCAGAAGATAATTATTTGCAGGGACAATTTAAAAACTTTAAATGATTTTCAGAAGTTATTGGGTGACATTAACAGGCTTCAGCCATATTTAAAGCTTACTACAGGAGAATTACGACCTTTATTTGATATTCTAAAGGGGAATGCTGACCCGACATCCCCTAGATTATTAACTTCAGAAGGACATTTGGCTTTACAGCTAGTGGAGAAGGTTATTGTTACCTCTATAGATTATTCTTTACCTTTGCATCTGCTAATTTTTAATACGACTTATTTGCCTACAGGTTTATTATGGCATAAGGCTCCTCTGATGTGGATTCATTTGAGGGTGTCTTCAAGGCTTAATATCTTGCCATATTATGAGGCAGTAGCCCAAGTAATTGTGCTTGGAAGAAAGCAGGCGCTAACTTATTTCGGCAAAGAACCAGATGTTATTATTCAGCCTTATAATGTAGATCAAGATGCTTGGTTAAAACAGCATAGCACAGATTGGTTGCTTGCTCAAATAGGCTTTGAAGGGACTGTAGATAACCATTATCCTCAAGACAAATTGATAAAGTTTTTAAATATGCATGAGGTTTTATTTCCTAAAATGACATCTTTACAGCCGTTGCATAACGCTCTTTTAATTTTCACAGATGGCTCTTCCAAAGGAAGAGCTAGATATCTTATTAATAATCAACAGGTGGATATAGAGACCCCTGGGCTTTCTGCTCAGTTATCAGAACTGACAGTGGTGTTGTGTGTCTTTCAATCTGTAAATAGTACTTTTAATCTCTTTACTGACAGTGCTTACGTTGCATTTTATGTACCACAATTAGAGACCTGCGGCACATTTAATTTTAATACACCAGCAGGATCCTTTTTTTCCAGAATTGCAAAGTATCATTCTTGCTAGGAAAACTCCCTTTTACATTGGCCATATAAGAGCTCACTCCGGTCTTCCTGGAGCCTTAGCTGAAGGCAATCAGTGCATTGACAGAGCTCTAATAGGAGAGGCTTTAGTTTTAGAACTTGTAGAAATGGCTAGACGTGATCATGATAAATTTCATCTTTCTAGACATACATTAAGACTCTGTCATAAGATCACAAAGGAGCAAGCAAGAATGATTGTAAAACAATGCCCTAATTGCCTTACTTTAGCACCAGTGCCTCACTTAGGGGTTAATCCACAAGGCCTTATACCTAATCAAATTTGGCAAACGGATGTAACTCACTATGCAGAATTTGGAAAATTAAAAGTTATACATGTTTGCACTGATACTTGCTCAGGACTTCTTTTTGCCTCTCTACATTTGGAAGAAGCCTCTAAAATAGTAATTGATCACTGTTTACAAGTTTTAACACCATGGGATTACCCAAGGTCATTAAGACAGACAATGGGCCAGCCTATTCTGGTAAGAACTTCATCTCATTTTGTAAAAAAATTGGAATTAAACATAAAACTAGAATTCCTTATAACCCAATTGGTCAAGGAATCGTCGAGCATGCTCATCGCACCCTTAAAAACTGGCTTTTTTTCTTTTCATTTACATTTCAAATGATTTCCCCTTTTCTAGCCCCCAACTGCCCGAAAGTTCCGTAAGCCCCCTTCTCTCCCTCCGATGTCCTCCCACCCACCCCTTCCCACTTCCCTGTTCTGGTTTTGCCGAATACTGCTTCACTGAGTCTTTCCAGAACAAGGGGCCACTCCTCCTTTCTTCTTGTACCTCATTTGATGTGTGGATTATGTTTTGGGTATTCCAGTTTTCTAGGTTAATATCCACTTATTAGTGAGTGCATACCATGATTCACCTTTTGAGTCTGGGTTACCACACTTAGTATGATGTTCTCTAGCTCCATCCATTTGGGCCTTTGTTCCCCTAGAACAATGCAGCTGCTTTCACCTTGACAACCAAGGCTGCCTCAGGGCAGTCTCACCTGGAGACGAGCAGAGACCTGCGAGACTTGAAAATTTTCTTCCAGGTCTCCAGTTCACATGTGGCCACGGGCTTCTACACCCTTTGGTTAGTCTGGCTAAGGGTTTATCTATCTTGTTGATTTTTTTCAAAGAACCAGATCCTGGTTTTGTTGATTCTTTGTATGGTACACTTTGTTTCTACTTGATTGATTTCAGCCCTGAGTTTGATGATTTCCTGACTTCTTCTCAACCTGGGTGAATTAGCTTCTTTTTGTTCCAGGGCTTTCAATTGTTCTGTTAAGCTTCTAGTGTATTCTCTCTCCAATTTCTTTTTGGAGGCACTCAAAGGTATGAGTTTTCCTCTTAGTACTGCTTTCATGTGTCCCATAGATTTGTGTATGATGTGCCTTCATTTTCATTAAATTCTAAGAAATTTTTGAATTCTTTCTTTATTTCTTCCTTGACCAAGGTATCACTGAATAGACTATTGTTCAGTTTCCATGTGTATGTGGGCTTTCTGTTGTTTTTATTGTTATTAAAGACCACTTACACCATAGGGATCTGATAGGAGGCATGGGATTATTTTGATCTTCTAATATTTGTTGAGGTCTGTCTTGTGACCAACTATATGATCGATTTTGGAGAAGGTACCATGAGGTGCTAAGAAAATGGTATATTCTTTTACTTTGGGATGACAAGTTCTATATATATATGTGTGTGTGTGTGTGTGTGTGTGTGTGTGTGTGTTAAATCCAGTTGGTCCAAAGCTTCAATTAATTTCACTGACTCCCTGTTTAGTTTCTGTTTTCTTGATCGGTCCATTAAGGAGAGTGGGGTGTTGAAGTCACCCACGATTATTGTGTTAGGTGCAATGTGTGCTTTGAGCTTTAGTAAAGGTTCTTTTATGAATGAGGGTGCCCTTGCATTTGGAGCATTGATGTTCAGGATTGAGAGTTCTTCTTGTTGTCAAAGAGTTTTCCTTTGACAAGCAAGAAATGTCCTTCTGTGTCTCTTTTTATTGAAAGTCAATTTTATCTGATATTAGAATGGCAACTCCTGCTTGTTTCCTGAGACTATTTGCTTGTAGAATTGTCTTCAAGCCTTTTACTCTAAGGCAGTTTTAGTCTTTGACACTGAGGTGTGTTTCCTGTATGCAGTGAAATGTAGGGTCCTGTTTATGTATCCAGTCTGTTAGTCTATGTCTTTTTATTGGGGAATTGAGTCCATTGAAGAGATATTAAGGAGTAGTGGCTATTGCTTCTTATCATTTTTGATGTTAATTTTATACTCGTGTGGTTATCTTCTTTTGGGTTTGATGAAAGAAGTTTAATATCCTGCTTTTTCCAGGGTATAGTTTCCCTCGTTGTAATGCGGTTTTCCCCCTCTTATCCTTTGTAGGGCTGGGTTTGTGGAAAAATATTGTGTAAATTTGGTTTTGGCATGGAATATCTTGGTTTCTCCATCTATGGTGATTGAGAGTTTCGCTGGGTATTTTAGTCTTGGCTGGCATTTGTGTTCTCTTAGTGTCTGCATGAGCTCCATCCAGGATCTTCTAGCTTTCATGGTCTCTGGTGAGAAGTCTGGTGTAATTCTGATAGGTCTTCCTTTATATGTTACTTGCCCTTTTTCTCTTACTGCCCTAAGTATTCTTTCTTTGTTTAGTACATTTTGGGGTTTTGATTATTATGTGACAGGAGGTGTTTCTTTTCTGGTCCAGTCTGTTTGGAGTTCTGTAGGCTTCTTGTCTATTCATGGGCATCTCTCTCTCTTTAGGTTAGGGAAGTTTTCTTCCATAATTTTGTTGAAGATACTTGCTGGCCTTTTCAGTTGTAAATCTTCACTTTCATCAATGCATATAATCTTTAGGTTTGGCTTTCTCCTTGATATGATAGTATAATTAAGTGACCCCCAAAAAAAACTCCACCTGAGAACACCTACAGCTGATAAACAACTTTAGCAAAGTGGCCAGATGTAAAATTAATTCAAACAAATCAGTAGCCTTCCTATACTCAAAGGATAAACAGGCTGAGAAAGAAATTATGGAAGAAGAAATAGAAGAAGACCTCAGAAGATGAAAATATCTCCCATGCTTGTGGATTAGCAGGATTAATAAAGTAAAAATGGCCGTCTTGTCAAAAGCAATCTACAGATTCAATGCAATCCCCATCAAAATTCTAACTCAATTCTTCAAAGAGTGAGAAAGTGCAATTCTCAAACTCATCTGGAATTACAAAAAAACCCATGGTGCCTTTTCACAGCTAAAGAACACCAACTAAAACAAACCAGATGTTAGATAACCCAGTGACCTGGAGTAAAACACCAGTAAAATACTACTAGTCTTTTTTGTAAAAATGTAAAATAAAATAACACCTAATAATCCTTTTAGCCTACTAATCTCCTTAATTAATACCTTATTCACTCATCAGAGAAGCTTCCTCCTGCAGCAGATTGGAGCAAATACAGAGATTAACACCCAGACATTATGCAGAGCGAGACAGAGACAGAGACATTGGAGAGACAGAGACAGAGAGAGAAAGATCTTCATACACACAACTGTAAATGAGATGTTTCCCTTAAATCCATGCCTTCATAGTTCAGAGAGCCCTAAGGAAGACATTCAGAAGCAGGGAGGGAGACACAGGGAATGGAGGTCCTCAGGAAGACAATGCCCTTTGAATCCCCTTTAAATTGCATACACTGAGGCAGCAGTCCCAGGGCCCATGGATCTGTACCAGCTGTCCTAATCTGATGACAGACAGAAAGGGAGAGGATCTATATGGGAAAGGACATGGGAAAGAACTAGAAGAATTGAGGAAAACACTATTCACTCAGATTATACAGTATTAAACGAATTCATGCTTAATTAAAGAAGGGGGAGGAGGAGCAGATGCCTGGGGAGAAAATATAGTAGTTTTCCAGAACTTTCAGAATGAGATAAGAAGTATTTCTAAGTAAAGCCCCTCTGGTTATATTTTAGTGCAATGCCATTAGGGATATTAAATTCAGTGGTAACCATATATCAGGAAGAGAGAGTAAAATAAAATACATAAACTTGCTCTTTCATATTCTTGGTATCTTAGTCAGGGTTTCCATTCCTGCACAAACACCATGACCAAGAAGCAAGTTGGGAAGGAAATGGTTTATTCAGCTTACACTTCTGCATTGCTGTTCATCACAAAAGGAAGTCAGGATTGGAACTCAAGCAGGGTTGGAAACAGTAGCTGATGCAGAGGCCATGAAGAGATGTTCCTTACTGGCTTGCTCCCCCTGGCTTGCTCAGCCTGATCTCTTATAGAACCCAAGAACACCAGGCCAGAGGTGGTACCACACTCAAGGGGCCCTCCCCACTTGATTACTAATTGAGAAAATGCCCCACAGCTGGATCTCATGGAGGCACTTCCCCAACTGAAGCTCCTTTCTCTGTGATAACTCCAGCCTGTGTCAAGTTGACACACAAAACCAGCCAGTACACTTGGCTGGTTCTCCCAATTCTGAGAAAAACCTTATCTCCCTCCTGTGGATCTCTATTGCCTCAATCAATGTTTTAGAAAAATGGTTTACTTCATGTTTAGAGTGTTGTTTCTGCATGCCTACCTGCATGTGTGCTACCCACAGAATCCAGAAGAGGGCACTAGATCCCATGAGGCTGGCACCTAGACTTTTGTGAGTTGCCCATTGCTACTAGGAATGAAACCTGGTTCTATTGATTGGCAGCAAGAGCACTAAGTGCTCGGTCATCTCTTCAGGCCCTGTCCCATTTGATTCTGATTACACACCTGTGGTCGTCCTCAGCATGAGGTCAAGTTGAAGGGAAACTTGACAAGTGAATTCTGAGGAATATGGGATACAGAGCTAACAGAGCACAATCTCTTCTTTCAGGTTCATCCTCTCAGCATCAGTCTTTGGAATGAGGAATTCAGCCTCTGTCCCTATAGTTTCTCCATCTTCCAACACAGTTGTGTCACGCCATTCCCTGACTATTACTAATATTGAAGACTTTGGGAGTCCATGAAAATATTTTATTATCCTCTATTGGAAATTTTTGCAGGTTTTTGTATCTGCTGACTAGCTCTATCTTGTGTTATTGGAATTAAGAAAAAATACCATTCTGGCATACTAAATTATATTATACTGTGTAATTTACAAACCATGGAATTTATTCCCACAGTGTGAAGGTCAGGAAGGATCAACACATGCATTTCTTCATAAATGACACCTTCTCCAGGGATATAATGGTAGAAGAGCCAATTGGCAAGGACCTCCTCACTTCCTTTATACTCTTTGACTCTTTATATGGTAATAGCTCAACAGTCAATACAGGCCTCAAAGCCATGATTAAGCATGAATTTCTCGATCTCCAAATCCTTGCTCGATCTGAAACATGTTGGGATTCCTGGATTGAATTTTGGATGAGAGTACTTTCCTATTCCTATGGATTAGCATATGACAAAATCACCTTACAGAGTCCCTGCATTTCTTTTTTTTTTATTGAAAATTATTTCTCCACACAAAATATTCAGATTACAATTTGCCTTTCCCCATCTACTTCCAGTCCCTCCCCATCTCGCTACTCACTGTACTGCTCAGGTCTCACTCCTTCCAGTTAGATGACAAGCAGAAAAACAAAACCAGGATGAAAAACAAAGAAAAGACACATGAAACATACATGCACTTACACACAAATGCATAAAGTCAATAAAACACAAAATCATGAACCAAAACATAAAAGCAAAAGTGTAGAAAAATGACTAAACAAAGCATATGAGAGAAATTAAAAAGTACAATTCAGCATTTGTGTAGGCCATCAATTCCTTGATATTGGGCCTACTCTTAAATATTCGTTGTAAAATATAAATGCCAACTCATCAGAAAAGGAAAAGACAATGAAGATGTTCTTTTAAAGATTCAGTTTGCAGAAACTCAGCTGCAAAAGCTATCACTTTTTCTCTCAGAGAACTCTAGTTCAGTTCCCAGCACACACAGAATTTTCCACTACCGGTAACTGGTGACCCAGAGAATCTGAAGCCCTCCTCTGATCTCCATGGCCACAAACAACTCTGTAGACAAAACCTCAACCAACTAAAATATAATATGAATAAAACTTTTGAAATCAGACTAGATTTCAAAAACGTTTATGTTCAGATAAATAACATGTAGTCCAATCAGCTGAGCTCAGCTGTGGATGTTTGGACAGACCCCTCACTGCCCTATCAGTATTAGAAACCTTTGGTCTATTTTCTTAGAATTTAATCTTGGCAAATGAGAACCCCATCATCATGCTCTCTTGATGCCAGGGAAGAGTAGGCCAAAGTAGAGGACATCTACTCCTTCTGGGAGAACAGTGTTTGTGGGTCAAGGCATGCAAAAATCTTTTATGTGTTTTGAAAACATTCAAAGGGATGAATTCATTATGAATTCATAGTCTCTAGGCCAGTGGTTGTCAAACTTCCTAATCTTGTGCCCCCTTAATACAGTTCTTCAAGTTGTGGTCAACCAAAACCATTAAAGTGCTTTGTGGCTACTTCATAATTGTAATGTTGCTACTTTTATGAACCATACTGTAATTATCTGATACACAGGATATCTGATATTAAACCCATGTGAATGTGTCATTAGAATGCCAAAGGGATGGGGACCAACAGGTTGAGAACCATGTCTCTAGGCCATGCCTACCAGAAAACAAGGTAGATTTCCTATAGATCTTCTTTCAGTTGGCCCAGACCCAATTCCACAATATCAACCCCATCTCTAGCACAACACCTGCGGGAGTCTTCACTGCCCATTCTTCCCATATCCTGTGGATCACACAGATCTTCCCCTCTAACCTCCCTCTCCCCACTCTCTGCTCTGTCCTGTCTGAAGGCCCCAAGCCAGGCTTGTGTTCCTGCTAACAAAAGTGCCCATCTTTCCATGGTAACAGAAGGCTAAAGGCAGATCCACACCTCTCTTTGCTCCCCCACTTACAATTTCCCCATTCTCATTCCCAGCTCTATAGCAGGAAATCTGCTGTTTTTTTCTTTTGGGTAAAGCACCAACCCCAGTTGATCACAAAGAACTTATCCCCCAATCTTCCTTCCCCCAACTCAGCCCATCATCTCAGCCTCCAACCCCAGCAGACAATCACTAAGAACACAGCAAAAGAACAGGGCAGGGAAACAGGTATGGAAACTGAAGAATTCATGACTCCCTCCTCCATGCCAAATTCAATTCCCCAGTCTCATCTATAGAGATATATCATAAGACCAGCTGTGGGCTGGAGAGATGGCTCAGCAATTAGGAGCACTTACTGCTCTTCCAAAGGTCCTGAGTTCTAATCCCAGAAACCATATCGTGGTGGCTCACAACCATCTGTGGTGGGATCAGATGCCCTCTTCTGAGGTGTCTAAAAACAGCTACAGTGTATTTACATATAATAAATAAATAAATCTTTAAAAAAAAAGCAAGACCAGCTGTAGCCTTCCTTTCTACCTGCCTACATTTCCTGAGAGTCCCAGAGACAATTCCTTTTTAAGCCCCCTCCCCTTAACTCCTTGTTGAATTCTAGCCCCTAACTCCAACATGCACTCTCTGATAACTCACTGACCAATGCTGACAAGGAAGCATGAAACTGTCTGTAGATCTTCCCCCTCTCTTTCACTTCTTGTAGAACCACACCTACCAGTCTAATCCTCAACTCCATAGCAAACCTTTGGGGTGACCTACTTTCACTGTCTCTCCCAATTCCAAGAAGACAAAATAAGCAGATTCTGGTGCAATCTCTTCCCTCCTATGAACCCCTTCCGACCTCTAACCTATCGCCATTCCTAAGTGTTAGCTCCCTGTATACAGAAACCTTAAACAACCAAAACTATAAGGTCCAAAGAAAAATTCCTGCCTGACATCAGTGATGGCTGTTCTCAATTGTAAACTTGACTATATCTGTAATGAACTGCAACCCAGAAGTTTTATAAAAGTCTTGTAAGTGTAAAGAAAGGATTAGGTCCTGGCCTAGTAGTACAGGCCTTTAATCCCAGCATTCAGTAAATAAAGGCATTCAGATCTTTGAGTTCAAGGTCGGTTTACAGAACTAATTCTAAAACAGACAAGTCTAGGCAGTGAAAGATATAATAGAACCAAGAGGACTTGTTCTAATCCCAGCAAGCAGCCGCAGTGGGCAGTTTGGGGCACGTGTCTCTAGGTTAGAGTCTCTTTTTGATCAAGATGTACAGCTGTTGGCTCTTCCAGCACCAATCCTGCCTACAGGATGATATACTTCCCACATTGATGAAAATGGACAGAACCACCAAAATTGTAAGCCAGCCCCAACTAAAGGTGCTTTGTAAAGGGCAAACTCAAGTTTGACTTTGTAAGAATTGTTTTGGTCATGAAGTCTCTTCACAGGCATAACACCCTAACTAAGAAAATGTACAGCAATTACGCTCTTCAAAAATACAGAGAGAAGAGAGCTGTGGAAGGAGAGAAGCCCCAAGACCATACTCCCTGCCTGCCAGGACAGAAAAGGGTCACTAGGTACTATATAACCCTGAGCTTTAGATTTCTGGTGGTGCAAACCGCCAGGGGTCTGCCTGCACTCAGGAACTGAGCACATAGGCGGTTCATCTGCAAGTCAGTCCATCGCCGGACCTGTGTCCTATGTGAGAATCAACACAGGGAGTGACCCCCACCACACCATCTTTCTCCACAATAGAGCAGATAGAGAAGGCCTGGTTGACCTTGACAACATAAGTATAACATTGCTTGAGGCAATACTGAGAAGGGCTCCAAAGGCACAAAAGAGGAAGGCAGCATATCAGTAATCTGAGCCAGAGGAAACCAAGTCATCCAGTGTTGCAGAGATAACCTTAAAGATCCACAGTAAGTTGAAGCACCAGCCAGGGACAATAAGACCATCTAACACCTGGGAGAACTAGGTGGCTAAAAGCAAAGGCAAACGTACGAACATTACGAACAGAAACCAAGGCATTATGGCAGCATCCTAACCCAATTCTCCAACAATAGCAAGTCCTGCATACCCCAACACACAAGAAAAACAAGATTTGGATTTAAAATCACTGGTCATGATGCTGGTACAGGAACACATGAAGGACATACTTGAAATTCAGGAGAAAATGGATCAAAAATTAGAAGCCCTTACAAGGGAAACACAAAAATCATTGAAAGAAATTCAGGAGAATACAAAAGCCAATAAGGAGGAAACGCAAAAATCACTTAAATACAGGAGAACTTTGATCAACAGGCAGAAGTCATGAAAGAGGAAACACAAAAACCTCTTAAAGAATTAAAGAAAACACAAACAAGCAAATGGCGGAACTGAGCAAAAACTTCCAGGATCTAAAAACAGAAGTAGAAACAACTAAGAAAGCACAAAGGGAGACAACTTTGGAGATAGAAAACCTTAGGAAGAAATCAGGGACCATAGACGCAAATATCAACAACAGAATACAAGAGATAGAAGAAAGAATCTCATATGCCGAAGATACCATAGAAACCATGGACTCAACAGTTAAAGAAAATGCAAAATGCAAAAAGCTCATAACCCAAAACATCCAGGAAATCCAGGACACAATGAGAAAGCCAAATCTAAGGATTATAGGCATTGATGAGAGTGAAGATTTACAACTTAAAGGGCCAGCAAATATCTTCAACAAAATAATGGAAGAAAACTTCCCTAACCTAAAGAGAGAGATGCCCATGAATATACAAGAAGCCTACAGAACTCCAAACATTCTTAGGCAAATGGATGGAGCTAGAGAACATCATACTAAGTGAGGTAACGCAGACTCAAAAGATGAATCATGGTATGCACTCACTAATAAGTGGATATTAACCTAGAAACCTGGATTACCCAAAACATAATCTACACATCCAATGGGGTACAAGAAGAAAGGAAGAGTAGCCCCTTGTTCTGGAAAGAATCAATGAAGCAGTATTCAGCAAACCAGAACGGGGAAGTGGGAAGGGGTGGGTGGGAGGACAGGGGGAGAGAAGGGGGTTTACGGGAGTTTTTGGGAGTGGGGGGGCTAGGAAAGGGGAAATCATTTGAAATGTAAATAAAAAATATACCGAATTAAAAAAAATTTAAAAAAAAGAAGATTAAAGAAACAACTGAAAGCCCAAAAACAAGAAGAAGCTAATTCACCCAGGAGGAGAAGAAGACAGGAAATCATCAAACTCAGGGCTGAAATCAATCAAGTAGAAACCAAGAGAACCATACAAAGAATCAACAAAACCAAAAGCTGGTTCTTTAAAAAATCAACAAGATAGATAAACCCTTAGCCAGACTAACCAAAGGGCACAGAGAAAGTATCCAAATTAACAAAATTAGAAATGAAAATGGAAATATTACAACAGAAACCGAGGAAATTCAAAAAATCATCAGATCCTACTACAAAAATCTGTACTCAACACAACTGGAGAATCTGGAGTAAATGGACATTTTCTTAGACAGATACCAATTACCAAAATTAATCCAGGATCAAATAGACCATCTAAACAGACCCATAACCCCTAAAGAAATAGTAGGGGTCATAGATAGGCTTCTGACCAAAAAAAGCACAGGACCAGATGGTTTCAGTGCACAATTCTATCATACCTTCAAAGAAGACTTAACATCAATACTCTTCAAACTTTTCTACCAAATAGAAACAGAAGGAACACTACCCAAGTCCTTCTTCGAAGCCACTATTACGCTGATACCAAAACCACATAAAGACCCAACTAGGAAAGAGAATTTCAGGCCAATTTCCCTTATGAATATCGATGCAAAAATACTAAATAAAATTCTTGCCCACCAAATCCAAGAACACATCAAAATGATCATCCACCATGATCAAGAAGGCTTCATCCAAGGGATGCAGGGATGGTTGAATATAAGGAAATCCATAAATGCTATCCACTACATAAACAAACTCAAAGGAAAAAACCACATGATCATTTCATTAGATGCTGAAAAAGCATTTGACAAAATTCAGCATCCTTTCATGCTAAAAGTCTTGGAAAGGACAGGAATTCAAGGCCCATATCAAAAGATAGTAAAAGCAATATACAGCAAACTGGTAGCCAACATCAAACTAAATGGAGTGAAACTTGAAGCAATCCCACTAAAATCAGTGACTAGACAAGGCTCTCCATATCTTTTCAATACAGTTCTTGATGTCTTAGCTAGAGAAATTAGACAACATAAGGAAGTCAAAGGGATACAAATTGGAAAGGAAGAAGTCAAACTATCACTATTTGCAGATGATATGATAGTATACATAAGTGACCCTAAAAAACTCTACTAGAGAACTCCTACGGCTGATAAACAACTTCAGCAAAGTGGCTGGCTACAAAATCAATGCAAGCAAATCAGTAGCCTTTATATATTCAAAGGATAAACAGACTGAGAAAGAAATTAGGAAAATGACTCCTTTCACAATAGCTAAAAACAGCATAAAGTATCTTGGGGTGACTCTAACCAAACAAGTAAAAGACCTATATGACAAGAACTTCAGATCTCTGAAGAAGGAAATCGAAGAAGATCTCAGAAAATGGAAAAATCTTCCATGCTCATGGATTGGCGGGATTAATATACTTAAAATGGCCATCTTTCCAAAGGCAACCTATAGATTCAATGCTATCCCCATAAAAATCCCAACCCAGTTCTTCATAGAGCTGTACAGATCAATTCTCAAATTCATCTGGAATAACAAAAACCCAGGATAGCTAAAACTATTCTCAATAGTAAAAGAATTTCAGGGGGATTCAGTACCCAAGACTTTAAACTTTACTAAAGAGAAATAGTGATAAAAACTGCATGGTATTGGTACAATATCATGCATGTGGATCAATGGAATAGGATTCAAGACCCAGAAATGAACCAACACACCTATGGTCACTTGATCTTCGACAAAGGAGCTGAAAGCATCCAGTGGAAAAAAGATAGTCTTTTCAAAAAAACGGTGCAGATGGAGGTCAGCATGCAGAAGAATGTGAATCGATCCATTCTTATCTCCTGGTACTAAGCTCAACTCCAAATGGATGAAGGACCTCTACATAAAACCTGACACATTGAAACTAATAGAAAAGAAACTGAGGAAGGCCCTGGAGGACATGGGCACAGGAAAAAAGTTCTTGAATAGAAAACCAATAGCTAATGCTCTAAGATCAAGAATTGACAAATTGGACCTCATAAAACTACAAAGTTTCTATAAGGCAAAGAACACTGTCAAAAGGACAAAATGTCAACCAACAGATTGGGAAAGGGTCTTCACCAACCCTAAATCCAACAGAGGGCTAATATCTAATATATACAAAGAACTCAAGAAGGTAGAACCCAGAGAACCAAATAACCCCATTAAAAAGTGGGGTACGGAGCTAAACAAAGAATTTTCACATGGAGAATTTTGGAGAGCTGAGAAACACCTTAAGAAATGTTCAACATCATTAATCATTAGGGAAATGCAAATCAAAACAACCCTGAGATTTCACATCACACCAGTCAGAATGGCTAAAGTCAAAAACTCTGGAGACAGCAGGTGTTGGTGAGGATGTGGAGAAAGAGGAACACTCCTCCACTGCTGGTAGGATTGCAAGATGGTGCAACCACTTTGGAAATCAGTCTGGCGGTTCCTCAGAAAACTGGGCATGACACTTCCTCAGGACCCTGTTATAACACTCCTGGTCATTTATCCAGAGGATTCTTCAGCAAGCAATAAGGACACATGCTCTACTATGTTCATAGCAGCCCTATTTGTAGTAGCCAGAAGCTGGAAAGAACCCAGGTGTCCTTCGGCAGAGGAATGGATAAAAAAATGTGGTATATTTACACAATGGAGTACTATTCAGCCATTAGAAACAATGAATTCATGAAATTCTTAGACAAATGGATGGAGCTAGAGAACATCATACTGAGTGAGGTAACCCAGTCTCAGAAGATCAATCATGGTATGCACTCACTGATAAGTGGATATTAGCCTAGAAACTTTGAATACCCAAGACATAATCCACAAATTAAATGATGTCCAAAAAGAATGGAGAGGCCCCTGGTTCTGGAAAGACTCAGTGCAAGAGTATAGGGGAATTCCAGAACTGGGAACTGGAAAGGGGTAGATGGAGGAACAGGGGAAGGGAAGAGGGCTTATGGGACTTGAGGGGAGTGGGGACCCAGAAAATGGGAAATCATTTGAAATGTAAATAAAAAATATATCAATAAAAAAAAAGAATTTTCACCTGAGGAATAGCGAATGGATGAGAAGAACCTAAAGAAATGTTCAAAATCCTTTGTCCTTCTGCACAGTGTCCTTTCTTGAAGCCGTCATTCAAATGCCTAAAGTGATTTCAGGAGCTCGACAGGTGTGACCTGCACCTCTTTTGCAACAGCAACAACCAGTTTTGTCACTAATGACTTCTGGTTAGACAACGGTATTGAGGGAGCATTTGCACTTTATCAGGGGAACGGCAGCATGGTGGCTCAGGATTTAAAACACCTGCAATATGTTATACATATTGAAATGGTAGGTGAGCAATAGGCATCACTGCAGTCTGGGACACTTTACCTGACATCTATGCTGTTAATGTTCCTCTTTGAATTTTGTCTAGTTTTTTGGAAACTGTGATTCAATTTAGAGCTGGCCCTAGGCAGAGAACAACTGAGTTTCTTTGGAGAAATGTTTCTGCCTTGAACTGAACAGAACAGATGACTGTGGCCATTGGCAAGGAGAAATCAACCATGATTGTTTCCACATCAGAGAAGGAAAGACAAGGAAGAGTTTCTTTTTCTTTGGTCCAGTCTGTGTTCTGGAAGCACTGAGAAGCCTGTTTCATTGCTCCAACCTGGCATGATTAGATAAGAGGAGATAGCCCATGATTTTAAAGCTTTATTATGAAAAAGTAGTGGCTTCTTCCTTTCCAATTTGTATCCCTTTGACTTCCTAATGTTGTCTAATTGCTCAAGCTAGAATTTCAAGTATTATATTGAAAAGATATGGAGACAGATGGCAGCCTTGTCTAGTCCCTGATTTTAGTAGGATTGCTTCAATTTCTCTCCATTTAGTTTGATGTTGGCTATTGGTTTGCTCTATATTGCTTTGAGAATGTTTGGTGATGGGCCTTGAATTCCTGACCTTTCCAAGACTTTTAGCATGAAAGGATGCTCAATGTTGTCAAATGCTTTTGCAGCATCTAATGAAGTGATATTGTGGGTTTTATTCTTTGAGTTTGTTTAGGGAGTGGATTGCATTGATGGATTTCCTTATATTGAACCATCCCTGCACCCCTGGGATGAATCATAGTGGATGATTGTTTTGATGTTTTCTTGATCTTAGTTGGCAATTCTTTTATTAAGTATTTTTTCATCGATATTCATAAAGGAAATTGGCCTTAAGTTCTCTATCTTTGTTGGCTCTAGCTCCTAATTTTTCTTCCTAGAGATCCTTGATTAGGAGGTTGTTATTACTGAAGTTTTTATATCCTGGCAGGTGGGACAATGTGAGATTACCTGATCGATCAAGAATCCTAACTGAAATATTTTGTATCTTACCCCTATTAGCAATTACTTAAGTTTTTGCTGACACAGGTGCAAAACTTGATGAATCTGATAGCCGAATTTCATACCAAACTTCTTAGATAGGACCTTAAAGCCCTCAGAGGTTAGAAACCATTTCTTCTGTAAAATGTTTTGATTTTCTTCTGATCATGTTAGTCTTCAGTAGTATACTCAGGAATGGTTGAGAGTTCAGGGGGTCGCAAGGCTATCAGGATGCTGGTAGTAAATGCTTGGGTGGCCTCTTTTTTGCTTTATTAGCTTGTCTGTTTCCTCAGGCTAATTCACATGATCCTTTTGGATGCCCAGGGTAATGAATTATGGCCACTTAGAAAGGAAGTCATAACGCCTACAGCAAAGCAAATATTACTTCCTTATTTTGATGGTCTTTCCTTGAGCAGGCAACAATCAACCATCTTCAATCTTGATATATGAATCTATGTGCATGAGCCTTGGCAAAGTCATATCTCCTGTCAATACAAATGTTGGCTATAGCCACATCTGCCAACTGCAAAGCCTGAATTAGACCTGTCAACTCAGCCTTTTGGGCTCACGTGCCTGGCAGAAGAGCGGATGCTCAAAAATCACAGTCCAAGTCCACCACTCCTGACCCTGTGTACCTGATTCTGTTCTGGATGAAGCTGCTCCCATCTATGAAGTCAATGTGCTCTGCATCTGGCCAGGGTATGTCAATCAAGTCTGGTCTGATGTTCTGGACATGCCCCAAAGATATAGAGCAATCATGCTGTACATTTGAGGATAGGTCAGGTAGCAGGGGGACAGGGTTAAGGGCAGATGATGGGTTTATCTAATGTGAGGGAATTCAAAAGTAACACCTGGAAGTACATCAATCTGGCATTGGATAGCCATTGGCTAAGTGGATTCTTGAGGGTCCACTCGATAGCATGGGGATTGGGGCATGAAAACAAGTGCCTGTCACATTGTTTTCTTGTCAGGGTCCTTATCTAGCAGGGCAGTAGTAGCTATGGTCCAGAGAAAGGCTGGCAATCTTTGGGTCACCAAGTCAGCTTCTTGTTTTGTTTTGTGTTGTTTTGTTTTGTTTTGTTTTGTTTTGTTTTGTTTTGTTTTGTTTTTTGAGTCAGGGTTTCTCTGTGTAGCCCTGGCTGTCCTGGACCTCACTCTGTAGACCAGGCTGGCATCAAATTCAGAAATCTGCTTGCCTCTGCCTCACAAATGCTGGGATTAAAGGTGAGTGCTACCACTGTCAAGCAAGCTCAGGTTCTTAATTAAAACCGCACTGATTTTCTATGGGCCCAAAGTTTTGGTGAGCACCCCTTTGACTATTCCCTTTCTTTCATCTATATACAGGTGGGAGGACTTGGGCATGTCCATAATGGCCAGAGCCTGTGCCTCCAAGAAGACTTTTTTAAAGGTCTTAAAAGCTACATCTATCTCAGGGGTCTATTCTATCTTCTTGCCCCTGGCAGCCTCATATGGTGGCTTGGCTATTCCAGTGAACCCTGAACCCTAGAGTTAAACCTGATAGACCCCAGAAATTCCCATACATGCCTCCCAGATGATGGAACTGGAATGCAAAGAATGGTTTACATCCAGGCAACTCACAGTATGTTTTGCCCAACTTTGTATATGTACCATAGTTAGGTGACCTCAAATTGACCAAGCTGGGTGTCCTTAGCAGACACTCAGTTGCCTGGCTGACTCATCTCATGTAGCAGGTCTCATGTGGACAATTCAGGAGTGATATTTGGTAATCCCCATTCTGGCTTCTATGGACATTGGGTTTTGTCTGATTCAGAATGGAGCAGCTTCAGCCTTCAATTGGAGTAGAACTGAGGTCCTAAGATGGGCAAGTCCTATTGGGTCCCTTTTATGCCCAGACTTCAAAGACTTCTTCCAGGAACCTCTGCGGGTAAGAAGAAGCTTAGAGATACAGCTGGTTGAGGAAGCAATTCGTACTCTTCCTCCAGGACCAAGTGAAAACAAGGATTGATCCATTCTTACACAGCACTTTCATGCCCTCAGGGTCAAACTTTATTTGGGCTCCCATCTGATGAGTAAATGTCTTCCCATAAGGAAGTATGGGCTCTAGGGATGAATATGAATGAATGGGTTACCTGTTCCACTCCCAAGTCCATCTTTCTTTGGCTAGTCCATGGACAGGTCTTGCTGTCCATTTTCTCTGTACCAATGTTGTTTTATTTGAAAATGGCCTCAGTGCTTCTTCCAAATGAAATGTTGTACCCCTGTGCCCACAAAAAGTATATGGCTTTGCGCTCCTCCATTAAAGTTACCCACAGTTTTTGTAGGGGGGTTGAACGCCAGGGCTCTCAGTCATATAGTCTTCCTATATGAACTTAAAGGAAGTTGCTTACCAGAAAATCTATCCATGCATGGAATTTCCTGAATGATGTCAGGGGCAGTTTGTTTAGCAAAAAAACGATGTTTACCACTAGCAATTTTCCCTTGTTTCTGGGTCAAAGAATGTGTAGGTCATACAGGCTTTTAAAAAGTCTTTATAGATATTTTCTAGTCTTTCATTATTTCCCTGCATCATCTGGCTTACCTCAAATAAATTTATGGGCCAACTACCTGGAAACTTCTCTGAGAGACCCCCCATTAGAATCTGGTGGTAGCATACAAAATGGATTTCTCTCAATCCTCACACTATATATGCTTTCATGCATTTACTTCAGGGATTTCTTCGTTGTCTCCTTAATGAACTCTATCACATTTATGCAGATTGTTATAAGGTGTTTCCTCATGCTTCAGACATGTAGCAATTTTCAGGCACTGCTGGGTTAGGATACCTGGGCTCTAGTGTAGACATAATGCCCTAGGTGTTATTGATTGTGTTGTCTATGCTAGCATCTAAGACTCTGGGATTGCAATGGTTAAAGATTTAGATCCTAATTTCTACATTTGTCTGTGTTGTATAGCAGTTCTATTCCTTGTATTCTGTTCTTCTCTGGAGTTTTGAAGAGTATGATTACTGTATGCTGTATTAGTTAAGTGTTTTTTGGTTTTTTTGCTTGTTTGTTTGTTTGTTTGTTTGTTTGTTTTGCTGTGAAGAGACACCATGACCAAAGTAACTCTTATAAAGGCAAACATTTAGTTGGGGCAGCCTGGGCATTTTGAGGTTCAGTCCATTATCCTTATAATGGAAAATATGTCATCATTCATGCAGGCTTGGTGCTGGAAGAGCCAACATCTCTATATCTTGGTAAAAGGCAAATCTAACATACATTCTAGTAGCCCGTTCTGCACACTGCTGCTGCTTGATGGGACTGGAACATGCCCCCTTGGTTTTGTTACATCTTTCACTGCTTAGGCTTGGCTGGCTTAGAAATTGTTCTATAAACTGACCTTGACATCAAAGACCTGCATACCTATATTTCCTGAAAGCTGGCATGAAAGCCCTGTATTACTAGGCCTGGACCTGATCTTCTCTACATTTTTACAAGATATTTATAAATTCTGGATTATAGTTCATCCAAACATAGTCAAGTTGACAGATGAGAAGAGCCATCACTGCGGTCAGGCAGGAACTTTTCATTAAACCTAATAGTTTTGGCTACTGGTGGTTTGATGATCCTGTGTACGGGAAGCTGACACTTAGGAATGGGGGTACATTAGGGCTCTCAAGGGGTTCACAGGAGGAAGGAAATTACACCAGAATCTGATTTTATTGTCTCCTTGGAATTCAAGGAGACATGAAAAGTGGTCAGGATTGGTATAGACTTGTATTTTAGAAAGGTAGGTGTAGTTCTACAAGAACTGAAGGATTACCAGGCAGTGGTAGTGCATGCCTTAAATCCCAACACTTGGGAGGCATGGGCAGGTGTATTTCTGAGTTTGAAGCCAGCTTGGTCTACAGAGTGAGTTCCAGGACAGCCAGGGCTATACAGAGAAACCCTGTCTGGGGGTGGGGGAGGAAGAACTGAAGGATTGAGGAATATCTACAGGCATCTTCCATGTTTCCCTGTCAGGATTGGTCAGTGAGGTAACATGGATTTAATGATGGAATTAGGGCCTACCGTACAGCCTGGAAGTACTGCGAGGGAACTTAAAAAGGAATTGTCCCTGGGACCCAAAGGAGATGTAAGAAGGCAGAAAGGATGGCTGAAGCTGATGTAATGAACTAACTCTATAGATCAGATTAGGGGATTGAATTTGTCATGGAGGGGGAGCTCTGACTTCTTCAGTTTCCAAAACTGTTTCCCTGCCCTGTTCTTTTGCTATGCTCTTAGTGAATGCCTGCAGACTGAGATGACGGATAGAGTTGTAGGTAGGAAGATGGGGGATAAGTTCTTTGTGATCCACTTGGTTTGGTGCTTTACAGGACAGAAAAAAACACATCAAATTTCCCACTATAGAGCTTGGAATAGGATTGGGGAAATAGTACGTGGACAGCAAAGGACAAGTTTTGATTCTGCCCTTACCATTCTCTTACCATGGAAAGAGTGACACTTCTGTTAGCAGGGGTGCAGCTGGATTTAAAACCTGGGGCAGAGCCTAGAGTTGTGAAGGGAGGCTAGAAGGGAAAGATCTGTGGCATCCACAAGATATAAAAAGAATGGGAAATGAAGACTTCCAAAGGTGGTGGGGTACAGAGGTTAATTGAGATTGTGGAATTAGGTGTGGTGGAACTTTAGTACAAGAAGTTCTGTAAGAAGTCTAGCTGGTATGAAGGCAGGCATGGCCTGGAGCCATGCTTCCAAAACTGTGGCTCCCTCATCCTGTCTGGTAGAGTATTGACCATTTCATGGGGGTTGGATATCAGATATCCTCTATATCAGATCTTTATAGTATAATTCATAACAGGAGCCACACTACGGTAATGAAGTAGCCAACAAGTAATTTAATGGTTCTGGTTGACCACAACAGGAAGAACTGTATTAAGGGGGCACAACATTGAGAAGATGAGAAACAACTGGCCTAGGGAGTATGAATACATAATGAATCAATCTCTTCGAATGTTTTCAAAATACATAAAAGATTTTTGCATGCTTTGACCAACAAACACTTCTCTCCCAGGAGGAGTAGACTTCCCCCACATTAGTCTACACTTCTCAGTCATCATAAGAGCATGATGATGGAGCTTTTGGCTAATGTAGATGCCAAGAAAAAAGACAAAGTGTTTGTAATACTGGTAAGATAGTCTCCACAAATATCCACAGCTGATCAGGGCTGATTGGACTATATGTGACTTCTCTGAACATAAACATCTCTGGAATCCACAGACTGATTTCAAATATTTTATTCATATTATATTTTATTGGGTTACGATTTTGTCTACAGAGCTGTTTGTGGCCATGAAGAACAGAGATGGGCCTCAGATCCTCTGGATGACCAGTTATAGGTGGTTGAAAACTCTCCTGGGTGTGCTGGGAACTGAACCACAGTTCTCTGACAGAGCAGTAATTCCTTTGGCAGCTGAGTTCCCACAAACTGAGCCTTAAAAAAGTCTTCATTGTCATTTAAGTCTTAGATAAATAAATATTTATGTTTGATTTCTCCCTTTCTTTGGGCCCTGGTCATTTGTTCTGTTTAGATCAGTACATACAGTTTTCCCCAATGAAATTCCTTTGGGCTGTGCTCATGGTCAGCACCTAACTTGAATCCCAGTTTCCATCATGTCAGACAAAAACAAACAAGAACATCAACAGGGCAGATATCATCTAGATTGTCTGAGACTCCTGTTCTGCCATTCACACCTGCAATTTTAACATAGCAGAGCTGTTTTAAATCCTGAGCCACCATGCTGCTTTCTTGCAGATGCAGTGTAAATGCTCCAGCAATACTGTACTCTAACCAGAAGTCATTGGTAACTAAATTGGGTGCTGCCATTGGAAGACAGGAGTTGGTCATATCTGACCAGCTCCTAAAATCTCTTTATGCCTTTGAGTGAGGGCTCAAAGAAAATACTCTGTGCAGAATCCAGGGAGTGGAAGGCTTCAGCTGCCAAGTAGGGATGAGACTCCAACATTGCCTTCTACCTCAAGGTCTCACAGACTTCATAGGTATGAAGTGCAATGAAATCCAGGGCCTGAGTCTTCAGTCACTGTGTGCTGTGGAGATCGGCCACAATGAGAGTGTCTACAGCTTTCTCCACAGACGGGATCCTGAAGAGGGCATCCTCACACATGGCCTTCAAGTCCTCCAGGCCATACTTTTCAGCTGCTGCCAGCACACCAGTGGCCATGGAGTTGCTGTTGAGGTGTGGTGTTTTTCCCCTGAGTAGATGAAGCACATCATCTGGAAGACCTGAGGATCCAGGTCATGGATCTCAACGAGGTTCTTTAGGCTCTCCTGCATTTCTTGTTCAAACATGGCTCTGAAAACTGGAGAGCGAGCTGCTAGGATGGCCTTGTGAGCCCTGAATACATGGCCACCTACCAATAGGGAACAGTCTGTGAAGAGAGATTTCTCCCACAGCTTTGCTAGGTCATCTGTAAACATCTATCTTGAATCCTTGATTACAGGTGTCATCTTCTGTCCAGGCATGCTAAAGATGGCTTCTACTAGGCTCATGCTGCAGCAGAGGCTGAGTTGATCTTCAGCGACAAGCCATTGCTGATGGGAGAGGAAGACACCTCGAAGGATGTACTTTTTGAATCCCCGGTCTTCATATTGCTGAAAACTTACGACATTGGGGTTTTTCATACTTTGACATTTCTCTCCTTGAGAATTTGTGATCCAGAATTTGAACTTTGCCCAAACTGGGCTCTCTGGACAGCTAAGGAACCCCAGGTAAACTGACAGGTAATCTTTGCTTTCTTCATCAACCCCATTTGTGTTCACTGTCAAACACCATGCCACTTCCACATTGGCCTCTAATGAGAACACTAGGCTTGAAATCCTTTTCTGAATTCCCCCCGTGCAAAATGAGAAGTTGCTAATGGTCCACTCATAGCAGATTTTTTAATGCTGATCTGTGCGGAGCCCCGGCCCTTTGCGTCCATGTCCACTGACGTTTCTGCTGGAGGTAGTTTGAAGGTTAATGTTGACCTGAAAAGAACACCAGAAGTTATTTACTCTTCATTCTTTTGAACACAATTATAGGTACACTTTACATTTTAGTTTCAATTTCTCTGTCGCCTCCACCTTCGCCAGCAAAGAGGACGCAACACCAAGGAGTTTCTTCCTTTAATGGTTTATTTGGGAAACCTTGAATTAAGCTTATTTGTTCTTTTGGTGGGCCCGGGCTCTCTCCCAGCCTGACCTTATGAAGCCTAGATAGCCTCATCTGCTCAGGTAGATAACCAGCTGTTTTCTCATAGGTGAACTCAGTGAGTTCTTCATTAGCATGTAAGTGAGATAAGGAATACAGCACACTGTGCATATATTCATGTGATTTACTACCAGGGAGCTGCATATCGAGGTCTCCTGGCATTGAGAGCCAGGTGGGGATGGCTCCTGGTATGGAGAGTTCTTGGCATTGAGTTCTGAGGATGGCTCCTGGCAACTCTCCCTTCTCTGTATAGAGAGCAGAGGTCAGACAGCCATTGATGGCAAGCAGATAAGGCATCAAAATAATGGGACAGCGCCTGTCTTGGAAATCGACCCAGTCATCCATCATCCCGTTCCCGTTCAGTCGTCTCTGCCAGCCTCCAGAAACACCTGTCTTAGGTGGGAGTGGCCCTGGGAATTTGCCAGTCATTGGCTAACTGCTCAGCAAGTTAATTGTTATTGATGCCTTTAGCGTGTGGGGCTCCTTCTGGAGTGCCGGCTGGAATGGCCGTGACAAGGATGCTCTTTCTGTTAAGGCACTAGAGTGTGCTGTTTGGGCTGTTTTGTCCTGGGGGGTTTAGGTAGCCATCTCTCAATCTTCCATAGCCAAACAATGGTAATGTACCTGAATAGATTTGACTGCCAAGTCATCTATCCGCTTCTTAATTAGGGCTGTAAGATGTTTAAAAGCACATGGCCCAAAAGTAAATAACAATAACAGACCTACAAAGGGTCCTAGGACACTGGATAAAAGTGTAGTGGAGAGGTGGAACTTTCTTTCTGTTCTCTTTCTCTCTTACGTTTTTCTAGGCCTTGTCTGATTATTTTCATGCTGTCTTTTACAACTCCTGTCTTACTAACATAAAAACAACACTCTTCTTTTAAAGCTGCACAAAGTCCATCCTGTTGGAGGAACAGGAGATCAAGTCCTCGCCTATTTTGGAAGACAATCTCCGGTAGGGAGTCAATGGAGTTGGAGAGATCAATAATCTCCTGCTGAAGGTGTTGGACGTCTTGATCGGTGGTAGCACTGAGCTCCGTGTACCTAGAGTTGGAAAGAACAAGGGAAGAAATACCTGTCCCTGCTCCTACAGCTCCAAGGCCAAGTAGGACAAAGAGAGTAACAGCAGAGATAGGTTCTCTTCGAGGGCGGCTCAAAGAAGTGGAGCCTCCAGTGGATGTGGATTGATCCCACAAGTGAAAAAATTCTTCAGAGCGATAATAAACTAAATGAGGGAACATCTTAATAAGGATGCAAAGCTCAGGGTTCTCCCCATTCTTTCAATTTTGAAAAACTGAGGCAGAGAGGCAAGGTATAAGGCCATCAAGGCACGCACACCAAGTTCCCTCTGCGGGGAGAATAAAATAATTGCCAGGAGAGGGAATAGAGGTTTCATTACACAAGTGAGCATAAAGTGAGGGGACATTTGTTCCACTAGGGATCACACAAAGTCCCAGGCCAGATATCTGGGTTAATGAAAGACCTGGCCAAGCACCCTTTTGCCAACAGCAGCGCCATGGATCATCAGCATGGGGGGATCACCAAGAACAGCAATTCCTTCATAAAAAGGTGGTTGGGAATAGTAGCACAACCAGCAATCTTCAACAAGTTCAAGGGAAGTTTCATTTAAAGTGAGAAAAGTCTGATTAACTAAAGAAAGTACAAGATTTTTAGTGGGAGCTGGCTGTACAGGCAGTGTAGTAGCTGATGGCTTAGCTGGTGGCTGGAAGGGAAATACAGAAGGTAGGGAAGTGTCTTTAATAGAAGGAGTACGGGTGCTGTCCTGATCAATTCCTTTAGGAGGAATAGGATGAGGTACCAACACAGAATTAGGTCCCATTGGGACTGGCTGAGCATGATATAAAGGCTCTTTAAGGAGCTTAATGGAGAAAATAATACCTGCATCAAAGCCAAGTACATAGAGGCGAAGACCCCATTCATAGCCTATTTGCCAGTGTAAATTGGGAGACTTTGCATGGGTGGTGAATGTAATTCGTAAAGGTGTGCACCATCCCTTTGTAGAAGAATTAGAGGCCTTGTGGACTCATCATCTGTTAGAAAACTAGCTGAGGGTGTAACATTGTGTTTTACTTAGATGTAATCCCACAGAAGTCCAGAGGCTCTCCCAAAGGCCCCAAACAACCAAAGTAAATCCTGTGGATGTCTTAAAGAAAATAAATGGCAGACCACATTCTATCTGGTCTACACTTGAAATCTGTAAAATTTAAATATATGGCCTTTTGACACTCTGAAGGGGGGCAATCAGCAGTTGCCAATATCTCCCCTTTAATCTGTTTATAATTTGTCCAATTTTTAGCTAAATAAATTTGCCATGAAAAGAGGGATGTTGAGTCTGTAGATGTCCGTGGTGTCAGCATTAGTAAGAGGCATCCAAAGGTGTTGAGGACTGTGGCCATTTTCAGTGATTATAATCAGCATCATTCTTTGTCTCAGCATTAGCATACTTTGGCAGCTAGCATGTTCCTTCAGCATCCTGCAGAAAAAACACAAAAATGCCCTCTCTCTACACTCAAAGAGTTCCCTGGCATTAACATTTCAAAATTTTTGTGGTATATAGAGATGTGATTCTTTTTTTTTTATAAAAATATTGTTGTAAAGTTCTATGGGCTGGTTCCATAATATCTTGTCTTTGAGCATTATGAGGAATCTCAGTAATATGACCAACATCAAATTGTTAAAACATCTCAAATGATTGACTATAATAATCAGTTATAATATTTGTCTTAATCTGATTTGGAACATCCAATATAGAAAAATGACATATGTGATGACTAATTTTATTTGTTGTTGTTGTTTCTTTTGTTAAAACATTTATGACTAGAAAGCTTGAGAAGCTGTTAATAATCATATGCATATTTTTAATTAATTCTTTTGAATTGTATTTGTATAGATAATTGTAAAAGTTAAGAATTGGTAGCATTAAAGAAGAAACAATTTTAAGCAATTGTAAGGCATGAGCCATATATATTATTAATATAAAAATTAAAAGTTTGATTTTAAACATTTTAAAAAGAGGAGCTACAGCACCCAAATCAATTATCTGTGCTGAAGCAAGGGGACACTCAAAAGAATAAACATGTGATTTAATTATATGAGCTTTACTCCCACAGTAGATGCATTTTTATAGGATGTATGTATAAATCTATAAAAATATAAAAACATGTATGGAGGCGAAATTTTTTAATAATTTATCTTTTGAGTAACAATTATTAATTTTGTCAAAAAAGGCTTGCCATGTCATACATTAACTATCACTAATAATTAATTTGATTGCTGTTTAAAATAGGGAACAAACATTTCATCATGTTCTTAAAACATTCTTTTTTAAAAATATTTCTATGATTTTATTTTGTAACACTTTATTATTACAACAAATCTTCATTGGAGGATGTCAAAACCTTATTTGGAGAGATTTTACGTTAATGTTCTCTTTGTCAAGGAATGGAAGTAAACATATATCATAAACTGTTAACAAATACTTACGGTAGCTTTCTCCAAGTTATGTCTGTCAATATTTATTTTGCATTTACCTTGAGAACATCAGAGGCTTAAATCTTTTTATGGCAAACTTAGAGCAGTGTCTTAGCCAAATAATTTATCTTAACATTTTTTTAAATTATTTACTTAAAAAATTTAAAAGCCCATTGTTAAGATCATGCCATTTCTTGAGGAAGAACTTTCTAATGAAATACTTTTTACTGTTTTTTTTAAGTTAGCTTATGTTTAACCTTTCACAGATATAAGTTTGGACTTTATTTTGAACCACATCTATATGAATCTGTTAAAAATGTTCTTTTGGCCAGAACTCTCTAGGTGAGGCCTGCAAGATAAGGCTAGACCTACACCCATCAGGCTTGCAAGGAGTAGCCCATTGTATGAAGGTCAAATAACAAAAGGAACCTGTAATATCAAAGCATAACTACAATTTTTTGAAAGCAAAACCCAGTTTTAAACAATCTTTTCTCCTTAAAAATAATGGCAAACGCATTACTTTCATATTACAAAGTTTGTCTATCAGCTTGTGTGTTTGAGTGTATGACAGTGTAACTTATTGAAGAGACATTATTTTAAATCTTATTTTTTATAAGTCTGAGTTCTAGGATAAGAATCACATAAAACATTATGCCAAATTAGAAATATCTTAGAGACCTGTTTTTCTTGGGTTGTGTCATGCCACGTGTTGCTTAAGATAGCTTTAACCCTAAATTATCAGTTTTAAATTTACCTTTTGTTACCATCATTATTTTTAAAATCATGTCCAATAACTTTTGAGCCAATACTCTATAGTCAAGGCATGTAAAACATTTATACCTTTAAGAACAATTAGAAATAAAGATGGCGGCGGCGGCGGAGGCAGCAGTGCAGCAGTGGCTCATCCAGCTGAAGGGCCATCAGCAGTGGAACCAAGGCGACACAGGGTCCAGTTAGGCCCTGCGCCCACGACCACTAACCTTCGCTGACCAGCTGGGCGGCAAGCAGCTGCGGTTCTGCGGAGCCTTTCGCTGCACAGAAGCCACTTCAGAACTCGGCTTCCCACCAGTCAGGAGAGACTCACCTCCATCTTGATTTCGGACTGCAGAGATCGGACAGACTGAGGTACACAAACATAATCCGAGGCCAATACCTCAGGGGTCTGAGCCCGACAGGCGTTGGCCTGCACCCAGGCCCTGGGCTGTTCGGGTAGCCATCGGGGTGCCAACCCAGCCAGGAGGTTTTTTTGCCCTGGCCAGCGCACGCGCCGCCATTTTGCCTACAGGACCCAGAGTGCTCGGGAGGGCAGAGACGGCTAACAAGCATAGCCTGAGGCTAACAAAACGGGGGTCTAGGCCCCAAAAGGCACAGGACTGACCCCAAGAACTGGGCGGCTTGGTGGGCCATCTGTGTGTCAACCCGCCCAGGAGATTGTTAGCACAGCAGACTCTCCCGGTGCTTTCGGACGCGCACGCCGGCCATCGGTCACCTGGCGGACCCAATTAACAGTCATAGCCCTAGAGGAACTTTGCTCGGACCTTAGCCTCCCAGGCTTTTGCCTGGACTCAGGAACTGGGCGGCCAGGCTAACCTTGTGTGCGCCAGCCTGGTTGGGGAATCGGCTGCCCAGTGGAGTGAGCAGAACACAGGGGAGGTCACAGCAGCATACACCTTCGGAGCTCCCTGGGGGTGCACACGGGCTCCATCTGGTCCACAGACACAATCTGGGGCAAGACCTCAGGCGGAAGCCCTCAGCTCAACTCTCTCCGCTTCAGATCAGCCTGGGCGGGCCGCACCACATCTCCAGGTCCCTCAAGAGGCTAGCGGGGGCTTCCGGGTGGCCAGCTGAGAGAAGTCTGTGTGCTGGGGTAAATCCGGCAGGCCCCAGCGGGAGCCTTCAGGTGCCTGCTTCGGGATCTGAACAGCCTGGACAGCAGCACCCGGTCTACAGGCAGTGCAGGGTGTAAGCTGTGCACCAGAGGCCAACGGGGAAGGGGCAGCTTGCACTGGTTAGTCCAGCACTGACAAGACCAAGTAACACCAGTGAGAGCTAGATGGCAAAAGGCAAACGCAGGAACGTCACTAACAGAAATCAAGGCAATATGGCAACATCTGAACCAAATTCTCCTCTACCAGCATGTCCTGGATACCCCATCACACCAGTAAAACAAGATTTGGATTTAAAATCACTGGTCATGATGCTGATACAGGAACACATGAAGGACATACTTAAAGAAATTCAGGAGAAAATGGATCAAAAGTTAGAAGCCCTTGCAAGGGAAACACAAAAATCATTGAAAGAAATCCAGGAGAATACAAAAGCCAACAAGGAGGAAATGCAAAAAACACTTAAAGAAATACAGGAGAACTTCGGTCAACAGGCTGAGGTCATGAAAGACGAAACACAAAAATCTCTTAAAGAAATACAGGAGAACTTTGGTCAACAGGCTGAGGTCATAAAAGAGGAAACACAAAAATCTCTTAAAGAATTACAGGAAAGCACAAACAAGCAAGTGAAGGAGCTAAGCAAAACCATCCAGGATCTAAAATCAGAAGTAGAAACAACTAAGAAAACTCAAAGGGAGACAACTTTGGAGATAGAAAGCCTTGGGAAGAAATCAGGGGACAGAGATGCAAATATCAACAACAGAATACAAGAAATAGAAGAAAGAATCTCAGATGCTGAAGATTCCATAGAAACCATGGACTCAACAGTTAAAGAAAATGCAAAATGCAAAAAGCTTGTAACCCAAAATATCCAGGAAATCCAGGACACAATGAGAAGACCAAACCTAAGGATTATAGGCATAGATGAGAGTGAAGATTTACAAATTAAAGGGCCAGCAAATATCTTCAATAAAATTATGGAAGAAAACTTCCCCAACCTAAAGAGAGAGATGCCCATGAATATACAAGAAGCCTACAGAACTCCAAACAGACTGGACCAGAACAGAAATACTTCCCGTCACATAATAATCAAAACACCAAATGTTCTAAACAAAGAAAGAATATTAAAGGCAGTAAGAGAAAAAGGCCAAGTAACATATAAAGGAAGACCTATCAGAATCACAGCAGACTTTTCACCTGAGACTATGAAGGCTAGAAGGTCCTGGGCAGATCTTATGCAGACTCTAAGAGAACACAAATGCCAACCAAAACTACTATATCCAGCAAAACTCTCAATCACCATAGATGGAGAAACTAAGATATTTCACGACAAAACCAAGTTTACCCAATATCTATCCACAAACCCAGCCCTAAAAAGGATAATAGGAGGACAACACCAATACAAGGAGGGAAACTTCACCCTGGAAAAAGCAAGATAGTAACCTTTCATCAAACCCAAAAGAAGTTAAGCAATCAAATTTAAAAAATAACGTCAAAAATGATAGGAAGTAACAATCACTATTCCTTAATATCTCTTAACATCAACGGACTTAATGCCCCAATAAAAAGACACAGACTAACTGACTGGATATGTAAACAGGACCCTACATTTTGCTGCTTACAGGAAACACACCTCAGGGTCAAAGACAAACACTACCTTAGAGTAAAAGGCTGGAAGACAATTTTACAAGCAAATGGTCTCAGGAAACAAGCTGGAGTAGCCATTTTAATATCAGATAAAATTGACTTTCAACCCAAAGTCATCAAAAGAGACTCTGAGGGACACTTCTTGCTGGTCAAAGGAAAAATACAACAAGAAGAACTCTCAATCCTGAACATCTATGCTCCAAATGCAAGGGCACCCTCTTTCATAAAAGAAACTTTATTAAAACTCAAAGCACACATTGCACCTAACACAATGATTGTGGGTGACTTCAACACTGCACTTTCCTCAATGGACCGATCAGGAAAACAGAAACTAAACAAAGACACAATGAAACTAATTGAAGCTTTGGACCAATTAGATTTAACAGATATATATAGAACATTCTATCCTAAAACAAAAGAATATACCTTTTTTTCAGCACCTCGTGGTACCTTCTCCAAAATCGACCATATAATTGGTCACAAGATAGACCTCAACAAATATAAGAAGATCGAACTAATCCCATGCCTCCTATCTGATCACTATGGAGTAAAAGTGGTCTTCAATAGCAACAGAAACAATAGAAAACCCACATACACGTGGAAATTGAACATACTCTACTCAATGATAACTTGGTCAAGGAAGAAATAAAGAAAGAAATTAAAGACTTTTTAGAACACAATGAAAATGAAAACACAACATACCCAAATCTATGGGACACAATGAAAGCAGTGCTAAGAGGAAAACTCATAGCCCTGAGTGCCTCCAAAAAGAAAATGGAGAGAGCATACATTACCAGCTTAATGACACACCTGAAAGCCCTAGAACAAAAAGAAGCTATTTCACCCAGGAGGAGTAGAAGGCAGGAAATCATCAAACACAGGGCCGAAATCAATCAAGTAGAAACAAAGAGAACCATACAAAAAATCAACAAAACCAGGAGCTGGTTCTTTGAGAAAATCAACAAGATAGATAAACCCTTAGCCAGACTGACCAAAGGGCACAGAGAAAGTATCCAAATTAACAAACTTAGAAATGAAAAGGGAGATATAACAACGGAAACTGAGGAAATCCAAAAAATCATCAGATCCTACTACAAGAGCCTGTACTCAACACAACTGGAGAATCTGGAGGAAATGGACAATTTCCTTGACAGATATCAAATACCAAAATTAAATCAGGACCAACTAGACCATCTAAACAGTCCCATAAAGCCTAAAGAAATAGAAGGAGTCATAGAAAGTCTTCCAACCAAAAAAAGCACAGGACCAGATGGTTTCAGTGCAGAATTCTACCAGACCTTCAAAGAAGAGTTAACACCAATACTCTTCAAACTATTCCACAAAATAGAAACAGAAGGAACACTACCCAATTCCTTCTACTAAGCCACAATTACGCTGATACCAAAGCCACACAAAGATCCAACAAAGAAAGAGAACTTCAGACCAATTTCCCTTATGAACATCGATGCAAAAATACTCAATAAAATTCTTGCCAACCGAATCCAAGAACACATCAAAACGATCATCCACCATGATCAAGTAGGCTTTATCCCGGGAATGCAGGTTTGGTTCAATACACGGAAATCCATGAATACAATCCACTAAATAAACAAACTCAAAGAACAACACCACATGGTCATTTCATTGGATGCTGAAAAAGCATTTGACAAAATTCAGCATCCTTTCATGCTTAAAGTCTTGGAGAGAACAGGAATTCAAGGCCCATACCTAAACATAGTAAAAACAATATACAGCAAACCGGTAGCCAGCATCAAACTAAATGGAGCAATCCCACTGAAATCAGGGACCAGACAAGGCTGCCCCCTTTCTCCTTATCTTTTCAATATTGTACTTGAGGTACTAGCTCGGGAAATTCAACAACATAAGGAGGTCAAAGGGATACAAATTGGAAAGGAGGAAGTCAAACTATCATTATTTGCAAACGACATGATAGTCTACCTAAGTGACCCAAAAAACTCCACTAGAGAGCTCCTACAGCTGATAAACAACTTCAGCAATGTGGCAGGTTATAAAATCCACTCAAGCAAATCAGTGGCCTTCCTATACTCAAAGGATAAGCAGGCTGAGAAAGAAATTAGGGAAATGACCCCATTCACAATAGCCACAAACAATATAAAGTATCTTGGGGTGACTCTTACCAAACATGTGAAAGATCTGTATGACAAGAACTTCAAGACTCTGAAGAAGGAAATGGAAGAAGACCTCAAAAAATGGGAAAACCTACCATGCTCATGGATCGGTATAATCAATATAGTTAAAATGGCCATTTTGCCAAAAGCAATATACAGATTCAATGCAATACCCATCAAAATCCCATCTCAATTCTTCACAGAGTTAGAAAGAGCAATTATCAAATTCATCTGGAACAACAAAAAACCCAGGATAACTAAAACTATTCTCAGCAACAAAAGAAAATCTGGGGGAATCAGTATCCCTGACCTCAAGCAATACTACAGAACACTAGTGTTAAAAACTGCATGGTATTGGTACAGTGACAGGCAGGAGGATCAATGGAACAGGATTGAAGATCCAGAAATGAACCCACACAACTATGGCCACTTGATCCTCGACAAAGAGGCTGAAAACATCCAATGGAAAAAAGATAGCCTTTTTAACAAATGGTGCTGGTTCAACTGGAGGTCAGCATGCAGAAGAATGGGAATTGATCCATCCTTGTCTCCTTGTACTAAGCTCAACTCCAAATGGATCAAGGACCTCCACATAAAGCCAGACACTCTGAAGCTAATAGAAAAGAAACTGGGGAAGACCCTTGAGGACATCGGTACAGGGAGAAAGTTTCTGAACAGAACACCTATAGCGTATGCTCTAAGAGCAAGAATTGACAAATGGGACCTCATAAGGTTACAGAGTTTCTGTAAGGCCAAGGACACCATCAAGAGAACAGATTGGCAACCAACAAATTGGGAAAAGATCTTCACCAATCCTACATCAGATAGAGGGCTAATATCCAATATATATAAAGAACTCAAGAAGTTAGACTCCAGAAAACCAAACAACCCTATTAAAAAATGGGGTACAGAGTTAAACAAAGAATTCTCACCTGAAGAACTTCGGATGGCGGAGAAGCATCTTAAAAAATGCTCAACTTCATTAGTCATTAGGGAAATGCAAATCAAAACAACACTAAGATTTCATCTTACACCAGTCAGAATGGCTAAGATTAAAAATTCAGGAGACAGCAGGTGTTGGAGAGGGTGTGGAGAAAGAGGAACACTCCTCCACTGCTGGTGGGGTTGCAAATTGGTACAACCATTCTGGAAATCAGTCTGGCGGTTCCTCCGAAAACTGGGCACCTCACTTCCAGAAGATCCTGCTATACCACTCCTGGGCATATACCCAGAGGCTTCCCCACCATGTAATAAGGATACATGCTCTACTATGTTCATAGCAGCCCTATTTATAATTGCCAGATGCTGGAAAGAACCCAGGTATCCCTCAACAGAAGAGTGGATGCAAAAAATGTGGTATATCTACACAATGGAGTACTATTCAGCCATTAGAAACAACGAATTCATGAAATTCTTAGGCAAATGGATGGAGCTAGAGAACATCATACTAAGTGAGATAACCCAGATTCAAAAGGTGAATCATGGTATGTACTCACTAATAAGTGGTTATTAACCTAGAAAACTGGAATACCCAAAACATAATCCACACATCAAATGAGATACAAGAAGAAAGGAGGAGCGGTCCCTGGTTCTGGAAAGACTCAGTGAAACAGTATTCGGCAAAACCAGAACGGGGAACTGGGAAGGGGTGAGAGGGAGGACAGGGAAAGAGAAGGGGGCTTACGGGACTTTCGGGGGTGGGGGGCGGGCTAGAAAAGGGGAAATCATTTGAAATGTAAATAAATTATATCGAATAAAAAAAATAAAAAAAAAAGAAATAAAGATGAAGCAATTACACAAATCTCATTAATTTAAACCAAATATTTTTTTTCCAGCTGTGATTTCAGGTGAATAAAGCACTTTCAACCCAATCATCACCATGGTAGAAAATTTTTTAGGAGAATTAACCATTGAGGTTGAGGCTGCTGGCCCCTTAAGAAGTAGCTTTTTCTCCAGCTGTGTTTAACTCTTAGTTAAGAATGTGAGGCACTTTTAATCATCTTCCTCTGTGTAAATTGCAGACTGGCGAGACTACCAGTAGATAACGCTTTTTTTTTTTTTTTTACCATTTTTTTCTTTTCAACATATAGCATAAACACAACAATCATTCAGCCAATCAAAACAATAGACAAACAAATTGACACACATATGGACAGGTTTTGGTGCACCAAAGACAGACAACAGACAGAGATGGAACTTGATGTCCCAAAGAGATCCAAATATCTTAACCAGAACTAAGGATATCTCTAGTAGGATTCAGAGAGGAAATAGGATGTCTCCTATTTTTTTTCAGGAGAGTTTTCAATTAGTTTTTAACCATTTTTTTGATACCACGTCCTGCACATGGAAAAACTGCTTTTCTGAAACCTGCTTTTTCTCTTGTTTAAAAGTTAACTCCTTATCTTCTTTTTCTTCTGGGAATTCTGCCACAGAAGGGAGGGGAGACAGTGGCATCCACTGGTAGTTACTCCATAGTGCCCTGCTTTTTTAACCCCTATTGGGTACATAAAAAGAGAAAGGTTTAAAGAATGTGATATGCGGCAGGTTAGAGAAGGGTGGTGCCTAGGCGAAAACACACAGACATGGTATAGAATAAAGTTTATTCAGGATGGAGGATGAGAGTTAATGGGGTAGTGGAGACAGAGAAAGGCAAAGAGAGAGTGTGTGTAGATAAGTACAGACTGGCCATGACCATGTGGCGAGAGGTAGGAGGGGAGGAGAGCCCAGGAATTTCTTTACAGTCTAGGACTTACATTCTGCCCCATGAGTAGTTTTTACTTTCGATTTCTCTGGCAGTTTTAGCTGCCTCTGACTTCCAAAGAATAAATTCTCCCCCAAGAGAACTCAGCTTGGGTAAACTGCATAAATTCCTCAGGTGTGAGCCAGCCCTCGGTGGAAGATTCTAAGTGCCAAAGTGAAGGGTGCAGTCCGCCCATAGGCTGTGACTGCAGACTTTAATTTTTCTAAAATTTTAAAGTCAGGGGGCTTGTTTTGGCTCTGGCTTTTTCTAGCTATTTGTCTTTGAAATAAATCTTGAAGTTAGATTTGTCCCTCTGAGTCTCAGAGCTCCTTTAAGAGGGCTACTTGCCCCTTGCAGCTATCATTTGGTGAAGAAATTTTTTTCAGTGGCTCTCCTGCTGGCAGCTTTCTCCTCCAAGATGGCTTCCTCCCCAGGAGATAGAGTGTCAGCACCTGAAGTATGACTAGATTTCAGAGTTTGTAGAGAAAGATAGACTTTGGTCTTTTTGAGAAATTAGGGAAAAGAGCAGACATACACAGAAACCATTTTAAATGTCCCTCCTCCATGTCGATCAAAGGCGGGAGGGATAAGAGAGCACAGACAGTGTCCGGACAAGCGCATTTTCAGAGAACTAGATCCTGGAAGCAGGAAGAATTCTGAATAATGTTATTAATCAGAGACCAGAAGTTAAAGGCAGTAACCGGAACTTTTTTTTTTTTTTGACCAAAAGTTGCATAGTAATCTCGTACTCTAGCCCATGTTTTCTTACCTATGGTTCCTTCCTCTGGGAACCAGGGACATTTTGTCCGACATAATACTTAAGACCCTAAGTATTCTCAAGGAAGTACCTAAGATCTTTTCTTAACCCAGCCCTGTGTCTTGAGAGATTCCTGAATCCCTGAAATGAGCAGGGACTGTTGAGTAAAAGCTTGCCCCATGGGGTCTCACCTTCTGAGATGAAGTTGTCCTGGAGATTTTCCCCCTGGCCAAGCATGCTGGCGGGTCAACCATGCTTCGACCAAATCCAGTCCTCTCAGGGAGCTGCTCCTCTCCAGGAGCCGTATGCGGAGGGCCCTCCTCCTTGATCCATGACCTCCTTTCTCTAGATCGCTCCACAGGTACCACACTGTTGGGCACCAAAGTATCCCGACCCGCAGGACAGTCAACAGGGTTCCTTTAAGCTACCCAAAGTAAAGGCAATGGGGTGACAAGACACAAGAGAGAGAGGCCAGACAGCCTGTCTAGTTCTGATCAAGCTGTCAAACTTTAATTTTCAGACAAGTCAATATAAAGGGAAGCATACAAGGTTTGGGAGGGGTAAAGGGGGGAACAATCTCAGGGGGTTGGCATCATTTCTAAGAAACAGTTTCTCATAATTTCTGGTAAAGCTAGTTATTGCAGTTGGAATGGTGGCATAATAAAAGGGGGGTCATGAGGCCGTGAAGTGGAAAGGGGTTGCTACAGTAACCTATCTACAGATGAACTTCAAAAGGAGGGGGTTTTGAGATTTATGTAGGAATAGTTCCTGGCATGGAGATCTAAGTGAGAATGACTCCTGGTATCGAGGTCTCCTGGCATTGAGAGCCAGGTGGGGATGGCTCCTGGTATGGAGAGTTCTTGGCATTGAGTTCTGAGGATAGCTCCCGGCAAAAGATGCTGATAGGACTTCAAGACCAACTCACTGATCAGTGGATATTAGCCTAGAAGCTCAGAATACCCAAGATACAATTCACAGACCACATGAAGCTCAAGAAGAAAGAAGACCAAAGTGTGGATACTTTGATGCTTCTTAGAAGGGGTACAAAATACCCATGGGAAGAAATACAAAGTGTGGAGCAGAGAGTTAAAGAATGGATATCCATAGACTGCCCCACCTGTGGATCCATCCCATATGCAGTTAACAAACCCAGGCACTATTGTGGATGCCAATAAGTGCTTGCTGACAGGAGCCAGATATAACTCTCTTCTGAGAGGCTTTGCCAGTGCCTGACAAATACAGAGGGGGATGCACACAGCCAACCATTGAACTAAGCAAAGGGTTTCAATGGAGGAACTAGAGAAAGGACCCAAGGAGCTGAAGGTGTTTGCAACCCCATAGGATGAGCAACAATATGAACCAACCGGTAAGCCCAGAGTTCTCAGGGACTTAAGCACAAATGAGAGAGTACACATGGAAGAAACAATGACTCCAGCCACATGGGTAAGAGAGGACAGCTTGAACAGACATCAATGAGAGGAGAGACCCTTGGACCCTTGAAGGCTCATTGCCTCAGGGTACCCCTACCAGGTCAGGGAAGCTGGAGTGGGTGGGTTAGTGAGCAGAGGGAGGGGGATGGGATAGAGCTTTGCAGAGGGGAAATGGGCAAAGAGGACCTTTCAAACGAAAAATCAAGAAAATATTTAATTAAAATTGAAAAATAAATAAATAATGGCAAAAAAGCCAGAACACAAAACCTGGGCTTACTCACTCTGCTGCAATCCACGCTGGAAGCCAATGTTTTGAGATGGTTCACCTGACAATCTACTCCATCTACCAGCTTCTGGAAGTCATGGAGGAGCCACTCCTATAATGTTTCAGAAAGCAGAATCCTTGCACCAGAACATTGACTACTTGTAGTAAATATTTACATGTAATGCTGTTTGAGCAGAACACACACACACACACACACACACACACACATGCTACTACTAATGCACTATTTTCCATGCAGACAGGAGGCTAGCATGGCTGTCCTCTCAGAGGCTCTACCAACAGCAAACTGAAATGCAGCTACAGCTAAGCATTGGATTGTCGTAGGGGAACCCTATGGACGAGTTAGGCGAAGGATTAAAGGAACTAAAGGAGATGGCAACTCCAAAAAGATGACTAGTATCACCTAATCTGGACCTTGGGAGGCCACCAGAGACTAAGCAACCAACCAGAGAGCATACATGAACTTGTCTGATGCCCCAAGCACAAATGAAGTACAGGCATACCTTGTCTGGCCTCAGTGGAAGAGGATGTGCCTAATCCTATAGAGACTTAATGCCCCAGGGAGGGGGAATGCATGGGGAGCACCCTCTCAGAGGCAAAGGAGATGGGGAGGGCTGAAAAACTGTGAGGGGAGCACAGCAGTGAGGCAGAATTTCAGATGAAAATTAATAAAATAAAAATTGATAAAAGGAGAATCCAGCCAGGCAGTGGTGCTACACACCTTTAATCCCAGGACTTGGGAAGCAGAGACAGGCAGATTTCTGAGTTTGAGGCCAGCCAGGTCTACAAAGTGAATTCCAGGACAGCCAGGGCTACACGGAGAAACCCTGTCTAAAAAAACCAGAAAGAGACACACACACACACACACACAGAGAGAGAGAGAGAGAGAGAGAGAGAGAGAGAGAGAGAGAGAGAGAGAGAGAGAGAGACAGAGACAGAGACAGAGACAGAGACAGAGAAAGAGAGGCATTTATGATATGCCAGAACCATTGTTCTAATTGGCTCTGAAGAAGGATTTCCTCGGAGGGAAGTACAAGACTACCACCAACCAAACTGGGAGGAGTGATCACAAGATCTGTGCTTCTGATTGGAATAACACACAGGAAAGAAGAAAGACATCTTCAGAGTTTTGGGGCTCTGATTCCTGACGACCATACAGGAGCTCTTCCACATGCCCTCCATTGGGTGAACATTCAGACTCTTGACCAGTTAAGGAAAACATCCCTTCCCTGATCAGATTTATGGCAGGAATCAGTGTAAAACCAGCACAGGAGTAAATAATAGCTTTGCAGAGATTGACATGATACCTTCATTTATGGAAGTCTGAAGTATAAGTAAGCAAAGGACACTGGGGATGGCTATTCTTGTCTAGACTACCTGTGGACTCATGTAACATATAAAATGGAGGGGCCATCTTTTAAAAGCTTGTTTTGCTTAAATTGAAATAGATAGATCCAGTTCAAACACAGATTCTTAGGGTAGAAAATCTCAGAACTTTAATCTGAGTCTTCAGGCAGGAAAACAAACACCTTTAATCCAGAAGTTGAGACTTGAAGACACACCCTTAATAGGGCCACGCCTTCTATTGGAGGCCTATATAAGCATGTGAAGAAGGAGACTTTGTGTCTCTGCCTGCCTGCTCTCATCTTACTAGCGAGCCCATTTCTTCACTGGCATTAGACTCTACTTCAGAATACCAGCATATACTGAAGAAAACCTGAGACTTCACACCTCGTGGACTAAGTAAGTACTGACTGTAGTCATTGTTATATTAGTTGAATTTATGTTTCCCCCCTCTTTCTATTGATATAAAGGAATTAAATCTGTATGTTCAATAAACACACACAGATAAACACTCAGAGAGAGAGAGAGAAAGAGAGAGAGAGACGACAGAGATGGGGGAAAACAGACACAAAGAAGCAGAGACAGTTACACAGAGACAGAGAGAGAAAAACAGCACAGAGGAAGAGTTAAGGAGAAATATAAAATAAAATCTAAAGGTTATATATAATTATATGCATCAGGATGAAGAGTCAATAAATGCTAGTTCTTCTTTTCAGATCAATGTTAACCTCCAAACTACCTCCAACAGAAATGTCAGGGGACATGGAAGCCAAGAGCTGGGGCTCCACACAGATCAGTGTAAAAAACATCTGCTATGAGTGGACAATTGGCAACTTCTCATTTGGCATGGATGGAATTCAGAAAGAGATTAGAAGCCCAGAGTTCTCATTAGAGGACAATGAGGAAGTGGCATGGTGTTTGAGAGTATACCCAAATGGAGTTGATAAAGAACGCAAAGATTACCTGTCAGTTGACCTGGGATTGCTCAGCTGTCCCGTGTGCCCAGTTTGGGCAAAGTTTGAGTTCTGGATCATAAATTCCCAAGGAGAGAAATGTCAAAGTAGGAAGAACCCCAGTGTTGTAAGCTTTTGGCAATACCAACACAGGGGATTCAAAGAGTTCATCCTTCGATATTTCTTCCTCTCCCATCAGCATTTACTTCTCCCTGAAGACCAGCTCACCATCTGCTGCAAGGTGAGCATAGCGGGAGCCATCTTCAGGATGACTGGACTGAACATGACACCTGCAATCAAAAATCCAAGGCATGTGTTGGCAGATGACCTAGGGAAGCTTTGGGAGAATTCCATCTTCACAGACTGCTCCCTATTGGTAGGTGGCCATGAATTCAGGGCTCACAAGGCCATCCTAGCAGCTGTCTCTCCAGTTCTCAGAGCCATGTTTGAACATGAAATGCAGGAGAGACTAAAAAACCTCGTTGAGATTCATGACTTGGATCCCCAAGTCTTCCAGGAGATAATGGGCTTCATCTACACAGGGAAGGCACCAAACCTCAAGAGCTACTCCATGGCCGCTTGTGTGCTGGCAGCTGCTGACAGGTATGGCCTGGAGGGCTTGAAGGCCATGTGTGAGGATTCCCTCTGCAGGATCCTCTCTGTGGAGAATGTTGCATACACTCTCATCCTGGCTGACCTCCACAGCACACAGTGGCTGAAGACTCAGGCCCTGGATTTCATTACAGATTTTGCCTATGAGGTCTCTAAGACCCCAGGGTAGAAGTCATTGGTGGATTCACATCCCCCCTTGGTGGCTAAAGCCTTCTGCTCCCTGGCTTCTGCACAGTGTCCTTCCTTGGAGCCATGTTTTAAATGCCTAAAGTGATCTCAGAAGATGGACAGCTGTGACCTGCACCTCTTTTGCAACAGCAACAACCAGTTTTGTTACCAATGACTTCTGCGTAGACAATGGTATTGAGGGAGCATTTGCACTTTATTAGGGGAATGGCAGCATGGTGGCTCAGGATTTAAAACACCTGCAATATATTATACATACTGAAATGGTAGGTGAGCAATAGGCAGCACTGCAGTCTGGGACACTCTACATGACATCTATGATGTTAATGTTCCTGTTTGAATTTGTCTGATTTTTTGGAAACTCTGATTCAATTTAGAGCTGGCCCTAGGCAGAGAACAACTGTGTTTCTTTGGAGAAACACTTCTGCCTTGGACTGAACAGAAGAGATGACTGTGGCCATTGGCAAGGAGAAATCAACCATGATTGCTTCCTCATCAGTGAAGGAAAGACAATGAAGAGTTTCTTTTTAAACATTCAAGGTTCAGGGAACTCGGCTTCAAAAGCAAGTACTGCTCTCTCAGAGATCTCTTGCTAAGTTCGCTACACACATAGGAGAGTTTTTCACCCCCTGAAACTGGTGAATCAGAGATCTGAGGCCCTCCTCTTGTCTCCATGGCCACAAAGAACTCTGTAGACAAAACCTTAACAAAATAAAATACAAGATGAATACAACTTTTGAAATCAGTCTGTGCTTTCCAGAGATGTTTATTTCAGAGAAGTAACATGTAGTCCAAGCAGCCTAGCTCAGCTAAGGATGTTTGAACAGAGCCCTCACTCTCCTACCAATATTAGAAACCCATGGTCTTTTTCCTTGGAATTTAATGTTGGAAAATGAGAACTCCACCCTCATGCTCTTATGACGACTGAGAAGACTATGCCATAGTAGAGGGAGTCTAATCCTTCTAGGAGAGATGTGTTTGTGGATCAAGTCATGCAAAATCTATTAAATGTTTTGAAAACATCCAAAGGGATTTATTCATTACAGATTTGCAGGCCTGTATACCTGTTGAGGGAGAACCGGCTGGGGAAGGAGCAGAGGTACAAGTCCTTGGTCCAGAACACCAACTAAAACAAACCAGATGATAGATAACCCAGTGACCTGGAGTAAAACACCAGTAAAATACTACTGGTCTTCTTTAAAAAGGGTAAAATATCTTCCAATAATCCTTTAATCTTAATAATCTCCTTAATTAATACCTTATTCACTCATCAGAGAAGCTTCCTCCTGCAGCAGACTGGAACAAATACAGAGATAAACACCCAGACATTATGCAGAGAGAGACAGAGACAAAGAAAGATCTTCATACACACAACTGTAAATGAGATGTTTCCCTTAAATCCATGCCCTCATAGTTCAGAGAGCCCTAAGGAAGACGATAAGAAGCAGGGAGGGAGACAGAGGGAACTGAGATTCTCGGGAAGACAACACCCTTTGAATCCCCTTTAACTCACAGACACTGAGGCAGCAGTCCCATGGCCTCCATGGATCTGTACCAGCTGTCCTTTTCTGATGACAGACAGAAATGTAGAGGATCCATATGGGAAAGGACGTGGGAAAGAACTAGAAGAATTGAGGGAAACACTGCTCACTCAGATTATACAGTATTAATAAAGAATTCATGCTTAATTAAAGAAGGAGGAGGAGGAGCAGATGCCTGGGGAGAAAATATAGTAGTTTTCCAAAACTTTCAGAATGAGATAAGAAGTGTTTCTAAGTAGAGCCCCTCTGGTTATGTTTTAGTGCAATGCCATTAGGGACATTAAATTCAGTGGTAACCAAATATCAGGAAAAGAGAATAAAATAAAATACATAAACGTACCCTTTTTGCTCATATTCTTGGTGTCTTAGTCAGGGTTTCTATTCCTGCACAAACATTATGACCAAGAAGCAAGCTTGGAAGGAAAGGGTTTATTCAGCTTACGCTGCTGCATTGCTGTTCATCACAAAAGGAAGTCAGGACTGGTACTCAAACAGGTCAGGAAGCAGGAGCTGATGCAGAGGCCATGAATAGATGTTCCTTACTGGCTTGCTCCCCCTGGCTTGCTCATCCTGCTCTCTTATTGAACCCAAGAATACCAGCCCAGTGGTGGTACCACCCACAATGGGCCCTCCCCACTTGATCACTAATTGAGAAAATGCCCCACAGCTGGATCTCATGGAAGCACTTCCCCAACTGAAGCTCCTTTCTCTGTGATAAATCCAGTCTGTGTCAAGTTGACACACAAAACCAGCCAGTACACTTGCCTGGTTCTCCCAATTCTGAGAAAAACCTTATCTCCCTCCTCTGGATCTCTATTGCCTGAATCAATGTTTTAGAAAAATGGTTTACTTCATGTTTAGAGTGTTGTTTCTGCATGCCTATCTGCATGTGTGCTACCCACAGAATCCAGAGGAGGGCACTAGATCCCATGAGACTGACAGCTAGACTTTTGTGAGTTGCCCATTGCTACTAGGAATGAAGCCTGGTTCTATTGACTGGCAGCCAGAGCACCAAGTGCTCAGTCATCTCCTCAGGCCCTGTCCCATTTGATTCTGATTACACACCTGTGGTTGTCCTCAGCATGAGGTCGAGTTGAAGGGAAACTTGACAAGTGAATTCTGAGGAATCTGGGATACAGAGCTAACAGACCACAATCTCTTCTTTCAGGTTCATCCTCTCAGCATCAGTCTTTGGAATGAGGAATTAAGCCTCTGTCCCTATAGTTTCTCCCTCTTCCCACACAGTTGTGTCCACGCGATTCCCTGACTATTACTAATATTGAGAAGTTTGGGAGTCCATGAAAATATTTTATTGTCTCCTCTATTGGAAATTTTTGCAGGTTTTTGTATCTGCTGACTAGCTCTATCTTGTGTTATTGGAATTAAGAAAAAATAACATTCTGGCATAATAAATTACATTATACTGTGTAATTTAAAACCATGGAATTTATTCCCACAGTGTGAAGGTCAGGAAGGATCAACACATGCATTTCTTCATAAATGATACCTGCTCTAGGGATATAATGGTAGAAGAGCCAATTGGCAAGGACCTACTCACTTCCTTTATACTCTTTTACTCTTTATATGGTAGAAGCTCAACAGTCAAGGCAGGCCTCAAAGCCATGGTTAAGCAGGACTTTCTCAATCTCCAAATCCTTGCTAGATCAGAAACATGTTGGGATTCCTGAATTGAATTTTTGTATGAGAGTACTTTCCTATTCCTAAGGATTAGCATATGACCAAATCACCTTACAGAGGCCCTGCTTTTCTTTCTTTTTTATTGAAAATGATTTTTCCACACAAAATATTCAGATTACAATTTGCCTTTCCCCATCTCCTTCCAGTCCCTCCCCATCTCGCTACTCACTGTACTGCTCAGGTCTCACTCCTTCCAGTTAGATGACAAGCAGAAAAACAAAACCAGGATGAAAAACAAAGAAAGCACACATGAAACATACATGCACTTACACACAAATGCATAAAGTCAATAAAACACAAAATCATGAACCAAAACATAAAAGCAAAAGTGTAGAAAAATGACTAAACAAAGCATATGAGAGAAATTAAAAAGTACAATTCAGCATTTGTGTAGGCCATCAACTCCTTGATCATTGGCCTACTCTTAAATATTCTTTGTATAACCAGGGTAAATCTGCCGGAAAAATAATTTTTCATTTCCAGGCAGTTATGAGTTAGAGAGAACATCTCAGTCAGGGATAGGAGATAGTGTAAAATTCCCCGATTCCACTCTGGCACCTCCTCTAGACCCATGCAGAGACATATATCTACCCTAATGTTAATACAAATAACAATATTTGACTTCTTCCATTCTAATTTGTATACCCTTGATCTGCTTCAGTGGTCTTATTGATCAAAGACATCAAGTGCCCTATTTAATAGGTATATATACAGAGGAGACCACCTTACCTTGTCTGGATTTTAGTGGAATTTTTCAAGTTTCTCTCCATTTAAGTTGATGTTGGTTGGCTATGGGCTTGCTCTAAACTGCCTTTTTTATATTCAGTTGCATCCCTGTCTCTTGGGACTTTTGTCAAGAAGTATGTTGGATTTTGTCAAAGGCTTTTTCTGCATCTAATGTGATGATTGTGAGGCTGCTGTCTCTCAGTTTGTTCACCTGGTAGATTGAAGATCTAGTGCAGAAGTTCCTGTGCCAGCTGTGCCAGCTACTCCTATACAAAGCAGAGTGGAGAACACCACAACAGGTGCAGCAACCCTTTTCACCTGGTGATCTACAGAGTCTAATTCATTGGGAATGTTTTCCCCTGTGTGGGAGGTTATTGGGGTAACTACTGTGCCAGGATACAAATATCAGATGATACATTTACAACTAGGGAATGTCTGCAAGGGGTAAGTCCTGATGCACAAGCCCACCTATCATCCTCTGGAAGCAAGAGGCACTCATATTCTTAATTGGCAGGAGTTACAATTGAATTGCAGAGATGTGAACGTTCTGAGGGTATCTGATTCCCATTACAATGGCTTTCTTCTGTTACTGAAGGGTCAGCTTACCTCACTCTGGATGCTGCCATGTGCACTGAGTACTCTCTGTAGTCTGTGAATAGTTTCCAGGGAGAGTTGTTCTATCATAGTAGGTGGGCTAGGCATTTAAGCATAACCAACAGTCCTATGTCAAATCAGGACAGGAGGAGTCAATCATCTGGAACAAGCTTTCATAAATGCAGGGGTCATGATTGTGGAGCGGGTTGTTGAGACAGGAAGCCAGTAAACTTAGTGACACTTATGTTAGGGTAGATGTGGTCATAGGCAGAGGCTAGGGCCTGAAGTCCAGCCTTGCAAGGACTTTATTGGTCCCAATAGCCAGCCCAGAACCTGTCTAACAACTTGTTGGATAGAGAAGAGAGTATTTCTATTGCTTACCCCTGGAATCTGTATGCATACGTAACTCCTTTTTTTGTACATGCTCTGCATCCCCAAATATAGCCTGAATCCCATCCAGTGGCCTGTTTTCTTCTTTCAGTGAAGCTGAGTGTCAGGTGGCTAAAAGGTGAATATGCATGAGAGAAGCATGGAGGTTTTTCTTCTTTTTTTCTTTTCTTTCGTTGGATATTTTCTTTACTTACATTTCAAAGGTTATCCACTTTCCAGTCTCCCCTCTGAAAACCCCCTATTCCATTCCCCTCCCCCTGCCTCTACGAGAGTGCTCCCCTACCCATGCACCTACTCCTGCCTTCCTGACCAGGCATTCCCCTCTACTGGAGCAAAAAACCCCCACAAGACCAAGAGCCACTTCTCCCACTGATTTCCAACAAGGCCATGCTCTGCTACATATGCAACCAGAGCCATGGGTCCCTCCATTTGTATTCTTTTCTTGGTAGCCCAACTAGCTTCATGAAATCAGATTTTAGTGAGAGTCCCAGTAGAACCTGTGCTTTCATAACACCACTATGCATAGAAGTAGTCCGAAGCTCCTTCACAGACTCTCTGATGGACCTGATGCTCTGGGTGCGTGTAAAAATATTGTTTTGACAGGTATTTTCTCACAGAGTGGTCTAACTGGTGATGCAACAAATCTTCCAGGTCAAACTATAAAAATGAGAACCAAGTTTCAAGTGGGGGCCATGTGGCTGGCCTGATGGATGAGATAGTTTGTTCAAGGTTAACAATTATCCAAGTGAACATAAGAGGCTGATGAAGACGGGCTGTGATGGTTGTAAGATGTCATCATAAAGGGAGCAGAATTAGGAATATTGAAGTAACAACTTCAGCAGATCAGCTGAGCATGGCATGACTTTACATTGTTCTAGTGCTAATTCCTTGGGAACTTCCTCTCACTCCAGGCAGGCTGAACATGGGAGCAGTGTATCCATGCCTGGATTCTATTCACTTTAACAGCTGTAGGAAGATGGGGGAGAAGGTCTTTGTGATCCACTTGTTTGGTGCTTTACAGATCAGAAAAAAAAAAAAAAAACACATCAAATTTCCCACTATAGATCTTGGAATAGGATTGGGGAAATAGTAAGTGGGAAAGCAAAGGACAAGTTTTAATTCTGCCCTTACCCTTCTGTTACCATAGAAAGAGTGACACTTGTGTTAGCAGGGGTGCAAGCTGGACTTAAAGCCTGGGGCAGAGCATAGAGTTGGGTAGGGAGGCTAGAAGGTAAAGATCTGTGGCATCCACAAGATATAAAAAGAATGGTCAGTGAAGACTCCCACAGGTGGTGCGGTACAGAGGTTAATTGAGATTGTGGAATTAGGTGTGGTGGAACTTTAGTACAAGAAGTTCTGTAAGAAGTCTAGCTGGTATGAAGGCAGGCATGGCCTAGAGCCATGCTTCTCAAACTGTGGCTCCCTCATCCTCTGTGGTGGAGTATTGACCATTTCATGGGGGTTGGATATCAGATATCCTCTATATCAGATCTTTATAGTATAATTGATACGGGAGCCACACTACAGTAATGAAGTAGCCACCAAGTTATTTAATGGTACTGGTTGACCACAACAGGAAGAATTGTATTAAGGGGGCACAACATTGACAAGATGAGAAACTACTGGCTTACAGAATATTAATACATAATGAATCAATCTCTTTGAATGTTTTCAAAATTAATAAAAGATTTTTGCATGCTTTGACCAACAAACAGTTCTCTTCCAGAAGGAGGAGATTTCCTCCACATTGGTCTACACTTCTCAGTCATCATAAGAGCATGATGATGGAGCTTTTAGCTAATGTAGATGCCAAGAAAAAAGACAAAGGGTTTGTAATACTGGTAAGATAGTCCCACAAATATCCACAGCTGAGCAGGGCTGATTGGAATATATGTGACTTCTCTGAACCTAAACATCTCTGGAATCCACAGACTGATTTCAAATGTTTTATTCATATTATATTTTATTGGGTTATGATTTTGTTTACAGAGCTGTTTGTGGCCATGAAGACCAGAGAAGGGCCTCAGATCCTCTGAATGACCAGTTACAGTTGGTTGAAAACTCTCCTGGGTGTGCTGGGAACTGAACCACAGTTCTCTGACAGAGCAGTAATTCCTTTTGCAGCTGAGTTCCCACAAACTGAACCTTTAAAAAGTCTTCATTGTCATTTAAGTCTCAGATAAATAAATATTCATGTTTGATATCTCCCTTTCTTTGGGCCCTGGTCATTTGTTCTTTTTAGATCAGTCCATACAGTTTTCCCCAATGAAATTCCTTTGGGCTGTGCTTATGGTCAGCACCTACCTTGAATCCCAGTTTCCATCATGTCAGACAAAAACAAACAAGAACTTCAACAGGGCAGATATCATCTAGATTGTGTGAGACTCCTGTTCTGCCATTCATACCTGCAATTTTAACATAGTAGAGCTGTTTTAAATTCTGAGCCACCATGCTGCTTTCTTGCAGATGCAGTGAAAATGCTCCAGCAATACTGTACTCTAACCAGAAGTAATTGGTAACTATATTGGGTGCTGCCATTGGAAGACAGGTGTTGGTCATATCTGACTAGCTCCTAAAATCTCTTTATGCCTTTGAGTGAGGGCTCGAAGAAAACATTCTGTGCAGAATCCAGGGAGTGGAAGGCTTCAGCCGCCAAATAGGGATGTGACTCCAACATTGCCTTCCACTATGAGTTCTCAGAGACTTCAGAGAAATGAAGTGCAATGAAATCCAGGGCCTGAGTCTTCAGCCACTGTGTGCTGTGGAGGTCAGCCAGGATGAGAGTGTCTGCAGCTTTCTCCACAGAGAGTATCCTGAAGAGGGCATCCTCACACATGACCTTCAAGTCCTCCAGGCCATACTTGTCAGCAGCTGCCAGCACACCAGTGGCCATGGAGTTGCTGTTGAGGTGTGGTGTTTTTCCCCTGAGTAGATGAAGTACACCATCTGGAAGACCTGAGGGTCCAGGTCATGGATCTCAACAAGGTTCTTTAGGCTCTCCTGCATTTAATGTTCAAACATGGCTCTGAAAACTGGAGAACAAGCTGCTAGGATGGCGTGGTGAGCCCTGAATACATGGCCACCTACCAATAGGGATCAGTCTTTGAAGAGAGATTTCTCCCACAGCTTTGCTAGGTCATCTCTCAACATCTGTCTTGGCTCCTTGATTGCAAGTGTCATGATCTGTCCAGGCATGCAAAGATGGCTCCTATTATGCTCACCTTGCAGCAGAGGCTGAGCTGGTCTTCAGGGACAAGCCATTGCTGATGGGAGAGGAGGAAACCTAGAAGGATGAACTTTTTGAATCCCCACTTTTCATATTGCTGAAAGCTTACGACATTGGGGTTCTTCATACTTTGGCATTTCTCTCCTTGGGAATTTATGATCCAGAATTTGAACTTTGCCCAAACTGGGCTCTCTGGACAGCTGAGCAACCCCAGGTAAACTGACAGGTAATCTTTGCTTTCTTCATCAACCCCATTTGGGTGTACTCTCAAACACCATGCTATTTCTTCATTGGCCTCTAATGAGAACACTGGGCTTGAAATCCTTTTCTGAATTCGCCCCATGCAAAATGAGAAGTTGCTTACAGTCCACTCATAGCAGATTTTTTTTTACACTGATCTGTGTGGAGCCCCAGCTCTTTGTCTCCATGTCCCCTGACATTTCTGCTGGAGGTAGTTTGAAGGTTAATCTTGACCTGAGAGAACACCAGAGGTTATTTAATCTTCATCCTATTGAACACGATTATAGGTATACTTTGGATTTTAGTTTCAATTTCCCTAAGTTCTCTCTCTCTCTCTCTCTCTCTCTCTCTCTCTCTCTCTCTCTCTCTCTCTCTCTCTCTCTCTCTGTCTCTCTCTCTATCTCTCCCTCTCCGTCTCACTCTCCATCTCCCTTTTCCTCTCTCTCCCTCTCTCTCCATCTCTCCCTCTCTTTTCCCCTCTCTCTCTCCCTCTCCCATTCCCTCCCTCTCTCTCCCTCTCTCTCCCTCTCTTTGCCTATCTCCCTTCCCCTCTCCCTCTCCCTCCATCTCTCCCTCTTTCCCTCTTCCCCCCCTCTCTCTTTCCCCCAAACACTGGAATTTCTATGTGTGTGTATGTGTTTGAGTTTCGTGACTCTTAGGTCAGTGGCCACTAGTTGGGCTATTCTATCCACCTCTGGATAGGAAAGTCTGTAAAACTTTATATATTCTCATCTCAAGTGTGTTGTATTTTCAGGGTCCTATAGAGAATGTACAGAATGAATTCCTTTATGTAAATAGACAGAGAATATAGAAGAATAACATACAGGCTGAGGTCTAGCTAATATAACAATGACTACAGTCAGTATTTACTTATTCCACAAGGTGTGAAGTCTCAGGTGTTCTTCAGTATATACTGGAAATCTTAAGAAGAAGGGTCTAATGCCAGTGAAGGAATGGGCTTGCTATTTAGATGAGAGCAGGAAGCCAAAGAAAAAAGCTTCCTTCTTCTTTATGCTTATTTTGGGCCTCCAGTAGAAGGTGTGGCCTAGTTAAGGGAGTGTCTTCTAGTCTGAAGATCTGGATTAAAGGTGTGTGTTTTTCTGCCTCAAGACTCAGATTAAAGGTGTATGTTTTTCTCAGATTAAATGTGTATGTTTTTTCTGACAAGAAGAATCTGCATTTGAACTGAATCTACCTACTTCAACTTAAGAAAAAAAATTCGCAGGGCACTGGGGGCACACGCCTTTAATCCCAATATTTGGGAGGCAGAGGCAGGCAGATTTCTGAGTTCAAGGCCAGCCTTGTCTGCAAAGTGAGTTCCAGGACAGCCAAGGCTACACAGAGAAATACTGTCTTGAAAAAAAGCAAAAGAAAAAAATTTAAAAGGCATGCCTTCCACTTTAGTATGTCCACAAGTAGTGCAGACTAGAAGAATAATCATCACCAATATACTTTGCTTACTAGGGACAACCTTGCATAAATAAAAAGATGATGTAAATCTCTGTACAGATACTATTTACCCATGCACTGATCTTACAGATTGCTACCATAAACATGATCAGGGAAGGGGTGCTTTCCTTAACTGCTCAGGAGTCTGAGTGTTCACAAAATGTAAGGCATGTGGAAGAGCTCCTGTATGGTGGGCAGGATCAGAGCCCCAAACCTCTGAAGATGGCTCTAATCTTTCCTGTGTTTTATTCCATTTAGACTTTGTACTTCCCCTCAGGGTCTTCAGGGCCCCCTTACCTCCTTCCTCTGAAGCTATCTGTTTTAGGCACCTCTTGCAGTCTTCTGGTTTTTCCTTGACTGCCAACAGCCTTTTTTACGGGTCTGGAGTCTGTTGCTTCTGTCCACTTATTTTTTTATCTTTTGTAGTCCTTTAATTAAATACTCTCTGCCACTATCACTAAATATCTCAAACACCTTTCCATAAGCTCTAAACCCACTGGAGGTTTTTTTTTTAAAATATGCTGGCTAAGTAATAAAAGCTAGATCAACAGCTGCATTTGCTTCTGGTAATTTAGGGTCTGTGGGGGTGTGTTTTAATTACAAAACCCACACTTTTCATTGATGCAATTAACTAACAAAAATATATATCCAGGAGCAGAAACTTGAACATGAAAAACTAAGGTTAGAGAATACAGATATTCCTGATGTATGGTCAAATCTTTGAAATTCAGACTCCATTTTTAAAAACCTGTTCAAATTAACATCCTGGCACCTAGCATTAGTTTCCAAGTTGCCCCTCAACAAAACCTGAGCCTATCTCCAATAACACCAGCATCTTCAATTTACAATCCCTTAATCACTCTCTAAGCCAATCTCCAATAAGACCAGCATCTTCAATTTACATCCTCAACAAGACCAGGTTATTCCACCAACACCTGCACCCCCAGATTACAAAACCACCCCCTGGCTAATGACCACCAATGCAGAGGAGAACAGAAATTAACTTTATGTTAGACACATGGTGGTGGAGCACGCCTTTAATCCCAGCAATTTTGAGGTGGAGGCAGGCAGATTTCTGAGTTTGAGGGCAGCCTGGTCTACAAAGTGAGTTCCAGGACATCCAGGGCTACACAGAGAAACCCTGTCTCAGAGGAAAAACAAAACAAAAAAAAATAGTTTATGTTATGACACCCAGCACTAGCCAATTATGTTAAAGGTCACAGTAGCTTTACAATTAGATGTTTTCACATTTACTCCCTGCTTGCTGCTTAGTATATGGCCTTGCCACATAGATATCCAGGGCTCCCCAAACACCGAAATCACCTTACATGGATGTGGTGTGGCAGGAGCTAACTCAAATAAAATAAAGATCCTTCTTAAGTTGCAACAGAGCACCTCTCTGTATTTTAGGAGATCTCTAAAATTTCCCTGGCTCTACACTCCAACACTATGGACTATGATCAAATACACCTTGGTTTTAGGTTTAACTGGAAATGCTTTGTATGTGTTGGGGTTTGCATCCTGAATGACTTCTATCACGGAAATGTCTGCAAATGCCTCACACATGTTCTGGACACTGAATCAACTGATCATGGCTGAATTCTATGTGTCCAAACAGAAGTCATCCTAACCATTTTCTTTTCTTTTACAGCTTTATTTACTTATTATATGTAAGTACACTGTACTTGTCCTCAGACACACCAGAAGGGGGTGTCCGACCTTACTATGAATGGTTGTGAGCCACCATGTGGTTGCTGGGAATTGAACTCGGGAAGTCAGGAAGAGAGATCGGTGCTCTTAACCAGTGAGCCATCTCTCCAGCCCATAACCATTTTCTTGAATAGAAGGCGGCATAGGTGGATGTCTCAGATTTTTTTGGAACGACGATTGAAAGCTTCCTGTTCTCTCCAGACATGCTGAAGGAGCCTTGTACCATGCTCACCGTGCAGCAGAGGGTGGGCTGGTCTGCAGGGAGAAGCCAATGCCCATGGGAGAGCAGAAAAGATCACAATCTGAGCTTTTTAAATCCCCTTATGGGTTTTGCAGTAACATAATTTTTGTTATACTTCAATTCTTGATGTAGATGATGTTTACCTTCAATTCTTAGAAATAGCCTTGTCTTATACTCTGTGGTGCTGAGAAAGGAGACCTGAGCTCCCTTGTACACTGATACAGCAAATTATGAGTAACATCAGTCTCAGAAACACAATGTTAGAAGCTCTGCATCCTTCTTGGACCAAGTTTTCTGAAGGAAAATCTGATAAATATTAAGAAAGGAAGATAGGGCCTGTGGGAGTAATGAGGGTACAAAGTGTGGAAACATTTAGCTCAATGCTTGGGAACTTGCCTAGCATGTTGAGGTCCGCAATTCTATCTCCTGCCAAACACACAGATGCAGCTTCCCACAGGTGACTGCTTGTATATGTGGACTGGCTCCTGAAAGAAGAAAACTGCCTGGTTTTGCCCTATACTGCTTAACTGAGTCTTTCCAGAACATGGGGCCACTCCTCTATTCTTCTTGTACCTCATTTAATGTGTGGATTATATTTTTGGTATTCCAGGTTTCTAGGTTAATATCTACTTACTAGTGCATTCATACCATAATTCATCTTTTGTGTCTGGTTTACCTCACTTAGTATGATGTTCTCCAGCTCCATCCATTTGCCTAAGAATTTCATGAATTCATTGTTTCCAATGGCTGAATAGTACTCCATTGTGTATATATACCACATTTTTTTGCATTCACTCTTCTATTGAGGGATACCTGGGTTCTTTCCAGCTTCTGGCAATTATAAATAGGGCTGCTATGAACATAGTGAAACATGTATCCTTATTACATGCTGGGGAATCTTCTGGGTTTATGCCCAGGAGTGGTATAGCAGGATCTTCTGGAAGTGAGGTGCCAAGTTTCTGGAGGAACCGCCAGACTGATTTCCAGAGTGGTTGTACCAATTTGCAATCCCACCAGCAGTGGAGGAATGTTCCTCTTTCTCCACATGCTCGCCAACATCTGCTATCTCCTGAATTTTTAATCTTAGCCATTCTGACTGGTGTAAAGTGAAATCTCAGGGTTGTTTTGATTTGCATTTCCCTAATGACTAATGAAGTTGAGCAGTTTTTAAGATGCTTCTCCGCCATCCAAAGTTCTTCAGGTGAAAATTCTTTGTTTAACTCTGTACTTCATTTTTTTTAATAGGGTTATTTCATTTTCTAGAGTCTAACTTCTTGAGTTCTTTATATATATTGGATATTAGCCCTCTATCTGATGTAGGGTTGGTGAAGATCTTTTCCCAATTTGTTGGTTGCCAATTTGTCCTTTTGATAGTGTCCTTTGCTTTACAGAAACTTTGTAATTTTATGAGGTCCCATTTGTCAATTCTTGATCTTAGAGCATAAGCTATTGGTGTTCTGTTCAGGAACTTTCCCCCTGTACCGATGTCCTCAAGGGTCTTCCCCAGTATCTTTTCTATTAGCTTCAGAGTGTCTGACAGCTGATAAACAACTTCAGCAAAGTGGCTCGTTACAAAATCAACTCAAGCAAATCAGTAGACTTCCTATACTCAAAGGATAAGCAGACTGAGAAAGAAATTAGGGAAATGACACCCTTCACAATAGCCACAAACAACAGAAAGTATCTTGGTGTCACTATGATCAAACAAGTGAAAGATATGTATGAAAAGATCTTCAAGTCTCTGAAAAAGGAATTGGAAGAAGACCTCAGAAAATGGAAAAGTCTCCCATGCTCATGGATTGGCAGGATTATTATAGTTAAAATGGCCATTTTGTCAAAAGCAATCTACAGATTCAATGCAATCCCTTTCAAAATCCCAACTCAGGTCTTCATAGAGTTAGAAAGAGCAATTCGATGTAATAAGGATACATGCTCCACTATGTTCATAGAAGCCCTTTTTATAATAGCCAGCAGCCGGAAAGAAACCAGGTTTCCCTAAATGGAGGAATGGATACAAAAAATGTGGTATATATACCCTGTGGAGTACTATTCAGCCATTAGAAACAATGAATTCATGAAATTCTTAGACAAGTGGATGGAGCTGGAGAACATCATACTAAGTGAGGTAACCCCGTCTCAAAAGACCTATATCATGGTATGTGCTCACTGGTAAGTGGATATTAGTCTAGAAATTTGGAATACCCAAGTCATAATCCACATATCAAATGATGTCCAAGAAGAATGGAGGAGTGGCCACTGGATCTGGAAAGGCTCAGTGCAGACGTATAGGGCAATACCAGAACAAGGAAATGGGAAGGGGTGGATGGGGGAAAAGGAGGAGGGGAGAGGGCATATGGGACTTTCAGGAAGTGGGGAGCCAGGAAAGAAGAAATCATTTGAAATGTAAATAAAAAATAAATGGAATTTTAAAAAAAGAGCAATTCTCAAATTCATCGGGAATAACAAAAAACCCAGGATAGATAAAACTATTCTCAGCAACATAAGAAAGTCTGGGGGAATCAGTATCCCTGACCTCAAGCAATACTACAGAGCAATAGTGTTAAAAACTGCAGGGTATTGGTACAGTGACAGGCAGGAGAATCCATGGAACAGGATTAAAGGTCCAGAAATGAACCCACACACCTATGACCACTTGATCCTCGACAAAGAGGCTGAAAACATCCAATAGAAAAAAGATAACCTTTTCAACAAATGGTGCTGGGTCAACTGGAGGTCGGCATGCAGAAGAATGCGAATTGATCCATCCTTGTCTCTTTGTACTAAGCTCAAATCCAAATGGATCAAGGTCCTCTGAAGCCAGACACTCTGAAGCTATTAGAAAAGAAACTGGGGAAGACCCTTAAGGACATCGGTACAGGGTGAAAGTTTCTGAACAGAACACCAATAGCGTATGCTCTAAGATCAAGAATTGACAAATGTGACCTCATAAAATTACAAAGTTTCTGTAAGGCAGAGGACACCATCAAGAAGACAAATCGGCAACCAACAAATTGGGAAAAGATCTTCACCAATCTACATCAGATAGAGGGCTAATATCCAATATATATAAAGAACTCAGGAAGTTAGACTCCATAAAACCAAACAACCCTATTAAAAAATGGGAAACAGAGTTAAACAAAGAATTCTCAACTGAAGAACTTCAGATGGTGGAAAAGCATCTTAAAAAATGCTCAACTTCATTAGTCATTAGGGAACTGCAAATCAAAACAACCCTGAGATTTCACCTTACACCAGTCAGAATGGCTAGGATTAGAAATTCAGGAGACAGCAGGTGTTGGAGAGGGTGTGGAGAAAGAGGAACACTCCTCCACTGCTGGTGGGGTTGCAAATTGGTACAACCACTCTGGAAATCAGTCTGGGGGTTCCTCCGAAAACTGGGCACCTCACTTCCAGAAGATCCTGCTATACCACTCCTGGGCATATACCCAGAGGATTCCCCACCATGTAATAAGGATACATGCTCTACTGTGTTCATAGCAGCCCTATTTATAATTGCCAGATGCTGGAAAGAACCCAGGAATCCCTCAACAGAAGAGTGGATGCAAAAAAATGTGGTATATCTACACAATGGAGTACTATACAGCCATTAGAAACAATGAATTCATGAAATTCTTAGGCAAATGGATGGAGCTAGAGAACATCATACTAAGTGAGCTAACCCTGACTCAAAAGGTGAATCATGGTATGCACTCACTAATAAGTGGATATTAACCTAGAAAACTGGAATACCCAAAACATAATCCACACATCAAAAGAGGTACAAGAAGAAAGGAAGAGTGGCCCCTTGTTCTGGAAAGACTCAGCAAAGCAGTATTTGGCAAAACCAGAACAGGGAAGTGGTAAGGGGTGGGTGGGAGGACAGCAGGAGAGAAGGGAGCTTACAGGACTTTCGGGGAGTGGGGGCTAGAAAAGGGGAAATCATTTGAAATGTAAATAAAAAATATATCGAATCTAAAAAAAATAAATTCAAGGCCAAAAAAAAAAAAAAAAAAAAAAAAAAAAAAGAAACTGGGGTAGACCCTTGAGGACGTGGGCACAGGGGGAAGGTTTCTGAACAGAACACCAATAGCTTATGCTCTAAGATCAAGAATTGACAAATGGGACCTCATAAAATTACAAAGTTTCTGTAAGACAAAGGACACTGTCAAAAGGACAAAATGTCACCCAACAGATTGGGAAAGGATCTTCACCAACCCTAAATCCAACAGAGGACTAATATCCAATATATACAAAGAACTCAAGAACTTAAACCCCAGAGAACCAAATAACCCTATTAAAAATGGGGTACAAAGCTAAACAAAGAATTTTCACCTGAAGAACTTCAGACGGAGGCCAGAAGGGAAAGATATATGGCATCCTTGGATATAAAACGAATGGACAGTGAAGACTCCCACTGGTATTGTGGTACAGAGGTTGACAGAGATTGTGGAATTGGGTCTGGGAGAACTTTAGTATGAGAAGTTCTATAAGAGGTCTGGCTGGTGTTACAGAAAGCATGGCCTGGAGCCATGGTTCTCAACCTGTGGCTTCCTCATCCTCTTTGGGAGAGTAATGACCATTTCATGGGGGTTGAATATCAAAAATCCTCTATATCCGATTTTACAATATAATTCCTAACAGGAGCCACACTACAGTTATGAAGTAGCCACAAAGTAATTTAATGCTTCTGGTTGACCACAACAAGAAGAACTGTTTTAAGAGGGCACAACATTGAGAAGAGGAACTACTGGCCTATGCTGCATGAATCCATATGAAATGAATCCCTTCAAATGTTTTCAAAATACATAAAAGATTCTTGCATATCTTGACCAACAAACACTTCCCTCCCAGGAGGAGTAGACTTCCTCCACATTGGTCTACTCTTCTTAGTCATCATAAAAGCATGATGATGGAGCTTTTTGCTAATTTAGATGCCAAGAAAAAGACAAAGGATTTCTAATACTGGTAGGAAATCTGCACAAATATCTTGAGCTGAGCAGAGCTGATTGGACTATATGTGACTTCTCGGAACATAAACAGCTCTGAAATCCACCGAATGATTTCAACTGTTTTATTTTTATTATATTTTATTAGGTTAAGGTTTTGTACACAGAGCTGTTTGTGCCCATTGAGACCAGAGAAGTGTCTCAGATCCACTGCATCACCAGTTACAGGTGGCTGAAAAAACTCTCCGGTGTCTGCTGGAATTGAATCAGTTTTCTGAGAGAGCAGTAATTCCTTTTGCAGCTGAGTTCCCACAAACTGAGACTTTAAAAAGTCTTCATTGTCATTTTAGTCTCAGATAAATAAACATTCATATTTGATTTCTCCCTTTCTCTGGGCCCTGGTCATTTGTTCTGTTTAGATCAGTACATACAGTTTTCCTGGATGAAACTCTGTTGAGCTGTGCTTAGGGTCAGCATCTAACTTGAATCCCAGTTTCCAACGTGTCAGTCAAAAAATAAACAAGAACATCAACAGGGCAGATGTCAACTTGATTGACCCAGACTCTTGTGCTGCCCTTCTCACACCTGCCATTTTAACATAGTACAGCTGTTTTAATCTTGAGCCACCGTGCTATCTTGCCACAGATTCTGTATAAATGCTCCCATAATACTGTACTCTAACCAGAAGTCATTGATAGCTACATTGGGTGTTGCCACTGGAAGACAGGTGTTGGACATGTCTGACTAGCTTCTAAAATCTCTTTAGGCGTTTGAGTGAGGGCTCAAAGAAAATATTCTGTGCAGAATCCAGGGAGTGGAAGGCTTCAGCTGCCAAGTGGGGATGTGACTCCAACATTGACTTCCACTCCGAGGTCTCAGAGACCTCAGAGGAATGAAATGCAATGAAATTCAGAGCCTGGGTCTTTAGATTCTTTCTGCTGTGGAGGTCAGCCAGGATGAGAGTGTGTGCAGCATTCTCCACAGAGAGGATCCTGCATAGGGCATGCTCACACATGACCATCAATTCCTCCAGGCCATACTTGTCAGCTGCTGTCAGCACACCAGTGGCCATAGGGTAGCTGTTGAGGTGTGGTGCCTTCCCTGTGTAGATGAAGTCCATCATCTCCTTGAAGACCTGAGGATCCAGGTCAGGGATCTTCACAAGGTTGGTTAGTCTCTCCTGCATTTCATGTTCAAACATGGCTCTGAAAACTGGAGAGCGAGCTGCTAGGATGGCCTTGTGAGCCCTGAATTCATGGTCACCTACCAATAGGGAGCAGTCTGTGAAAAGAGATTTCTCCCACAGCTTTGTTAGGTCATCTATTAACGTCTTGGCTTCCATTTCCCCTGACATTTCTAAAGGAGGTAGAATTTGGAAGTTAAAGGTGATCTGAAAGAAGAACTAGAAGTTACTTATATGTCTTCCTCTTGGATACAATTATAGGTACACATTCGATTTGAGTTTCAATTTTTCTCTCTCTCTCTCTCTCTCTCTCTCTCTCTCTCTCTCTCTCTCTCTCTCTCTCTCTCTCTCTCTCTCTCTCTTTGTCTCTCTCTTTCCCTCTCCCTCTTCATCTCTTCTCATAGTATCCCTGCTTAACTCCCCTCCCAAGGCTGCAAATAAACTCTATTCTATGCTAGTCCTGTCATATGACTGGTACCCCAGGGGCAAGGGAAGCCTTAGCATGGTCCAGCCAGAGTACCCCTCCAACCCTTACCATAGACATGTCCTGCATTTCTTTTTATAAAACACAGCATTGATGTTGTGACTCAGATTTAGAAACTTACAGGTTAACATCTCCCACTGCCACATGAACTTGCCAGCAACAATATTGCTCTCTAGAGCTATCCATCCAAACATCAGCAAATTGGTTAGCTCCCTCTCCCACACTGGTCAGTGTATACATCCCCTGGTCCCAAGGGAGGGGTGTTGACCTCACAGACACTTTATGGTGTCCTGGTGGATGGTGACATTTACAGTCTTTAAGACTGGCATCCTTGCTCAGTCCTCATTTTAGGACATTTTCCCTTGAGTGAGATTTCCTCTCTCCTCTGCATCATTTCCTTTTCTCACTGTTGTGAAACCCCAGGCCTTTGTGGACCATTCTCCTCACAGCCCACTCAGGTACTGGCCTGAGCTCAGACCACAACGCAATGCTTGAGGTCTTAGTGAACTGACCCTCTTGTTGTTTAGTTATAAACATTTCCTCAGAATGCTGCTAGCAGAAATTAATAACTGCCGATCTCACCCAGAAAGGGTAAATCTTCGTTGACACTCCCATGCTCCCTCCTGAGATGCCACGGACTCTTAAAGGCTTCCAAATTCACAGGCTAAATTTGGCCCCAATATCCACTAAGCAATAACTCTCTATTGCTGTTTGAGGGCACTTAAATTTTTACAATCCTCTCACCAACCATTCAGATAAATGGAAAGATTTCTATGCAGGGCCCGCTCCCACTACCTCCATCTCTTGCAACTTTACTTCTTTGCTCTCCCTCCCACATACAGGCACAGTGAGAAGGCTGCCTTGATTGTGGTATGATAAACACTGAGAAACAGTGTTCCACCTTGATCTATGGCTGCCTCTATTCTCCTATCTCTGTTCCCCCTTGCTTTCTTGCTCCCTGCCTGACCCAACACGATGGGACACAAAACATGCTATGCTAGAGCAGAGTTGCAGGCAGACAGAGGACAGGTGCAGGCCCTGCCTCTTATTCCCTGACCCACCCAACATGCTTGCTTCCTTGCCCTGCCCCACTTGTGCCCTGCTTACACGAGGTTGAGCTGCTGCCTATGCTTCTGTGCTCCTGGGGTCCCCGCACCACCACCACTGTCAGCTCTCTGAATTCTTTCCATTCTGTTCTGCATCAGCTCTAAACCAGGTGTGACAGCTGAGCTGCTCCATGCACAGATCAGACCCACTGCTCTGTACACATCAACAGAGGCTGACTACAGTGAAAGGGGAGACCTGCTGTCCACCAGACAAAATGTGTCCATTCATCTCCATATGTATGTCCTTTTACATGTTTTTATCTGCTGATGCACAATTATTTCTGCCATTCCCACATATAACAAACACATTACATTCCTCTAGGCAGAGTTGTAGCTTCAGTGCTACCTTTGTTCTGGGCAGTCTTGTAAGTGTCTGCCATCTTTTTTGTAGGAAAATAAGGTTTTCCTATGCTTTTGCTTCAGCACCATCTTTTTTTTCTTTTTTATCTTTTTTTTATTCGATATATTTTTTAATTTACATTTCAAATGATTTCCCCTTTTCAGGTCCCCCACTCCCCGAAGTCACATAAGCTCCCTTCCATCCCCCTGTTCTCCCATCCACCCCTTCAGCACTACCTTTGTTCTGGGCAGTCTTGTGAGTATCTGCCATCTTTTTTGTAAGCAGATAAGGTTTTCCTATGCTTTTGCTTCAGCACCATCTTAAAAAAGGGAGGTCAGATGAATGGCTGTAGCTTTAGTGCCATCTTAGTTAATGACAGTCCCATGATCACCCAGCATCTTTGTTATGGGCAGTTCCTACCTCACTGCCTCCTCACCTTTGAACATCGTGACAGGGTCTCTGATGTCTATCCTGCCTTGATAAATTATAATGTAAATATTAATTTAAAGATTTAGAATAGCAAACAGGTAAAAGATCACTGCTTTAAGTTAAAGATTGCCTAACTCAGATATGCTTAATAGATACTAGCTCTCATTCTTCTCAGAAACTGCTAAATGTAACAACAAATGTTTAAGCTTATTAGGACAGAAAGACTCCATAGCATAACAGTTACCACCCCCTCCCCCAACCAAGATCTCTGAAAAGATGTATGCAGTGACAAGACTGCCTAGACTGCATTATGATAAGCACTGAGGTTCTGTGATCCATTGCCTTGCTGATGCCGGCACTCAGCCTACATTATTGTCAAACTGAGGATAACCAGAAAGTTAAATGTCTCATATTGCCTAGGACAGGGTGGGGCATTTCTCACAAATTTTTGGGTTATTTTTTTTTGAGTCAGGGTTTCTCTGTGTAGTCCTGGCTGTCCTGGAACTCGCTCTGTAGACCAAGCTGGCCTTGAACTCAGAAATCCACCTGCCTCTGCCTCCCAAGTGCTGGGATTAAAGGCGTGCACCACCACTCCCAGCTTTCTCCCACATTTCTACTCCTCAAGAAAAAAGCTTCTTGTTTTCTGGGCCTAATGGCCACATTAACTCTGCCCGAGTTATGATGGAGAACCCAGGTACCTGGGAAAATTGTCTAGGTAGTGGACTATTGAGCAAACTCTGTCATTTTAATTAATGACTTCTAGATTTTAATTTACTTTTCATAAATGTCTAACTACATTGACAGCTAAGCTAACTCTAGAAAACAGAACCCTAATTCTTTACCCCAAATCTAAATCTCCCACTTTATTAGCTCATTAGTCAATTTGTTAACTAATTATGACTACCAGATATCTTATGAAAGACAGACAAGTTTGCCTCACTCACAGGATTCAAGATAAAGTACACACAGTTCAGGTATAACCTTTCAGACCTACCCTTCTGTTACTTCCTTTTCTAAGCTCAGTTCCCAGTGACTAAATGCTTCAAATTTATCTTCCCTGTTATGCCACTGTCCTAACATTAATAGTTTTTATAAATTAGCATAACCTTAATAAAACACTCTACTATACAATCCCACTTTTATAATTGTAAGTCCAAATTTGAAGTTTCCTTTGACTGTCTTTAACCTATAGACTTAAAGTGTTTCTCATTCTAAATATTTTAACTCTAAACTCAAGGTGTTTCTCATGCTAAACTATATGATCAATTATCATATTCACAAGGTTGTCAAATTTTCCAGTTAATTGTCTTTTCAATACATACTTCAAAATGCTTCTCATTATACTACATTTGTATACAGTCAGTCTCCTAGAGAGAAAAAAAGCCCTTCTGGTTCCTGTTCCACAAAAGGTTTCTGTCTTCCCAAAGCTCATCCTGAAGACTTCTCATGCTATTAACTACATTTATCTCTTTTGTAAACTTATAAGCTCCAAGAAACACAATGAGATTGACCTCTCATGGATGAAACAGACTCCATTTGGATAAGTACAACTGCCAATCAATAGCCTAAGTTCCCACTTGTGACCTATTCCAGACCTTGGGATTCTTCTCCTCTTCCCTGGGATTGGGACTTTCCTCACACCAACCACCAAGACACAAATGGTTCGACTGGATCTGCTCCTCTTCCTAAAGATGGTTCCACAAACCCTGGATAGCAAGGAAACAGCCAACTTTCTAAGATGGAACCAACTTCCCAATAGAAATTTTCTTTAGTTTCACAAATACACATCCTCCCAAAACAGCAGCAAATAGCTAAAGATCACGGAGTCCCTATCCCTGCTCCACCATCATTTCTGCCTAGTTTTCACCTTTATTTTAAATTAATCCAAAATGAAGGAATGTTAGAATTCTTTCTAGGGTCCACCCAACAGTTTCCTAGCAATAACCAGGTACTGTTGACTCACCATGAACGGAGATGTTTGCCCCCTACTTCTCTCTGATCATCTTTTAGTCTTTTCCTCTCTCAAACTCTGTAATCACTTTCTCCCTCACTCCTGTTACACCATCCTCCTCATTCTCCATGTGTTACTAGACAGATTCTCCTCTTCTCTCCTCTCCCTCTTCTCCCCCCCCTCTCTCTCTCTCTCTCTCTCTCTCTCTCTCTCTCTCTCTCTCTCTCTCTCTCCCTCTCTCTTACGCTATCTCTCTGTGTGTCTTTCTCTACCTCTACATCCTTCTCATCCCTACTCAACTCAATTTCTCATGGTCTAAATAAACTCTATTCCATACAAAAGCTATATTAAACTATATACACATGCTATACATTCTCATTTCAAGTATATTTCATTAGTCAGGGTTCTGTAGAGAACCTGTAGAATGAATTCCTCCACATAAATTGAAAGTGGATATCTGAATATAACATACAGACTGAGGTCCAGCTTTTCAACAATGGGTAAAGCCAGTACTTACTTAGTCCACAAGGTTTGAAGTCTCAGGTTTACTTCAGTATATGCTGGAATTCTGAAGTAGGGTCTAATGCCACTGAAGGAAAGGGCTTGCTAGTAAGATGAGAGCAGGCAGGCAAAGACACAAAGCTTCCTTCCTCATTTGCTTATATAGGCCTCCAGTAGAAGGCATGGCCCCATTAAGGGTGGGTCTTCTAGTCTCAAATTCTGGATTAAAGGTGTTTGTTTTCCTCCCTGAAGACTCAGATTAAAAGTATGTGATTTTCAAACTTAATAGTCTGTGTTTGAATTGGACTATCTGTTTCAATTTAAGCAAAAAAAAATGTTTTTAAAGACACACCCTCCAGTTTTGGATGTTACTTAAGTCCACAGGTAGTCTAGACAAGAATAGGCATCACCTTTGCTTACTGGGATCAGTCTTCCCTAAATGAAGGTAACATGTCAATCTCTGCACAGATATTATTTATACTTGTGCTGGTCTAACACTGATTTTGGAATAAGCATGATCAAGGATGGGGTGTTTTCCTTAACTGGTCATCTGTCTTGTGGTTCACCAAATGTAGGGCATGTGGAAGAGCTCCTTTATGGAGTGCAGGAAGCAGAGCCCCAAACCTCTGAAGGGTTACAGCATATATTCAACACATATCAAAGAATAGGGTGTTATTACTGCCCTCATTTAAACTGACAGGTTAAATTCTGCCTGTGACTCTCATGTCTTCAGTTGTCATGTCTTAGAGAGACCCACATCCTAGAGGACATGGATATAATTATTGTGTTTTAGTCAGCTCCACAGCGCCTAGCTCTCCGGTATGTCTTGCTCCAATTTTGCTTATCCCTCAATATTCAATAACTGAATCTATTTTAATTTTTATTCCCACATTAGACTTATTGAAACTTATTAGTCACTTCTGAACATCAGTGACTCTGTATCTCATGCTTTTGGGGCCTCAATAGGAGGATCCCCTGTTTGACGTCTAACATTTGAAATCTTGTAGATGATCACAGTGCAACAGGCCCTTTGCATGAGAGATGTTCTAAATTGTTTTCTTAGCTCCTAGGAACACGCTTATGTAGGTAGAAGTTGCCTCCTATAGGAGAACTGAGACCCCCTGGGCAGCAACCATAGGTTTTGCTAATAAAATCTCTGTCACAGAGTGGGACCTCTATGAGGTATTTTGTTAGGGGGTGGCAGAGAGGTGTGAATTTATGGATGACTTGCCAGAGCCAATAGAATTTTGTACCACACAGAAGGAATATAGCCCTGGAAGCATCCTCATACCAGAGAACACAACTCGTCATTACAAAAAAACAACAGTCAAAATGTATGTAGAAAGAGACAGGGTGTGTTGGAAGAGAGGGTGGGGGGGAGAGAAGCAGAGATGAGAGAGACAGAGACAAAGACAGAGACAGATAGAGGGACAGAGGCTTCACAGACAACCAGTGGTAGCTGTCACATGTCCAGAAAGATGAGAATCTGGGGATGTATTTAACACTTTCTGGACACTGGTGTCTAAACTGAAGATGCCATCTCATACCATACTTACCTTCAGGGATGACAGTGCAGGCACCTTTCAAATAATTCAAATAATTTCCTAGAAAAGTAACTTTTATTTGCACATATTAATTGTTGTCTCTGAGGCTTTCTGCCTTGATCTGCTCATCTAAGACTAGTCCTGGAAGGTTCTAGCTTCCCTCAAATCAAATCTCGGTTTAGAATGCTCTCAGCTTCTGAGACTTACAGCTGAATAAGCTCACCACTTTCTAGTTCTCTCTGACCTCTGGCAGTCTGTTTTAATTTGTTCTGGCTCAAAAGTCTGCTCCACTGTAACTGACTCAGTCTGGCTCTTCTCATCTTCTCCTGAATTGCTCACGTGGTCTCGTACTAACTTTCACAATCACTTCTAATCTTCAAGGTCCTCTCACTCTCTGGCTCATTCTATCTTTACCTGTTTCTTCTCTCTTTCTCTCTGCAGTGATCTCTTTCCTTTCTTCTCTCTTCTAGTAACGGTTGGGCATATCCTTTTCTGTCTAATCTTTCTTTAATTTTTTAGTTTCTCTGAACATTGGTGCTTCTTTCTATAAACTAACTTTACCTTAAGTGTTTGGAATTAAAGGTGTGTACTAAGTGAATGTCTGTATTCCACCCAGAAGGATTAAAGGTGTGTGCCAAGACTGAGCCACTCCACAACTAAAAACAGTTTTCTTCCAAGCATAACACAATTTTGGGGTTCACAATTTGATCAAATATGCTGTGACAGTTTTCTTTTAGTATGGAGGTGTCAGGCACTACTATGTGTTTTGGGAACACATTGATTAAGGTAAATCTTGGGAATCTGGATCTCAGGTTGAACACCCTCTGGAATTCCTTGACCACTGCCCTCTTCCTTGCCTGAGAAGCTCAGAGAACCTAGTGTCTCAAATTGTAGTCTCTGAAACTTCTGTGGATTTGATCTTGGGACAGCATAAAAAGGGTTGGTGGGCACTCCCTGGAAGAAGAAGAAGTTTTGTTCAAGGTTGCCTAATAAACTGCTTGGAGGAAGAAAACTCCCCGGTGTCCTGTTATCTCTTGCTGGACATGGGGGGTCAGTATTTACTTATTCTGAAAGCTATGAAGTCTCAGGTGTTCTTCACTATGTACTGGAGGTCTTAAGAAGAAGGGTCTAATGCCAGGGAAGGAATGGGCATGCTATTGAGATGATAGCAGGAAGCCAAAGTAAAAAAGCTTCCTTCTTCTTTATGCTTATAGTGGGCCTGCAGTAGAAGGTGTGGCCTAGTTAAGGGAGTGTCTTCTAGTCTGAAGATATGGATTAAAGGTATGTGTTTTTCTGCCTCAAGACTCAGATTAAAGGTGTATGTTTTTCTCAGATTAAATGTGTATGTCCCCCCCCCCACCAGAAGAATCTGCATTTTAACTGAATCTACCTACTTCAACTTAAGAAAAATATTTAGCCATGCACTGGTGCCACACGCCTTTAATCCCAATACTGCAGAGGCAGGCGGATTTCAGAGTTCAAGGCCACCACCCCCTGTGTAATGACCACCAAAGCAGAGGGGAACAGAAGTTAACTTTATGTTAGACACATGGTGGTGGAGAATGCCTTTAATCCCAGCAATTGTGAGGTGGAGGCAGGCAGATTTCTGAGTTTGAGGCCATCCTGGTCTACAAAGTGAGTTCCAGGACATCCAGGGCTACACAGAGAAACCCTGTCTCGGAAGAAAAACAAAACAAAAAACAAAAAAAAAAAAGTTTATGTTATGACACCCAGCACCAGCCAATTATGTTAAAGGTCACAGTAGCTTTACAATTAGATGTTTTCACATTTACTCCCTGCTTGCTGCTTAGTATATAGCCTTGCCACATAGATATCCAGGGCTCCCCAAACACTGTAATCACCTTACATGGATATGGTGTGGCAGGAGCTAACTCAAATAAAATAAAAGATCCTTCTTAAGTTGCAACAGAGCACCTCTCCCTATTTTAGGAGATCACTAAAATTTCCATGGCTCTACACTCCAACACTATGGACTATGATCAAATACACCTTGGTTTTACTTTTAACTAGAAATGCTTTGTATGTGTTGGGGTTTGCATCCTGAATGACTTCTATCACGGAAATGTCTGGAAATGCCTCACACACGTTCTGGACACTGAATCAACTGATCATGGCTGAATTCTATGTGTCCAAACAGAAGTCATCCTAACCATTTTCTTTTCTTTTACAGCTTTATTTACTTATTATATGTAAGTACACTGTAGTTGTCCTCAGACACACCAGAAGAGGGCGTCAGACCTTACTATGAATGGTTGTGTGCCACCATGTGGTTGCCGGGAATTGAACTCAGGAACTCAGGAAGAGAGATCGGTGCTCATAACCAGTGAGCCATCTCTCCAGCCCTTAACCATTTTTGGGATAGAAAACAGGATAGGTGGATGTCTCAGATTTTTTGAACCTTGATTGCAAGCTTCCTGTTCTGTCCAGAAATGCTGGAGGAGCCTTGTACCATGCTCACCTTGCAGCAGAGGGTGGGCTGGTCTGCAGGGAGAAGCCAATGCCCATGGGAGAGCAGAAAAGCTCACAAGCTGAGCTTTTTAAATCCCCTTATGGGTTTTGCAGTAACGTAATTTTTGTTATATTCAGTTCTTGATGTAGATGATATTTGCCTTCAATTCTTAGAAATAGCCTTGTCTTATACTCTGTGGTGCTGAGAAAGGAGACCTGAGCTCCCTTGTACACTGATACAACAAATTATGAGTAACATCAGTCTCAGAAACAAAATGTTAGATGCTCTGCATCCTTCTTGGACCAAGTTCTCTGAAGGAAAATCTGATAAATAATTAAGAAAGGAAGAAAGGGCCTGTGTCAGTAATGAGGGTACAAAGTGTGGAAACGTTTAGCTCAATGCTTGGGAACTTGCCTAGCATGTTTAGATCCCTAATTCTATATCCTGCCAAACACACAAATGCAGCTTCCCACAGGTGACTGCTTGTATATGTGGACTGGCTCCTGAAAGAAGAAAACTGCCTGGAGACTGAGCAGAGGATGGCAGAGGCACACTGAACACTGCATTGCATGATCTCTTAGTCATTCCTTAAAGGAATCACTGAGTCAGGGTGTGTAGTTCTCAGGAATAATCTTATCTGGGAGGCGATCCAGAGCAGTTAACTGGTGACACTTGGGAGAATGGCAGAGTTCTCATTGCGGTTTTGACTATCAGAAAAGGACCCAATAATAGTCCCATTATAAAAGAGCTTAATAATCACTGATATAATTTTAGGAAATCTAATAAGATCATCATTAAGCCTTAAGTCATCTATTTGTCTATTTAGCATTGCTATAAAATAGTATATCTTCATAGACCTGCAGAGATATGCTCCAAAGGGGTGTGTTATTACGTAGTGATTATAGATATAGATATAGATATAGATATAGATATAGATATAGATATAGATATAGATATAGATATAGATATAGATCACTAAGTGATATATATAGATATAGATATTTAATAATAATAGGAAGAGCATATTAATAACTGGAATCTTCCCTAAAATGAATCTTTTACAGCCTTTCTAAAGAAGGGTGAACCTGTCACAGATTATATAATACTCTGAAGCAGACCATCTTAGCATAATCTCCTACAACTTATCAGTATAGCTCTTTCATTTCATTAGTTAGAGTCACCCCAAGATAATTTATGCTGTTTGTGGCTATTGTGAAGGGTGTCATTTCCCTAATTTCTTTCTCAGTCTGCTTGTCCTTTCAGAATACAAAGGCTACTGATTTGCTTCAGTTGATTTTGTAACCAGCCACTTTTCTGAACTTGTTTATCAGCTGTAGGAGTTCTCTGATAGAGTTTTTTGGCTCACTTAAGTATACTATCATATCATCTTCAAATATTGACACTTTGACTTTTTCCAATCCAATTTGTATCCCATTGACCTCCTTATGTTGTCTAATTGCTCTAGCTAGGACTTCAAGTACTATATTGAAAAAATATGGAGAGAGGGGGCAGCCTTGTCTAGTCCCTGATTTTAGTGGGATTGCTTCAAGTTTCTCTCCATTTAGTTTGATGTTGGCTACCGGTTTGCTGTATATTTCTTTTACTATGTATAGATATGGGCCTTGAAATCCTCTCCTTTCCAAGACTTTTAGCATTAAAGGATGCTGAGTTTTGTCAAGTATTTTTTCAGCATCTAATGAAATGATCATGGGTTTTTGTCTTTGAGTTTGTTTATGTAGTGTTTAAAATGGATGGATTTCCATATATTGAACTATCCCTCCATCTCTGGGATTGAAGCCTACTTGATCTTGGAGGATGATCGTTTTGATGTGTTCTTGGATTCAGTGGACAAGAATTTTATTGAGTATTTTACATCGATACTCATAAGGGAAATTGGCCTGAAATTCTCTTTCTTAGTTGGATCTTTGTGTGGTTTTGGTATCAGCATAATTGTGGCTTCGTAGAAGGAGTTGGGTAGTGTTCCTTCTGTTTCTATTTGGTGGGATACTTTGAAGAGTATTGGTGTTAAGTCTTCTTTCTTTGAAGGTTTGATAGAATTCTGCACTAAAACCATCTGGTCCTGTGCATTTATTGGCCGGAAGACTTTCGATTACCCCTTCTATTTCTTTAGGGGTTATGGGTCTGTTTAGATGATCTATTTGATCCTGATTTAATTTGGTATTTGGTATCTGTCTAAGAAATTGTCCATTTCCCCCAGATTCTCCAGTTGTGTTGAGTACAGGCTTTTGTAGTAGAATCTGATGATTTTTTGAATTTCCTCAGTTTCTGTTGTTATATCTCCCTTTTCATTTCTAATTTTGTTAATTTGGATACAGTTTCTGTGCCCTTTTGTCCCTTCCCCCACAGCATTGAGTTGGACTTCTCAGCCCATTCCATTCAAGCTGTGACATTCCTGGCTGGCAGCCCCCACCCTTCAGCTGGTGTTATCTCAGGCCTTTGTTCCCCTTAGAACAAAACAGCTGCTTTCACCTTGACACTTTCACCTTGATAACAAAGGCTGCCTCAGGTCAGTCTCACTTGGAGACCAGCAGAGACCTGTGAGACTTGAAGCAGTCGACCTGCTGAGAAGAAGAGCCAAGGAATTCGTGGCCTTCCCCCTTAATGTGGGGGAGGGGGGAAGGGTTGTTTTCTAAAGACTATATATTTTGGATAAATAATAGTAAAATCAGTCTCGATGGGCAAAATATTGTCCTGACTCATTTCTCTTTAGTCCCCTTCCCGTTTATCCCCAGAATTCTCTTCCAGGTCTCCAGTTCACATGCAGCCGTGGGCGGCTACATAATGGCGCCTTGAACACGAACCGACCTGATACAGGAGAATTTCCTGAGGTAACCCTATCTGGCAAAGCTTCGCAGAAAAAATGGAAAGAAGATGGTATCCGCACGGTAAACAACTATAGGAGTTAAATGCTAGCGCTAGTGTAAAATTTTATCCTTTGAAACTATTGTTGTGGGTGCAGAAGGATATGGCTAGGCAAGCAGAATTTTGTTGACCCAGCACAGTAGCTGCTTGGGATAGATAGATAGATAGATAGATAGATAGATAGATAGATAGATAGATAGATAGGGAAAAAATGGGACAGGAAAGTTCGCGCGGAAACTTGCTCCCCGCAGCATCCTAGGGCTGCTTCAGGCAAAAGGGATAGGGTTTAAGGAAGGAAGGTTAGAGGATTTTTGGATCAAATATATTCTTGCTGTCCTTGGTTCCAAGAAAAACAAACGTTAAACGAGAGAACCTGGGAGAGAATTGGGAATTCGCTAAAGGCAGCCAAGGCAGATAATATTACCCTCTGCCTCTGGACACTTATAAAGGATATTATAGATGAAGGAGGCCTGGAGGAATTAGATATGATTCAAGAACTTGAGGAATCTCAAGAAGAAAGCCTGCCAGAGAGGACCTCCGCAAAGAACGACCCTCCCCACTCTAAGTTACAAAAACGCAGAGATAGTGCTGATGAGCTAATTATAGAAAAGGTAGCTCATCCCAAAAAGAGAACAGCTGAATCTCATGGGGAAAAATAGGCCCCTATCGTGCCCTCTGCTCTGCCTATGACTCTGATGGCAGGAGATGAGATCCAGAGAGATATGCAGTTACAAAAATTGGAGTTTGACATTAAGCTGGAGAAATTGACTAATGAATTACAGGAGCTAAAAAGGGTATCAAATAGTAGAGAGAACAATGATCCTGGGACATGCCAATCACCACTAGAAGGAGCTGTAAGCCAGGCTCGTGGAGAAGGGCAGGATGCATCAGAACTCTTAGCTTTTCCTGTCCTTGAGATCGAAGACCAGGAGAATAGGATTATACAATATCAGACATTGAAATTCAAAGTGATAAAAGAATTAAAGGCAGCTGTAGCTCAGTATTGCCCTACAGCCCCTTTTATACAAGCTTTATTGGATACTGTGATAGAGTCAAATTTAACTCCACAGGATTGGAAAACTTTGTGTAAGGCTATTTTGTCAGGAGGAGATTTCTTGCTTTGGAGTTCTGAATGGCGTGAGGCTAGCAAAAGAACTGCCACCGTAAATACTCAGGCAGGCCATCCAGAATGGAATGCTGATATGTTACTGGGAGACGGCGTATTTGAAGGAAATACTAATCAGATTGGTTTTCCCATCGCAGTGTATGCGCAGATTGAGATGGCTGCCCGCTATGCTTGGAATCTTTTACCATCTAAGGGAGATCATGGTGGAAGCTTAACAGGTGTCAAACAGGCTCCTGATGAGCTTTGTCAGGATTTTGTGGATAGATTATTAAAAACAGCTAATAGAATTTTTGGAAATTCTCAGGCAGAAAATCCATTGATTACTCAGCTAGCTTATGAAAATGTTAATGCAGCCTGCCGGGAGGCCATCAGACCTCACAGGGAACACAGACTTGGCTGGTTATATTCATCTCTGTTCTGAAATTGGTGCCTCATATAATCAGGGTCTAGCAATAGCTGCAGCGTTCCAGGGGACCACCATCCAGGGAATACTTTCGCAGAGACAAGGAAATAAAAGGTGTTTTAAATGTGGTAGTCTGGGTCATTTTAAAGGTGATTGCCCTGATAACAGGGGTGCTATAAGAGGGCAATCAGTTTGCTCCCCAGAAATCTGTCCTAAGTGTGGGGGAGAGACGTTTATCACAAATGAATCTGGTTGGAGGAAAAACTCCTCAGACTTTGCTTTTTTGTTTTAAAGATTTACAGCAAGCTTTAGCCGCTAAAGGATTGCAAATAGTTCCAGAGAAAATACAAACGCAGGATCCGTATAATTATCTGGGTTTCAAACTTACAGATCAAGCTGTTTTTTCCGAGAAGATAATTATTTGCAGGAACAATTTAAAAACTTTACATGATTTTCAGAAGTTATTGGGTGACATTAACTGGCTTCAGCCATATTTAAAGCTTACTACAGGAGAATTACGACCTTTATTTGATATTCTAAAGGGGAATGCTGACCCGACATCCCCTAGATTATTAACTTCAGAAGGACATTTGGCTTTACAGCTAGTGGAGAAGGCTATTGAAAATCAATTTGTTACCTATATAGATTATTCTTTACCTTTGCATCTGCTAATTTTTAATACGACTCATTCGCCTACAGGTTTATTATGGCAAAAGGCTCCTCTGATGTGGATTCATTTGAGGGTGTCTTCAAGGCATAATATCTTGCCATATTATGAGGCAGTAGCCCAAGTAATTGTACTTGGAAGAAAGCAGGCGCTAACTTATTTTGGCAAAGAACCAGATGTTATTATTCAGCCTTATAACGTAGATCAAGATGCTTGGTTAAAACAGCATAGCACACATTGGTTGCTTGCTCAAATAGGCTTTGAAGGGACTGTAGATAACCATTATCCTCAAGACAAATTGATAAAGTTTTTAAATATGCATGAGGTTTTATTTCCTAAAATGACACCTTTACAGCCCTTGCATAACGCTCTTTTAATTTTCACAGATGTTTCTTCCAAAGGAAGAGCTGGATATCTTATTAATAATCAACAGGTGGATATAGAGACCCCTGGGCTTTCTGCTCAGTCATCAGAACTGACAGTGGTGTTGTGTGTCTTTCAATCTGTAAATAGTACTTTTAATCTCTTTACTGACAGTGTTTACGTTGCATTTTATGTACCACAATTAGAGACCTGCGGCACATTTAATTTTACTACACCAGCAGGATCCTTTTTATCACAATTGCAAAGTATCATTCTTGCTAGGAAAAATCCCTTTTACATTGGCCATATAAGAGCTCAGTCCGGTCTTCCTGGAGCCTTAGCTGAAGGCAATCAGTGCATTGACAGAGCTCTAATAGGAGAGGCTTTAGTTTTAGAGCTTGTAGAAATGGCTAGATGTGATCATGATAAATTTCATCTTTCTAGCCATACATTAAGACTCTGTCATAAGATCACAAAGGAGCAAGCAAGAATGATTGTAAAACAATGCCCTAATTGCCTTACTTTAGCACCAGTGCCTCACTTAGGGGTTAATCCACAAGGCCTTATACCTAATCAAATTTGGCAAATGGATGTAACTCACTATGCAGAATTTGGAAAATTAAAAGTTATACATGTTTGCATTGTTACTTGCTCAGGACTTCTTTTTGCCTCTCTACATTTGGGAGAAGCCTCTAAAAATGTAATTGATCACTGTTTACAAGTCTTTAACACCATGGGATTACCCAAGGTCATTAAGACAGACAATGGGCCAGCCTATTCTGGTAAGAACTTTATCTCATTTTGTAAAAAATTTGGAATTAAACATAAAACTAGAATTCCTTATAACCCAATTGGTCAAGGAATCGTCAAGCATGCTCATTGCACCCTTAAAAACTGGCTTTTTAAAACAAAGAAGGGGAATCTATAGCCCCCCAGGTCACCCAGAGCGCATCTTGCTTTTGTTTTGTTCGGTTTTTTTTTTGTTTGTTTGTTTGTTTGTTTATTCAATATACTTTTTATTTACATTTCAAATGATTTCCCCTTTTCTAGCCCCCAACTGCCCGAAAGTCCCGTAAGCCCCCTTCTCTCCCTCCGATGTCCTCCCACCCACCCCTTCCCACTTCCCTGTTCTGGTTTTGCCGAATACTGCTTCACTGAGTCTTTCCAGAACAAGGGGCCACTCCTCCTTTCTTCTTGTACCTCAGTTGATGTGTGGATTATGTTTTGGGTATTCCAGTTTTCTAGGTTAATATCCACTTATTAGTGAGTGCATACCATGATTCACCTTTTGAGTCTGGGTTACCACACTTAGTATGATGTTCTCTAGCTCCATCCATTTGGGCCTTTGTTCCCCTACAACAATGCAGCTGCTTTCACCTTGACAACCAAGGCTGCCTCAGGGCAGTCTCACCTGGAGACAAGCAGAGACCTGCGAGACTTGAAAATTCTCTTCCAGGTCTCCACTTCACATGTGGCCACGGGCTTCTACACCCTTTGGTTAGTCTGGCTAAGGGTTTATCTATCTTGTTGATTTTTTTCAAAGAACCAGATCCTGGTTTTCTTGATTCTTTGTATGGTACAGTTTGTTTCTACTTGATTGATTTCAGCCCTGAGTTTGATGATTTCCTGACTTCTTCTCAACCTGGGTGAATTAGCTTCTTTTTGTTCCAGGGCTTTCAATTGTTCTGTTAAGCTTCTAGTGTATTCTCTCTCCAATTTCTTTTTGGAGGCACTCAAAGGTATGAGTTTTCCTCTTAGCACTGCTTTCATGTGTCCCATAGATTTGTGTATGTTGTGCCTTCATTTTCATTAAATTCTAAGAAATTTTTGATTTCTTTCTTTATTTCTTCCTTGAGCAAGGAATCACTGAATAGACTATTGTTCAGTTTCCATGTGTATGTGGGCTTTCTGTTGTTTTTATTGTTATTAAAGACCACTTACACCATAGGGATCTGATAGGAGGCATGGGATTATTTTGATCTTCTAATATTTGTTGAGGTCTGTCTTGTGACCAACTATATGATCGATTTTGGAGAAGGTACCATGAGGTGCTGAGAAAATGGTATATTCTTTTACTTTGGGATGACAAGTTCTATATATATATGTGTGTGTGTTTTTGTTAAATCCAGTTGGTCCAAAGCTTCAGTTAATTTTACTGACTCCCTGTTTAGTTTCTGTTTTCTTGATCGGTCCATTGAGGAGAGTGGGGTGTTGAAGTCACCCACGATTATTGTGTTAGGTGCAATGTGTGCTTTGAGCTTTAGTAAAGTTTCTTTTATGAAACTTTATGAGGGTGCCCTTGCATTTGGAGCATAGATGTTCAGGATTGAGAGTTCTTCTTGTTGTCAAAGAGTTTTCCTTTGACAAGCAAGAAATGTCCTTCTGTGTCTCTTTTTATTGAAAGTCAATTTTATCTGATATTAGAATGGCAACTCCTGCTTGTTTCCTGAGACTATTTGCTTGTAGAATTGTCTTCCAGCCTTTTACTCTAAGGCAGTTTTATTCTTTGACACTGAGGTGTGTTTTCTGTATGCAGTGAAATGCAGGGTCCTGTTTATGTATCCAGTCTGTTAGTCTATGTCTTTTTATTGGGTAATTGAGTCCATTGATGTGAAGAGATATTAAGGAGTAGTGGCTATTGCTTCTTATCATTTTTGATGTTAATTTTATACTCGTGTGGTTATCTTCTTTTGGGTTTGATGAAAGAAGTTTAATATCCTGCTTTTTCCAGGGTATAGTTTGCCTCGTTGTAATGCTGTTTTCCCCCTCTTATCCTTTGTAGGGCTGGGTTTGTGGAAAAATATTGTGTAAATTTGGTTTTGGCATGGAATATCTTGGTTTCTCCATCTATGGTGATTGAGAGTTTCGCTGGGTATTTTAGTCTTGGCTGGCATTTGTGTTCTCTTAGAGTCTGCATGAGCTCCATCCAGGATCTTCTGGCTTTCATGGTCTCTGGTGAGAAGTCTGGAGTAATTCTGATAGGTCTTCCTTTATATGTTACTTGCCCTTTTTCTCTTACTGCCCTAAGTATTCTTTCTTTGTTTAGTACATTTTGGGGTTTTGATTATTATGTGACAGGAGGTGTTTCTTTTCTGGTCCAGTCTGTTTGGAGTTCTATAGGCTTCTTGTCTATTCATGGGCATCTCTCTCTCTTTAGGTTAGGGAAGTTTTCTTCCATAATTTTGTTGAAGATACTTGCTGGCCTTTTCAGTTGTAAATCTTCACTTTCATCAATGCATATAATCTTTAGGTTTGGCTTTCTCCTTGATATGATAGTATAATTAAGTGACTCCCAAAAAAACCTCCACCTGAGAACACCTACAGCTTATAAACAACTTTAGCAAAGTGGCCAGATGTAAAATTAATTCAAACAAATAAGTAGCCTTCCTATACTCAAAGGATAAACAGGCTGAGAAAGAAATTAGGGAAGAAGAAATAGAAGAAGACCTCAGAAGATGAAAATATCTCCCATGCTTGTGGATTAGCAGGATTAATAAAGTAAAAATGGCCGTCTTGTCAAAAGCAATCTACAGATTCAATGCAATCCCCATCAAAATTCTAACTCAATTCTTCAAAGAGTGAGAAAGTGCAATTCTCAAACTCATCTGGAATTACAAAAAACCCATGGTGCCTTTTCACAGATAAAGAACACCAACTAAAACAAACCAGATGATAGATTACCCAGTGACCTGGAGTAAAACACCAGTAAAATACTACTAGTCTTTTTTGTAAAAAGGTAAAATAAAATAACACCTAATAATCCTTTAAGCCTACTAATCTCCTTAATTAATACCTTATTCACTCAGTAGAGAAGCTTCCTCCTGCAGCAGATTGGAGCAAATACAGAGATTAACACCCAGACATTATGCAGAGAGAGACAGAGACAGAGACATTGGAGAGACAGAGACAGAGAGAGAAAGATCTTCATACACACAACTGTAAATGAGATCCATGCCCTCATAGTTCAGAGAGCCCTAAGGAAGACAATCAGAAGCAGGGAGGGAGACACAGGGAATGGAGGTCCTCAGGAAGACAACGCCCTTTGAATCCCCTTTAACTCGAAGACACTGAGGCAGCAGTCCCATGGCCTACATGGATCTGTACCAGCTGTCCTTTTCTGATGACAGACAGAAATGTAGAGGATCCATATTGAAAAGGACATGGGAAAGAAGTAGAAGAATTGAGGAAAATACTATTCACTCAGATTATACAGTATTAAAAAGAATTCATGCTTAATTAAAGAAAGGGGAGGAGGAGCAGATGCCTGGGGAGAAAATATAGTAGTTTTCCAGAACTTTCAGAATGAGATAAGAAGTGTTTCTAAGTAGAGCCCCTCTGGTTATATTCTAGTGCAATGCCATTAGGGACATTAAATTCAGTGAGAGAGTAAAATAAAATACATAAACTTGCTCTTTCATATTCTTGGTATCTTAGTCAGGGTTTCCATTCCTGCACAAACATCATGACCAAGAAGCAAGTTGGGAAGGAAAGGGTTTATTCAGTTACACTTCTGCATTGCTGTTCATCACAAAAGGAAGTCAGGATTGGAACTCAAGCAGGGTTGGAAGCAGTAGCTGATGCAGAGGCCATGAAGAGATGTTCCTTACTGGCTTGCTCCCCCTGGCTTACTCAGCCTGCTTTCTTATAGAACCCAAGAACACCAGGCCAGAGGTGGTACCACACTCAAGGGGCCCTCCCCACTTGATTACTAATTGAGAAAATGCCCCACAGCTGGATCTCATGGAGGCACTTCCTCAACTGAAGCTCCTTTCTCTGTAATAACTCCAGCCTGTGTCAAGTTGACACACAAAACCAGCCAGTACACTTGGCTGGTTCTCCCAATTCTGAGAAAAACCTTATCTCCCTCCTGTGGATCTCTATTGCCTCAATCAATGTTTTAGAAAAATGGTTTACTTCATGTTTAGAGTGTTGTTTCTGCATGCCTATCTGCATGTGTGCTACCCACAGAATCCAGAAGAGGGCACTAGATCCCATGAGGCTGGCACCTAGACTTTTGTGAGTTGCCCATTGCTCCTAGGAATGAAACCTGGTTCTATTGATTGGCAGCAAGAGCACTAAGTGCTCGGTCATCTCTTCAGGCCCTGTCCCATTTGATTCTGATTACACACCTGTGGTCGTCCTCAGCATGAGGTCAAGTTGAAGGGAAACTTGACAAGTGAATTCTGAGGAATCTGGGATACAGAGCTAACAGAGCACAATCTCTTCTTTCAGGTTCATCCTCTCAGCATCAGTCTTTGGAATGAGGAATTCAGCCTCTGTCCCTATAGTTTCTCCATCTTCCAACACAGTTGTGTCACGCCATTCCCTGACTATTACTAATATTGAAGAGTTTGGGAGTCCATGAAAATATTTTATTATCCTCTATTGGAAATTTTTGCAGGTTTTTGTATCTGGTGACTAGCTCTATCTTGTGTTATTGGAATTAAGAAAAAATACCATTCTGGCATACTAAATTATATTATACTGTGTAAATTACAAACCATGGAATTTATTCCCACAGTGTGAAGGTCAGGAAGGATCAACACATGCATTTCTTCATAAATGACACCTTCTCTAGGGATATAATGGTAGAAGAGCCAATTGGCAAGGACCTCCTCACTTCCTTTATACTCTTTGACTCTTTATATGGTAATAGCTCAACAGTCAATGCAGGCCTCAAAGCCATGGTTAAGCATGAATATCTCGATCTCCAAATCCTTGCTCGATCTGAAACATGTTGGGATTCCTGGACTGAATTTTGTATGAGAGTACTTTCCTATTCCTAAGGATTAACATATGACAAAATCACCTTACAGAGGCCCTGCTTTTCTTTCTTTTTTATTGAAAATTATTTCTCCACACAAAATATTCAGATTACAATTTGCCTTTCCCCATCTACTTCCAGTCCCTCGCCATCTCGTTACTCACTGTACTGCTCAGGTCTCACTCCTTCCAGTTAGATGACAAGCAGAAAAACAAAACCAGGATGAAAAACAAAGAAAAGACACATGAAACATACATGCACTTACACACAAATGCATAAAGTCAATAAAACACAAAATCATGAACCAAAACATAAAATCAAAAGTGTAGAAAAATGACTAAACAAAGCATATGAGAGAAATTAAAAAGTACAATTCAGCATTTGTGTAGGCCATCAATTCCTTGATATTTGGCGTACACTTAAATATTCGTTGTAAAATATAAATGCCAACTCATCAGAAAAGGAAAAGACAATGAAGATGTTCTTTTAAAGATTCAGTTTGCAGAAACTCAGCTGCAAAAGCTATCACTTTTTCTCTCAGAGAACTCTAGTTCAGTTCCCAGCACACACAGAATTTTCCACTACCTGTAACTGGTGACCCAGAGAATCTGAAGCCCTCCTCTGGTCTCCTTGGCCACAAACAACTCTGTAGACAAAACCTCAACCAACTAAAATATAATATGAATAAAACTTTTGAAATCAGACTGGATTTCAAAAATATTTATGTTCAGATAAGTAACATGTAATCCAATCAGCTGAGCTCAGCTGTAGATGTTTGTACAGACCCTTCACTGCCCTATCAGTATTAGAAACCTTTGGTCTATTTTCTTAGAATTTAATCTTGGCAAATGAGAACCCCATCACCATGCTCTCTTGGTGCCTGGGAAGAGTAGGCCAAAGTAGAGGACATCTACTCCTTCTGGGAGAACAGTGTTTGTGGGTCAAGTCATGCAAAAATCTTTTATGTGTTTTGAAAACATTCAAAAGGATTGATTCATTATGAATTCATAGTCTCTAGGCCAGTGGTTGTCAAACTTCCTAATCTTGTGCCCCCTTAATACAGTTCTTCAAGTTGTGGTCAACCAAAACCATTAAAGTGCTTTGTGGATACTTCATAATTGTAATGCTGCTACTTTTATGAACCATACTGTAATTATCTGATATACAGGATATCTGATATTAAACCCATGTGAATGTGTCATTAGACTGCCAAAGGGATGGGGACCAACAGGTTGAGAACCATGGCTCTAGGCCATGCCTACCAGAAAACAAGGTAGATTTCCTATAAATCTTCTTTCAGTTGGCCCAGACCCAATTCCACAATATCAACCCCATCTCTAGCACAACACCTGCGGGAGTCTTCACTGCCCATTCTTCCCATATCCTGTGGATCACACAGATCTTCCCCTCTAACCTCCCTCTCCCCACTCTCTGCTCTGTCCTGTCTGAAGGGCCCAAGCCAGGCTTGTGTTCCTGCTAACAAAAGTGCCCATCTTTCCATGGTAACAGAAGGCTAAAGGCAGATCCACACCTCTCTTTGCTCCCCCACTTACAATTTCCCCATTCTCATTCCCAGATCTATAGCAGGAAATCTGCTGTTTTTTTTCTTTTGGATAAAGCACAAACCCCAGTTGATCACAAAGAACTTATCCCCCAATCTTCCTTCCCCCAACTCAGCCCATCATCTCAGCCTCCAACACCAGCAGACAATCTCTAAGAACACAGCAAAAGAACAGGGCAGGGAAACAGGTATGGAAACTGAAGAATTCATCACTCCCTCCTCCATGCCAAATTCAATTCCCCAGTCTCATCTATAGAGCTATATCATAAGACCAGCTGTGGGCTGGAGAGATGGCTCAGCGGTTAGGAGCACTTACTGCTCTTCCAAAGGTCCTGAGTTCTAATCCCAGAAACCATATCGTGGTGGCTCACAACCATCTGTGGTGGGATCAGATGCCCTCTTCTGGGGTGTCTAAAAACAGCTACAGTGTATTTACATATAATAAATAAATAAATCTTTAAAAAAAAAAAAAAGCAAGACCAGCTGTAGCCTTCCTTTCTACCTGCCTACATTTCCTGAGAGTTCCAGAGACAATTCCTTTTTAAGCCCCCTCCCCTTAACTCCTTGTTGAATTCTAGCCCCTAACTCCAACATGCACTCTCTGATAACTCACTGACCAATGCTGACATGGAAGCACAAAACTGCCTGTAGATCTTCCCCTCTCTTTCACTTCTTGTAGAACCACACCTACCAGTCTAATCCTCAACTCCATAGCAAACCTTTGGGGTGACCTACTTTCACTGTCTCTCCCAATTCCAAGAAGACAAAATAAGCAGATTCTGGTGCAATCTATTCCCTCCTATGAACCCCTTCAGACCTCTAACCTATCGCCATTCCTAAGTGTTAGCTCCCTGTATACAGAAACCTTAAACAACCAAAACTATAAGGTCCAAAGAAAAATTCCTGCCTGACAGCACTGATGGCTGTTCTCAATTGTAAACTTGACTATATCTGTAATGAACTGCAACCCAGAAGATTTATAAAAGTCTTGTAAGTGTAAAGAAAGGATTAGGTCCTGGCCTTTAATCCCAGCATTCAGTAAATAAAGGCATTCAGATCTTTGAGTTCAAGGTCAGTTACAGAACTAATTCTAAAACAGACAAGTCTAGGCTGTGAAAGATATAATAGAACCAAGAGGGCTTGTTCTACTCCCAGCAAGCAGCCGCAGTGGGCAGTTTGGGGCATGTGGCTCTAGGTTAGAGTCCCTTTTTTATCAAGATGTAGAGCTGTTGGCTCTTCCAGCACCAATCCTGCCTGCAGGATGATATACTTCCCACATTGATGAAAATGGACAGAACCACCAAAATTGTAAGCCAGCCCCAACTAAAGGTGCTTTGTAAGGGGTAAACTCAAGTTTGACTTTGTAGGAATTGTTTTGGTCATGAAGTCTCTTCACAGGCATAAAACCCTAACTAAGAAAATGTACAGCAATTACGCTCTTCAAAAATACAGAAAGGAGAGAGCTGTGGAAGGAGAGAAGCCCCACGACCATACTCCCTGCCTGCCGGGACAGAAAAGGGTCACTAGGTACTATATAACCCTGAGCTTTAGATTTCTGGTGTTGCAAACCGCCAGGGGTCTGCCTGCACTCAGGAACTGAGCACATAGGCAGTTCATCTGCAAGCCAGTCCATCGCGGGACCTGTGTCCTATGTGAGAATCAACAGAGGGAGTGACCCCCACCACACCATCTTGCTCCACAATAGAGCAGATAGAGAAGACCTGGTTGACCTTGACAACATAAGTATAACTTTGCTTGAGGCAAGACTGAGAAGGGCTCCAAAGGCACAAAAGAGGAAGGCAGCATATCAGTAATCTGTGCCAGAGGAAACCCAGTCATCCAGTGTTGCAGAGATAACCTTAAAGATCCACAGTAAGTTGAAGCACCAGCCAGTGACAATAAGACCATCTAAAACCTGGGAGAATTAGATGGCTAAAAGCAAAGGCAAATGTAGGAACATTACGAACAGAAGCCAAGGCATTATGGCAGCATCCTAACCCAATTCTCCAACAATAGCAAGTCCTGCATACCCCAACACACCAGAAAAACAAGATTTGGATTTAAAATCACTGGTCATGATGCTGGTACAGGAACACATGAAGGACATACTTGAAATTCAGGAGAAAATGGATCAAAAATTAGAAGCCCTTACAAGGGAAACACAAAAATCATTGAAAGAAATTCAGGAGAATACAAAAGCCAATAAGGAGGAAACGCAAATGTGACCTCATAAAATTACAAAGTTTCTGTAAGGCAGAGGACACCATCAAGAGGACAAATCGGCAATCAACAAATTGGGAAAAGATCTTCACCAATCCTACATCAGATAGAGGGCTAATATCCAATATATATAAAGAACTCAAGAAGTTAGACTCCAGAAAACCAAACAACCCTATTAAAAAATGGGATACAGAGTTAAACAAAGAATTCTCACCTGAAGAACTTCGGATGGCGGAGAAGCATCTTAAAAAATGCTCAATTTCATTAGTCATTAGGGAAATGCAAATCAAAACAACCCTAAGATTTCATCTTACACCAGTCAGAATGGCTAAGATTAAAAATTCAGGAGACAGCAGGTGTTGGAGAGGGTGTGGAGAAAGAGGAACACTCCTCCACTGCTGGTGGGGTTGCAAATTGGTACAACCACTCTGGAAAGCAGTCTGGCGGTTCCTCCGAAAACTGGGCACCCCACTTCCAGAAGATCCTGCTATACCACTCCTGGGCATATACCCAAAAGACTCCCCACCATGTAATAAGGATACATGTTCTACTATGTTCATAGCAGCCCTATTTATAATTGCCAGATGCTGGAAAGAACCTAGGTATCCCTCAACAGAAGAGTGGATGCAAAAAATGTGGTATATCTACACAATGGAGTACTATTCAGCCATTAGAAACAATGAATTCATGAAATTCTTAGGCAAATGGATGGAGCTAGAGAATATCATACTAAGTGAGGTAACCCAGACTCAAAGGGTGAATCATGGTATGTACTCACTAATAAGTGGATATTAACCTAGAAAACTGGAATACCCAAAACATAATCCACACATCAAATGAGGTACAAGAAGAAAGGAGGAGTGGCCCCTGTTTCTGGAAAGACTCAGTGAAACAGTATTCGGCAAAACCAGAACGGCGAAGTGGGAAGGGGTGGGTGGGAGGACAGGGGAAGAGAAGGGGGCTTACGGGACTTATGGGGAGGGGGGGGGGCTAGAAAAGGGAAATCATTTGAAATGTAAATAAATTATATCGAATAAAAAAAAAAAGAAAACCTTAGGAAGAAATCAGGGACCATAGACGCAAATATCAACAACAGAATACAAGAGATAGAAGAAAGAATCTCATATGCCGAAGATACCATAGAAACCATGGACTCAACAGTTAAAGAAAATGCAAAATGCAAAAAGCTTGTAACCCAAAACATCCAGGAAATCCAGAACACAATGAGAAACCCAAATCTAAGGATTATAGGCATTGATGAGAGTGAAGATTTACAACTTGAAGGGCCAGCAAATATCTCCAACAAAATTATGGAAGAAAACTTCCCTAACCTAAAGAGAGAGATGCCCATGAATATACAAGAAGCCTACAGAACTCCAAACATTCTTAGGCAAATGGATGGAGCTAGAGAACATCATATTAAGTGAGGTAACGCAAACTCAAAAGATGAATCATGGTATGCACTCACTAATAAGTGGATATTAACCTAGAAACCTGGATTACCCAAAACATAATCTACACATCCAATGAGGTACAAGAAGAAAGGAAGAGTGGCCCCTTGTTCTGGAAAGACTCAATGAAGCAGTATTCAGCAAACCAGAACGGGGAAGTGGGAAGGGGTGGGTGGGAGGACAGGGGGAGAGAAGGGGACTTACGGGAGTTTTGGGGAGTGGGGGGGCTAGGAAAGGGGAAATCATTTGAAATGTAAATAAAAAATATACCAAATAAAAAAAAATTAAAAAAAAAGAAGATTAATGGAACAACTGAAAGCCCTGAAACAAGAAGAAGCTAATTCACCCAGGAGGAGAAGAAGACAGGAAATCATCAAACTCGGGGCTGAAATCAATCAAGTAGAAACCAAGAGAACCATACAAAGAATAAACAAAACCAAAAGCTGATTCTTTAAAAAATCAACAAGATAGATAAACCCTTAGCCAGACTAACCAAAGGGCACAGAGAAAGTATCCAAATTAACAAAATTAGAAATGAAAATGGAGATATTACAACAGAAACCAAGGAAATTCAAAAAATCATCAGATCCTACTACAAAAATCTGTACTCAACACAACTGGAGAATCTGGAGTAAATGGACATTTTCTTAGACAGATACCAATTACCAAACTTAATCCAGGATGAAATAGACCATCTAAACAGACCCATAACCCCTAAAGAAATAGAAGGGGTCATAGATAGGCTTCCGACCAAAAAAAGCACAGGACCAAATGGTTTCGGTGCACAATTCTATCATACCTTCAAAGAAGACTTAACATCAATACTCTTCAAATTTTTCTACAAAATAGAAACAGAAGGAACACTACCCAACTCCTTCTTCGAAGCCACTATTACGCTGATACCAAAACCACATAAAGACCCAACTAGGAAAGAGAATTTCAGGCCAATTTCCCTTATGAATATCGATGCAAAAATACTAAATAAAATTCTTGCCCACCAAATCCAAGAACACATCAAAATGATCATCCACCATGATCAAGAAGGCTTCATCCAAGGGATGCAGGGATGGTTCAATATAAGGAAATCCATAAATGCTATCCACTACATAAACAAACTCAAAGGAAAAAAACCACATGATCATTTCATTAGATGCTGAAAAAGCATTTGACAAAATTCAGCATCCTTTCATGCTAAAAGTCTTGGAAAGGACAGGAATTCAAGGCCCATATCAAAAGATAGTAAAAGCAATATACAGCAAACCGGTAGCCAACATCAAACTAAATGGAGAGAAACTTGAAGCAATCCCACTAAAATCAGTGACTAGACAAGGCTCTCCATATCTTTTCAATACAGTTCTTGATGTCTTAGCTAGAGCAATTAGACAACATAAGGAAGTCAAAGGGATACAAATTGGAAAGGAAGAAGTCAAACAATCACTATTTGCAGATGAAATGATAGTATACATAAGTGACCCTAAAAAAACTCTACTAGAGAACTCCTACGGCTGATAAACAACTTCAGCAAAGTGGCTGGCTACAAAATCAATGCAAGCAAATCAGTAGCCTTTATATATTCAAAGGATAAACAGACTGAGAAAGGAATTAGGGAAATGACTCCTTTCACAATAGCTAAAAACCGCATAAAGTATCTTGGGGTGACTCTAACCAAACAAGTAAAAGACCTATATGACAAGAACTTCAGATCTCTGAAGAAGGAAATCAAAGAAGATCTCAGAAAATGGAAAAATCTTCCATGCTCATGGATTGGCAGGATTAATATACTTAAAATGGCCATCTTGCCAAAGGCAATCTATAGATTCAATGCTATCCCCATAAAAATCCCAACCCAGTTCTTCATAGAGCTAGAAAGATCAATTCTCAAATTCATCTGGAATAACAAAAAACCCAGGATAGCTAAAACTATTCTCAACAGTAAAAGAATTTCAGGGGGATTCAGTACCCAAGACTTTAAACTTTACTAAAGTGAAATAGTGATAAAAACTGCATGGTATTGGTTCAATATCACGCATGTGGAACAATGGAATAGGAATCAAGACCCAGAAATGAACCAACACACCTATGGTCACTTGATCATCGACAAAGGAGCTGAAAGCATCCAGTGGAAAAAAGATAGTCTTTTCAAAAAAATGGTGCTGGTTCAGATGGAGGTCAGCATGCAGAAGAATGTGAATCGATCCATTCTTATCTCCTGGTACTAAGCTCAACTCCAAATGGATCAAGGACCTCTACATAAAACCTGACACACTGAAACTAATAGAAAAGAAACTGGGGAAGGCCCTGGAGGACACGGGCACAGGAAAAAAGTTCTTGAATAGAAAACCAATAGCTTATGCTCTAAGATCAAGAATTGACAAATTGGACCTCATAAAACTACAAAGTTTCTGTAAGGCAAAGAACACTGTCAAAAGGACAAAACGTCAACCAACAGATTGGGAAAGGATCTTCACCAACTCTAAATCCAACAGAGGGCTAATATCTAATATATACAAAGAACTCAAGAAGGTAGAACCCAGAGAACCAAATAACCCCATTAAAAAGTGGGGTACGGAGCTAAACAAAGAATTTTCACATGGAGAATTTCGGAGAGCTGAGAAACACCTTAAGAAATGTTCAACATCATTAAACATTAGGGAAATGCAAATCAAAACAACCCTGAGATTTCACATCACACCAGTCAGAATGGCTAAAGTCAAAAACTCTGGAGACAGCAGGTGTTGGTGAGGATGTGGAGAAAGAGGAACACTCCTCCGCTGCTGGTAGGATTGCAAGATGGTGCAACCACTTTGGAAATCAGTCTGGTGGTTCCTCAGAAAACTGGGCATGACACTTCCTCAGGACCCTGTTATAACACTCCTGGGCATTTATCCAGAGGATTCTTCAGCAAGCAATAAGGACACATGCTCTACTATGTTCATAGCAGCCCTATTTGTAGTAGCCAGAAGCTGGAAAGAACCCAGGTGTCCTTCAGCAGAGGAATGGATAAAAAAAAATGTGATATATTTACACAATGGAGTACTATTCAGCCATTAGAAACAATGAATTCATGAAATTCTTAGACAAATGGATGGAGCTGGTGAACATCATACTAAGTGAGGTAACCCAGTCTCAAAAGATCAATCATGGTATGCACTCACGGATAAGTGGATATTAGCCTAGAAACTTTGAATACCCAAGACATAATCCACAAATTAAATGATGTCCAAAAAGAATGGAGTGGCCCCTGGTTCTGGAAAGACTCAGTGCAAGAGTATAGGGGAATTCCAGAACTGGGAATTGGAAAGGGGTAGATGGAGGAACAGGGGGAGGGAAGAGGGCTTATGGGACTTGAGGGGAGTGGGGACCCAGAAAACGGGAAATCATTTGAAATGTAAATAAAAAATATATCAATAAAAAAAAAGAATTTTCACCTGAGGAATAGCGAATGGATGAGAAGAACCTAAAGAAATGTTCAACATCCTTAGTCCTTCTGCACAGTGTCCTTTCTTGGAGCCGTCATTCAAATGCCTAAAGTGATTTCAGGAGCTCGACAGGTGTGACCTGCACTCTTCTGCAACAGCAACAACCAGTTTTGTCAGTAATGACTTCTGGTTAGACAACGGTATTGAGGGAGCATTTGCACTTTATCAGGGGAACGACAGCATGGTGGCTCAGGATTTAAAACACCTGCAATTTATTATACATACTGAAATGGTAGGTGAGCAATAGGCATCACTGCAGTCTGGGACACTCTACCTGACATCTATGATGTTAATGTTCCTCTTTGAATTTTGTCTAGTTTTTTGGAAACTGTGATTCAATTTAGAGCTGGCCCTAGGCAGAGAACAACTGAGTTTCTTTGGAGAAATGTTTCTGCCTTGAACTGAACAGAACAGATGACTGTGGCCATTGGCAAGGAGAAATCAACCATGATTGTTTCCACATCAGAGAAGGAAAGACAAGGAAGAGTTTCTTTTTCCTTGGTCCAGTCTGTGTTCTGGAAGCACCGAGAAGCCTGTTTCATTGCTCCAACCTGGCAGGATTAGATAAAAGGAGATAGCCCATGATTTTAAAGCTTTATTATGAAAAAGTAGTGGCTTCTTCCTTTCCTATTTGTATCCCTTTGACTTCATAATGTTGTCTAATTGCTCAAGCTAGAATTTCAAGTATTATATTGAAAAGATATGGAGAGAGATGGCAGCCTTGTCTAGTCCCTGATTTTAGTAGGATTGCTTCAATTTCTCTCCATTTAGTTTGATGTTGGCTACTGGTTTGCTCTATATTGCTTTGAGAATGTTTGGTGATGGGCCTTGAATTCCTGACCTTTCCAAGACTTTTAGCATGAAAGGATGCTCAATTTTGTCAAATGCTTTTGCAGCATCTAATGAAGTGATCTTTTGGGTTTTATTCTTTGAGTTTGTTTAGGGAGTGGATTGCATTGATGGATTTCCTTATATTGAACCATCCCTGCACCCCTGGGATGAATCATAGTGGATGATTGTTTTGATGTTTTCTTGATCTCAGTTAGCAAGACTTTTATTAAGTATTTTTTCATCGATATTCATAAAGAAAATTGGCCTTAAGTTCTCTTTCTTTGTTGGCTCTAGCTCTTAATTTTTCTTCCTGGAGATCCTTGATTAGGAGGTTGTTATTACTGAAGTTTTTATATCCTGGCAGGTGGGACAATGTGAGATTGCCTGATCGATCAAGAATCCTAACTGAAATATTTTGTATCTTACCCCTATTAGCAATTACTTAAGTTTTTGCTGACACAGGTGCAAAACTTGATGAATCTGATAGCTGAATTTCATACCAAACTTCTTAGATAGGACCTTAAAGCCCTCAGAGGTTAGAAACCATTTCTTCTGTAAAATGTTTTGATTTTCTTCTGATCATGTTAGTCTTCAGTAGTATACTCAGGAATGGTTGAGAGTTCAGGGGGTCACAAGGCTATCAGGATGCTGGTGGTGAAAGCTTGGGTGGCCTCTTTTTTGCTTTATTAGCTTGTCTGTTTCCTCAGGCTAATTCACATGATCCTTTTGGATGCCCAGGGTAATGAATTATGGCCACTTAGAAAGGAAGTCATAACGCCTACAGCAAAGCAAATATTACTTCCTTATTTTGATGGTCTTTCCTTGAGCAGGCAACAATCAACAATCTTCAATCTTGATGTATGGATCTATGTGCATGAGCCTTGGCAAAGTCATATCTCCTGTCAATACAAATGTTGGCTATAGCCATATCTGCCAACTGCAAAGCCTGAATTAGACCTGTCAACTCAGCCTTTTGGGCTCATGTGCCTGGCAGAAGAGCGGATGCTCATAAAACACAGTCCAAGTCCACCACTCCTAACCCTGTGTACCTGATTCTGTTCTGGATGAAGCTGCTCCCATCTATGAAGTCAATGTGCTCTGCATCTGGCCGGAGTATGCCAATCAAGTCTGGTCTGATGCTCTGGACATGCCCCAAAGCTATAGAGCAATCATGCTGTACATTTGAGGATAGGTCAGGTAGCAGGGGGACTGGGTTAAGGGCAGATAATGGGTTTATCTAATGTGAGGGAATTCAAAAGTAACACCTGGAAGTACATCAATCTGGCATTGGACAGCCATTGGCTAAGTGGATTCTTGAGGGTCCACTCGATAGCATGGGGATTGGGGCATGAAAACAAGTGCCTGTCACATTGTTTTCTTGTCAGGGTCCTTATCTAGCAGGGCAGTAGTAGCTATGGTCCAGAGAAAGGCTGGCAATCTTTGGGTCACCAAGTCAGCTTCTTGTTTTGTTTTGTTTTGTTTTGTTTTGTTTTGTTTTGTTTTGTTTTGTTTTGTTTTGTTTTTTGAGTCAGGGTTTCTCTGTGTAGCCCTGGCTGTCCTGGAACTCACTCTGTAGACCAGGCTGGCATCAAATTCAGAAATCTGCTTGCCTCTGCCTCACAAATGCTGGGATTAAAGGTGAGTGCCACCACTGTCAAGCAAGCTCAGGTTCTTAATTAAAAACGCACTGATTTTCTAGGGGCCCAAAGTTTTGGTGAGCACCCCTTTGACTATTCCCTTTCTTTCATCTATATAGAGGTGGGAGGACTTGGGCATGTCCATAATGACCAGAGCCTGTGCCTCCAATAAGACTTTTTTATAGGTCTTAAAAGCTACATCTATCTCAGGGGTCTATTCTATCTTCTTGCCCCTGGCAGCCTCATATGGTGGTTTGGCTATTCCAGTGAACCCTGAACCCTAGAGTTAAACCTGATAGACCCCAGAAATTCCCATACATGCCTCCTAGATGATGGAACTGGAATGCTAAGAATGGTTTACATCCAGGCAACTCACAGCATGTTTTGCCCAACTTTGTATATGTACCATAGTTAGGTGACCTCAAATTGACCAAGCTGGGTGTCCTTAGCAGACACTCAGTTGCCTGGCTGACTCATCTCCTGTAGCAGGTCTCATGTGGACAATTCAGGAGTGATATTTTGTAATCCCCATTCTGGCTTCTATGGACATTGGGTTTTGTCTGATTCAGAATGGAGCAGCTTCAGCCTTCAATTGGAGTAGAACTGAGGTCCTAAGATGGGCAAGTCCTATTGGGTCCCTTTTATGCCCAGACTTCAAAGACTTCTTCCAGGAACCTCTGCAGGTAAGGAGAAGCTTAGAGATACAGCTGGTTGAGGAAGCAATTCGTACTCTTCCTCCAGGACCAAGTGAAAACAAGGATTGATCCATTCTTACACAGCACTTTCATGCCCTCAGGGTCAAACTTTATTTGGGTTCCCATCTGATGAGTAAATGTCTTCCCATAAGGAAGTATGGGCTCTAGGGATGAATATGAATGAATGGGTTACCTGTTCCACTCCCAAGTCCATCTTTCTTTGGCTAGTCCATGGACAGGTCTTGCTGTCCATTTTCTCTGTACCAATGTTGTTTTATTTGAAAATGGCCTCAGTGCTTCTTCCAAATGAAATGTTGTACCCCTGTGCCCACAAAAAGTATATGGCTTTGTGCTCCTCCATTAAAGTTACCCACAGTTTTTGTAGGGGGGTTGAACGCCAGGGCTCTCAGTCATATAGTCTTCTTATATGAACTTAAAGGAAGTTGCTTACCAGAAAATCTATCCAGGCATGGAATTTCCTGAATGATGTCAGGGGCAGTTTGTTTAGCAAAAAACGATGTTTACCACTGGCAATTTTCCCTTGTTTCTGGGTCAAAGAATGTGTAGGTCATACAGGCTTTTAAAAAGTCTTTATAGATATTTTCTAGTCTCTCATTATTTCCCTGCATCATCTGGCTTACCTCAAATAAATTTATGGGCCAACTACCTGGAAACTTCTCCGAGAGACCCCCTATTAGAATCTGGTGGTAGCATACAAAATGGATTTCTCTCAATCCTCACACTCTTTATATGTTTTCATGCATTTACATCAGGGATTTCTTCTTTGTCTCCTTAATGAACTCTATCACATTTATACAGATAGTTATAAGGTCTTTCCTCATGCTTCAGACATGTAGGAATTTTCAGGCACTGCTGGGTTAGGATAGCTGGGCTCTAGTGTAGACATAATGCCCTAGGTGCTATTGATTGTGTTGTATATGCTAGCATCTAAGACTCTGGGATTGCAATGGTTAAAGATTTAGATCCTAATTTCTACATTTGTCTGTTTTGTATAGCAGTTCTATTCCTTTTCTTCTGTTCTTCTCTGGAGTTTTGAAGAGTATGATTACTGTATGTTGTATTAGTTAAATGTTTTTTTGTTTTTTTTTTGCTTGTTTGTTTGTTTGTTTGTTTGTTTGTTTTGCTGTAAAGAGACACCATGACCAAAGTAACTCTTATAAAGGCAAACATTTAGTTGGGGCAGCCTGGGCATTTTGAGGTTCAGTCCATTATCCTTATAATGGAAAATATGTCATCATTCATGCAGGCTTGGTGCTAGAAGAGCCAACATCTCTATATCTTGGTAAAAGGCAAATCTAACATACATTCTAGTAGCCCGTTCTGCACACTGCTGCTGCTTGCTGGGACTGGAACAGGCCCCCTTGGTTTTGTTACATCTTTCACTGCTTAGGCTTGGCTGGCTTAGAAATTGTTCTATAAACTGACCTTGACATCAAAGACCTGCATACCTATATTTCCTGAAAGCTGGCATGAAAGCCCTGTATTACTAGGCCTGGACCTGATCCTCTCTACATTTTTACAAGATATTTATAAACTCTGGATTATAGTTCATCCAAACATAGTCAAGTTGACAGATGAGAAGAGCCATCACTGCGGTCAGGCAGGAACTTTTCATTAAACCTAATAGTTTTGGCTACTGGTGGATTGATGATCCTGTGTACTGGGAGCTGACACTTAGGAATGGGGGTACATTAGGGCTCTGAAGGGGTTCACAGGAGGGAGGAAATTACACCAGAATCTGATTTTATTGTCTCCTTGGAATTCAAGGAGACATGAAAAGTGGTCAGGATTGGTATAGACTTGTGGTTTAGAAAGGTAGGTGTAGTTCTACAAGAACTGAAGGATTACCAGGCAGTGGTAGTGCATGCCTTAAATTGCAATTCTTGGGAGGCAGGGGCAGGTGTATTTCTGAGTTTGAAGCCAGCTTGGTCTACAGAGTGAGTTCCAGGACAGCCAGGACTATACAGAGAAACCTTGTCTGGGGATTGGGGAGGAAGAACTGAAGGATTGAGGAATATCTACAGGCATCTTTCATGTGTCCCTGTCAGGATTGGTCAGTGAGGTAACATGGATTTGATGCTGGAGTTAGGGGCTACCATACAGCCTGGAAGTAGTGAGAGGGAACTTAAAAAGGAATTGTCCCTGGGACCCAAAGGAGATGTAGGCAGGCAGAAAAGATAGCTGCAGCTGGTGTAATTATATAACTCTGTAGATCAGATTAGGGGATTGAATTTGGCAAGGAGGGGGAGCTCTGACTTCTTCAGTTTCCATAACTGTTTCCCTGCCCTGTTCTTTTGCTATGCTCTTAGTGAATGCCTGCAGACTGAGATGACGGATAGAGTTGTAGGTAGGAAGATGGGGGATAAGTTCTTTGTGATCCACTTGGTTTGGTGCTTTACAGGACAGAAAAAACACATCAAATTTCCCACTATAGGGCTTGGAATAGGATTGGGGAAATAGTAAGTGGACAGCAAAGGACAAGTTTTGATTCTGCCCTTACCCTTCTGTTACCATGGAAAGAGTGACACTTCTGTTAGCAGGGGTGCAAGCTGGACTTAAAGCCTGGGGCAGAGCATAGAGTTGGGTAGGGAGGCTAGAAGGGAAAGATCTGTGGCATCCACAAGATATAAAAAGAATGGGAAATGAAGACTCCCAAAGGTGGTGCGGTACAGAGGTTAATTGAGATTGTGGAATTAGCTGTGGTGGAACTTTAGTACAAGAAGTTCTGTAAGAAGTCTAGCTGGTATGAAGGCAGGCGTGGCCTGGAGCCATGCTTCTCAAACTGTGGCTCCCTCATCCTCTGTGGTGGAGTATTGACCATTTCATGGGGGTTGAATATAAGATATCCTCTATATCAGACCTTTTTATTGATATATTTATTACATTTCAAATGATTTCCCCTTTTCTGGACCCCCACTCCCCGAAAGTCCCATCAGTCCCCTTCCCTCCCTCTGTTTTCCCCCCAACCCTTCCCACTTCCCTGTTCTGGTTTTGCCCTATACTGCTTCACTAAGTCTTTCCAGAACAAGGGGCCGCTCCTTCGTTCTTCGTGTACCTCATTTGATGTGTGGATTATGTTTTGGGTATTCCAGTTTTCTAGGTTAATAACCACTTATTAGTGAGTGCATACCATGATTCATCTTTTGAGTCTGGGTTACCTCACTTAGTATGATGTTGTCCAGCTCCATCCATTTGCCTAAGAATTTCATGAATTCATTGTTTCTAATGGCTGAATAGTACTACATTGTGTAGATATACCACATTTTTTGCATCCACTCTTCTGTTGAGGGATACCTGGGTTCTTTCCAACTTCTGGCAATTATAAATAGGGCTGCTATGAACATAGTAGAGCATGTATCCTTATTACATGGTGGGGAATCCTCTGGGTATATGCCCAGGAGTGGTATAGCAGGATCTTCTGGAAGTGAGGTGCCCAGTTTTCAGAGGAACCGCCAGTCTGATTTCCAGAGTGATTGTACCAATTTCTAACCCCACCAGCAGTGGAGGAGTGTTCCTCTTTCTCCACATCCTCGCCAACACCTGCTGTCTCCTGAATTTTTAATCTTAGCCATTCTGACTGGTGTAAGGTGAAATCTCAGGGTTGTTTTGATTTGCATTTCCCTGATGACTAATGAAGTTGAGCATTTTTTAAGATGTTTCTCTGCCATCCGAAATTCTTCAGGTGAGAATTCTTTGTTTACCTCTGTACCTCATTTTTTAATAGGGTTGTTTGGTTTTCTGGAGTCTAACTTCTAGAGTTCTTTATATATATTCGATATTAGCCCTCTATCTGATGTAGGATTGGTGAAGATCTTTTCCCAATTTGTTGGCTGCCGATCTGTCCTTTTGATGGTGTCCTTTGCCTTACAGAAACTTTGTAATTGTATGAGGTCCCATTTGTCAATTCTTGATCTTAGAGCATATGCTATTGGTGTTCTGTTCAGAAACTTTCTCCCTGTACCGATGTCCTCAAGGGTCTTCCCCAGTTTCTTTTCTATTAGCTTCAGGATATCTGGCTTTATGTGGAGGTCCTTGATCCATTTGGATTTGAGCTTAGTACAAGGAGACAAGGATAGATCAATTCGCATTCTTCTGCATGCTGACCACCAGTTGAACCAGCACCATTTGTTGAAAAGGCTATCTTTTTTCCATTGGATGTTTTCAGCCCCTTTGTCGAGGATCTAGTGGCCATAGGTGTGTGGGTTCATTTCTGGATATTCAATCTTGTTCCATTGATCCTCCTGCCTGTCACTATACCAATAACATGCAGTTTTTAACACTATTGCTCTGTAGTATTGCTTGAGGTCAGGGATACTGATTTCCCCAGACTTTCTTTTGTTGCTGAGAATAGTTTTATCTATACTGGGTTTTTTGTTATTCCAGATGAATTTGATAATTGCTCTTTCTAATTCTGTGAAGAATTTAGTTGGGATTTTGATGGGTATTGCATTGAATCTGTATATGGCTTTTGGCAAGATGGCCATTTTAACTATATTGATCCTGCTGATCCATTACCATGGGAGGTTTTCCCATTTTTTGAGTTCTTCTTCCATTTCCTTCTTCAGAGTCTTGAAGATCTTGTCATACAGATCTTTCACATGTTTGGTAAGAGTCACCCAAAGATACTTTATACTGTTTGTGGCTATTGTGAAGGGGGTCATTTCCCTAATTTCTTTCTCAGACTGCTTATCCTTTGAGTATAGGAAGGCCACTGATTTGCTTGAGTTGATTTTATAACCTGCCACTTTGCTGAAGTTGTTTATCAGCTGTAGGAGTTCTCTAGTGGAGTTTTTTGGGTCACTTAGGTAGACTATCATGTCATCTGCAAATAATGATAGTTTGACTTCTTCCTTTCTAATTTGTATCCCTTTGACCTCCTTATGTTGTAGAATTGTCCGAGCTAGTACCTCAAGTACAATATTGAAAAGATAAGGAGAAAGGGGGCAGCCCTATCTAGTCCCTGATTTTAGAGGGATTGCTTCAAGTTTCTCTCCATTTAGTTTGATGCTGGCTACTGGTTTGCTATATATTGCTTTAACGATGTTTGGGTATGGGCCTTGTATTCCTGTTCTTTCCAAGACTTTAAGCATGAAAGGAAGCTGAATTTTGTCAAATGCTTTTTCAGCATCCAATGAAATGACCATGTGGTTTTGTTCTTTGAGTTCGTTTATGTAGTGGATTGCATTGATGGATTTCCATATATTGAACCACCCCTGCCACCCTGGGATAAAGCCTACTTGATCATGGTGGATGACCGTTTTGATGGGTTCTTGGATTCGGCTGGCAAGAATTTTATTGAGTATTTTTGCATCGATGTTCATAAGGGAGATTGGTCTGAAGTTTTCTTTCTTTGTTGGATCTTTGTGTGGTTTTGGTATCAGCGTAATTGTAGCTTCGTAGAAGGAATTGGGTAGGGTTCCTTCTGTTTCTATTTTGTGGAATAGTTTGAAGAGTATTGGTGTTAGGTCTTCTTTGAAGGTCTGATAGAATTCTGCACTGAAACCATCTGGCCCTGTGCTTTTTTGTGGTTGGAAGACTTTCTATGACCCCTTCTATTTCTTTAGGGGTTATGGGACTGTTTAGATGATCTATTTGGTCCTGATTTAATTTTGGTATTTGGTATCTGTCTAGGAAATTGTCCATTTCCTCCAGATTCTCCAGTTGTGTTGAGTATAGGCTTTTGTAGTAGGATCTGATGATTTTTTTTGATTTCCTCATTTTCTGTTGTAATATCTCCCTTTTCATTTCGAATTTTGTTGATTTGGATACTTTCTCTGTGCCCTTTGGTCAATCTGGCTAAGGGTTTATCTATCTTGTTGATTTTCTCAAAGAACCAGCTCCTGGACTCGTTGATTCTTTGTATGGTTCTCTTTGTTTCCACGTGATTGATTTCAGCCCTGAGTTTGATGATTTCCTGTCTTCTACTCCTCCTGGGTAAAATAGCTTCTTTTTGTTCCAGGGCGTTCAGTGTCACTAAGCTGCTAGTATATGCTCTCTCCATTTTCTTTTTGGAGGCACTCAGGGCTATGAGTTTTCCTCTGAGCACGACTTTCATTGTGTCCCAAGGATTTGGGTATGTTGTGCCTTCATTTTCATTAAATTCTAAAAAGTCTCTGATTTCTTTCTTTATTTCTTCTTTGGCCAAGGTGTCATTGAGTAGAGTATTGTTCAGCCTCCATGTGTATATGGGCTTTCTGTTGTTTTTGTTGCTATTGAAAACCACGCTTACACCATAGAGCTCTGATAGGATGCATGGAATTAGTTCGATCTTCTTGTATTTGTTGAGGTCTTTCTTGCGACCAATTATATGGTCGATTTTGGAGAAGGTACCATGAGGTGCTGAGAAAAAGGTATATTCTTTTGCTTTAGGGTGAAATGTTCTATAAATATCCGTCAAATCCAACTGATCTAAAGCTTCAATTAGTTTTACTGTGTCCCTGTTTAGTTTCTGTTTTCCTGATCGGTCCATTGAGGAGAGTGGAGTGTTGAAGTCCCCCACAATTATTGTGTTAGGTGCAATGTGAGCTTTGAACTTTAGTAAAGTTTCTTTTACGAATGAGGGTGCCCTTGTATTTGGAGCATAGATGTTCAGAATTGAAAGTTCTTCTTGGTGGATTTTTCCTTTGACCAGCAAGAAGTGACCCTCAGTGTCTCTTTTGATGACTTTAGGTTGAAAGTCGATTTTATCTGATATTAGAATGGCTACTCCAGCTCATTTCCCGAGACCATTGGCTTGTAAAATTGTCTTCCAGCCTTTTACTCTAAGGTAGTTTTTGTCTTTGACATTTAGGTGTGTTTCCTGTATGCAGCAAAATGTAGGGTCCTGTTTCCTTATCCAGTCTGTTAGTTTATGTCTTTTTATTGGCGAATTGAGTCCATTGATGTTAAGAGATATTAAGGAATAGAGATTATTACTTCCTGTCATTTTTGATGTTATTTTTATATTTGAGTGATTATCTTCTTTTGGGTTTGATGAAGGAAGGTTACTATCTTACTTTTTCCAGGGTGTAGTTTCCCTCCTTGTATTGGAAAGAGTGACACTTGTGTTAGCAGGGGTGCAAGCTGGACTTAAAGCCTGGGACAGAGCATAGAGTTGGGTAGGGAGGCTAGAAGGGAAAGATCTGTGGCATCCACAAAATATAAAAAGAATGGTCAGTGAAGACTCCCACAGGTGGTGCGGTACAGAGGTTAATTGAGATTGTGGAATTAGGTGTGGTGGAACTTTAGTACAAGAACTTCTGTAAGAAGTCTAGCTGGTATGAAGGCGGGCATGGCCTGGAGCCGTGCTTCTCAAACTGTGGCTCCCTCATCCTCTGTGGTGGAGTATTGACCATTTCATGGGGGTTGGATATCAAATATCCTCTATATCAGATCTTTATAGTATAATTCATAACAGGAGCCACACTACAGTAATGAAGTAGCCAACAAGTAATTTAATGGTTCTGGTTGACCACAACAGGAAGAACTGTATTAAGGGGGCACAACATTGAGAAGATGAGAAACAACTGGCCTAGGGAGTATGAATACATAATGAATCAATCTCTTCGAATGTTTTCAAAATACATAAAAGATTTTTGCATGCTTTGACCAACAAACACTTCTCTCCCAGGAGGAATAGACTTCCTTCACATTAGTCTACACTTCTCAGTCACCATAAGAGCATGATGATCGAGCTTTTGGCTAATGCAGATGCCAAGAAAAAAGACAAAGTGTTTGTAATACTGGTAAGATAGTCTCCACAAATATCCACAGCTGAGCAGGGCTGATTGGACTATATGTGACTTCTCTGAACATAAACATCTCTGGAATCCACATACTGATTTCAAATATTTTATTCATATTATAATTTATTGGGTTACGATTTTGTCTACAGAGCTGTTTGTGGCCATGAAGAACAGAGATGGGCCTCAGATCCTCTGGATGACCAGTTACAGGTGGTTGAAAACTCTCCTGGGTATGCTGGGAACTGAACCACAGTTCTCTGACAGAGCAGTAATTCCTTTGGCAGCTGAGTTCCCACAAACTGAGCCTTAAAAAAGTCTTCATTGTCATTTAAGTCTTAGATAAATAAATATTCATGTTTGATTTCTCCCTTTCTTTGGGCCCTGGTCATTTGTTCTGTTTAGATAAGTACATACAGTTTTCCCCAATGAAATTCCTTTGGGCTGTGCTCATGGTCAGCACCTAACTTGAATCCCAGTTTCCATCATGTCAGACAAAAACAAACAGGAACATCAACAGGGCAGATATCATCTAGATTGTCTGAGACTCCTGTTCTGCCATCCACACCTGCAATTTTAACATAGTAGAGCTGTTTTAAATCCTGAGCCACCATGCTGCTTTCATGCAGATGCAGTGTAAATGCTCCAGCAATACTGTACTCTAACCAGAAGTCATTGGTAACTACATTGGGTGCTGCCATTGGAAGACAGGAGTTGGTCATATCTGACCAGCTCCTAAAATCTCTTTATGCCTTTGAGTGAGGGTTCGAAGAAAATACTCTGTGCAGAATCCAGGAAGTGGAAGGCTTCAGCTGCCAAGTAGGGATGAGACTCCAACATTGCCTTCTACCCCAAGGTCTCACAGACTTCATAGGAATGAAGTGCAATGAAATCCAGGGCCTGAGTCTTCAGTCACTGTGTGCTGTGGAGATCGGCCACGATGAGAGTGTCTACAGCTTTCTCCATAAACAGGATCCTGAAGAGGGCATCCTCACACATGACCTTCAAGTCCTCCAGGCCATACTTGTCAGCTGCTGCCAGCACACCAGTGGCCATGGAGTTGCTGTTGAGGTGTTAGGAAAATGAGAAGTTGCTAATGGTTAGCAAAATGAGAATTAGCAAAATGAGAAGTTGCTAATGGTCCACTCATAGCAGATTTTTTAATGCTGATCTGTGTGGAGCCCCGGCCCTTTGCCTCCATGTCCCCTGACGTTTCTGCTGGAGGTAGTTTGAAGGTTAATGTTTTTCCCCTGAGTAGATGAAGCACATCATCTGGAAGAACTGAGGTTCCAGGTCATGGATCTCAATGAGGTTCTTTAGGCTCTCCTGCATTTCATGTTCAAACATGGCTCTGAAAACTGGAGAGCGAGCTGCTAGGATGGCCTTGTGAGCCCTGAATACATGGCCACATACCAATAGGGAACAGTCTGTGAAGAGAGATTTCTCCCACAGCTTTGCTAGGTCATCTGTCAACATCTATCTTGAATCCTTGATTACAGGTGTCATCTTCTGTCCAGGCATGCTAAAGATGGCTTCTACTAGGCTCATGTTGCAGCAGAGGCTGAGCTGGTCTTCAGGGACAAGCCATTGCTGATGGGAGAGGAAGAAACCTCGAAGGATGTACTTTTTGAATCCCCGGTCTTCATATTGCTGAAAGCTTACGACATTGGGGTTTTTCATACTTTGACATTTCTCTCCTTGAGAATTTGTGATCCAGAATTTGAACTTTGCCCAAACTGGGCTCTCCGGACAGCTGAGCAACCCCAGGTAAACTGACAGGTAATCTTTGCTTTCTTCATCAACCCCATTTGTGTTCACTGTCAAACACCATGCCACTTCCTCATTGGCCTCTAATGAGAGCACTAGGCTTGAAATCCTTTTCTGAATTCCCCCCCCCCACGTGCAAAATGAGAAGTTGCTAATGGTCCACTCATAGCAGATTTTTTAATGCTGATCTGTGTGGAGGCCCGGCCCTTTGCCTCCATGTCCCCTGACGTTTCTGCTGGAGGTAGTTTGAAGGTTAATGTTGACCTGAAAAGAACACCAGAAGTTATTTACTCTTCATTCTTTTGAACACAATTATAGGTACACTTTACATTTTAGTTTCAATTTCTCTGTCGCGTCCACTTTCGCCAGCAAAGAGGACGCAAAACCAAGGAGTTTCTTCCTTTAATGGTTTATTCGGGAAACCTTGAATTAAGCTTATTTCTTCTTTTGGCGGCCCCGGGCTCTCTCCCAGCCTGACCCTATGAAGCCTAGATAGCCTCATCTGCCCAGGGAGATAACCAGCCGTTTTCTCATAGGTGAACTCAGTGAGTTCTTCATTACCATGTAAGTGAGATAAGGAATACAGCACACTGCACATGTATTCAAGTGATTTACTACCAGGGAGCTGCATGTGGCCAGCACTATCTTGTAACAGAGAAGAACAAAGGGTGGCTCACTACATATCACCCTTTTTTGTTTTAATAGAAGCCGTCCCAGGTCAGGGCTAATCGGGTCACTGGCATCCTACTGTCCAATGACTCCTGACTTATGTCATCTCTGCCATGACTTAGTCTTACCCATCAAAGGGTTACCCTATCGCCCACCGAGCCCCATGTCTCAGGTTGATCCAAGCGCTGAGAATTTGCCTGTCATTGAGTATCATTGGATTCCAGACAGTATAGTATGTACAGTGTACCCTGGAGAGTAGGATTCTAAGATTTTAGAGAGGCCAGCCACACAAAGACGTCTTCCTGAGCGTCTATAGCTGCAAGAGCCTGATAAACTATGGCTCTATGAGCTACATGATCTCGTCTAATACGGCAGAAGCACCAAAGGCAGACAAAGGCTGCTAAGCACATAAGGGTGGCTATAGCTAACAATCCAGCCCACTCTTTGATCCAAGAAAAGACACTGGAGAGCCACGAGGTCAGGTCCTCCATGGTGATTGGCTTCAGTCTTGTGGCATTAAGCGAAGCTATCTGAAATACAAGCTGTTTGGTTAATAATTCTCCCTCAAGAGACCAATTTCCTTTAAGGAATTCACTTATATTGTACTGACTTTCTTTTAGAACTGTCATATTTACCTGAAGGGGAGTAATACACAATCCTGGGGTATGTTTAACGCAAGATACCTGCACCATTGTTACAAGTGCATCAATTTCTTCTTGTAGAATATCTACTCTCCGATTCAAAAGTCGTATTCCAGCTTCTAAATGGGAATTATATTGATTTGGGGTCTGTAAGGCTCGTGCAGACCACTCAACTATACTATTCACTACCTCTGCAGTCTGCACTTGAGACGCCATGGCTACTGCAGCAGTAGCAGCGGCTGCTGCAGATATAGTAATGGCTGTAATAATGGCAACAGTAATACCAAAATCTCTCTTGAAATGGAACAATTGTCCTATAGGAAAAGTGTCTGCATCTTCTATAACTGGAATGGGCACAAACATGGGTAGGTGAACTACCAAGGCAGTATCGTTGCCCGCCATCCCAACATTCTGATAGATAGCATTGTGTATGGGTACTGTTACAATCTAGGCGATCACTAGACATATCGGTACTAATAAGGAAGAAAAAGGGTGGTTTGAGGCAAACCGGGGCAGAAGAATAATTCATGTTTTGCAAAAGTGAGTTTATGGTTATATTAAGAAGTCTGACTGCCCTTCTGTTAACGTTCCTAACAGCAAATATATTATAAAGAAAAAATTCTCCCTTAATGCGAGCAAGAGGAGTTAGTGGGGTAAAAGCATTTTGATAATTTGACAAGATCCCATCATACCATGGCCATGCATTCTGTGCTCCTGTTTGTTCCTCCTTTTTTATTATTATACACGCTATCAGGTAAGAGTATATAAGGCTGTCAGCCAGGCCTGGGGGAACTGTCCAGCTTTAATAGCTGTGAGTGCCTGTACTATCATTGTGGCCTGTCTCTGTTGGACAAACCTATCCTACAGATACACCACAGGCAAGCAAATGCTATTAAAATCATGAGAACAGCAAGGACTCTAAGTCCCGCCCACTCCTTCAGATGATACACCACTAAGCTGATCCATGATGACAGTCCTTCAGCCAAAGACACATCCACTGGAGTGGAATTCACGGTGATGATAGCCATATGGAGTTGGTCCATCAGGGTGTCAAATTCACCAATGCAATTTCCTAAAAGATACTTAGACATTTGTTTAAACAAATTCGCAGCTCTTTTAAAATTTTCATGCTAAATGTTGGTAATGCATAAACTAGAATATTTCCACTGACATCCCAATTGGGCTAGCTGCCACAAGGTCTCAATTTGTTCTTGTACTAAATCAATTCTTTGGTTTATTACCATTAAGCCTCCTTTCAGTTGACCATAAAGGCTCACTTGCACATCAATTGCATGAGCAACGCTAGATGACAGATTACTCAGAGCATGAGCCCTGTGGCAAATTGTAAAAGGATTAAAAGCATAATCCATAAGTTGATCATGGTCAGCTCTGCTAACTGAGCTGAGTCCATGTGTTTCCACAGCCACCTGTTGATTATAAACAAGATATCTAGCTCTTCCTTCAAAAAAGCCATTCATGAAAATGATGTCCCAAGATGAATCATAGTTATGTGCACATATATTGATTTTTTAAATTAGAAATATGAGTATCCCTGGGCATATACCCAGAGGATTCCCCACCATGTAATAAGGATACATGCTCTACTATGTTCATAGCAGCCCTATTTATAATTGCCAGATGCTGGAAAGAACCCAGGTATCCCTCAACAGAAGAGTGGATACAAAAAATGTGGTATATCTACACAATGGAGTACTATTCAGCCATTAGAAACAATGAATTCATGAAATTCTTAGGCAAATGGATGGAGCTAGAGAACATCATACTAAGTGAGGTAACCCAGACTCAAAAGGTGAATCATGGTATGCACTCACTAATAAGTGGTTATTAACCTAGAAAACTGGAATACCCAAAACATAATCCACACATCAAATGAGATACAAGAAGAAAGCAGGAGTGGTCCCTGGTTCTGGAAAGACTCAGTGAAACAGTATTTGGCAAAACCAGAACGGGGAACTGGGAAGGGGTGGGAGGGAGGACAGGGGAAGAGAAGGGGGGCTTACGGGACTTTCGGGGAGTGGGGGGGGGGGCTAGAAAAGGGGAAATCATTTGAAATGTAAATAAATTATATCAAATAAAAAAAAAAGACAAAAAAAAAAGAGATGTAAATGCTCCTTACCCTGATTTGATCAGTATATGATATATACCTGTATTGAAATATTACACTATAACTCAAAAATACATCTTTATTACATGTTAATATTGATGATTGGGGTGAAAAATGCAACCAGTTTGATTTTATTATGAGATGCTGTATACATATTTCAATTTATCATATTTTCTAAATGTATACAATTAGAGTTGTGAGTAAGGAAAATGAAAACAGAAGAATTTTAGAGGAGTCATGTAGAAGCAGGAGCTTTAATGAATGATTTTTCAAAATAATTTTTGAATGGTGATAAAGTGACTGTGGTAACACATGCCTGAAGTATGTTGAACACACATACTACACATTGTCAAAGATAAGAAGGTAATAAAGAGGAGCAGTCTCATGATGAATAGATTTCTACTTGAGTGATGAAGTTATTCAGAGTAGTGGTGAAAATTGGCAAGAGAAGAAGGCTGTAGTGGAAATCGGCCTCATTAAAGTGTCTGCTTAACAGGGCAGAATGGCTGACCATGCAGAAGACGTCACTGGTAATGCAAGGGCCGAGCAAGTGGCATGGCCATGAAGAAGGCAGGCATTCCTAGAATTTGCAAGGCTGATTTCTCAAAATTGTTAAAAAAAAAAAAAGTGTTGATATAACCAAAAGAAACGACAGTGGCATTAGTTCTGCACTGACTCCGAGATTTAAGATTAGAAACAGTGAAGAACCATCAACTGAAAACTACTGAGAAAGAGAGCCATACTTTCTGTAAAGCATGATTAGGAGACAAATACCCATAAAAGATAAATACATATGATACCATAGGTAGAAATAGCATTTGCAGGTGTTAAATTAAAAATATTCTAAAAGCAACATAAGTAGAAGAACTGCATCTAGTATCATCATCATCATCATCATCATCATCATCATCATCATCATCATCCTGAGTAATCCATAAACGCTGGTGAGAAGCATGGCTACCATTTGGAAACTCGAAAAACAATAAAGATACAAAAACAATGATTAAACACGATATTGATGCAAGCATGGGTTTTGAAGGTAACAATCAGAGTGCTAAGGCTCTTCATTGTCAAGTTATATCAACTGCTCTTAATACATACAGTATTCAAAGTCAAGTCTGCATGTTAAGACTAATTCTACTGCCTTTAGATAATACACATAGGCTGTATCAGTAGATTGTCTAGAAAACATCTGTTCTGTGGTGGGTACATACAGAGATACATAGGTTTTCATAATAAAGAAAGATTGAAATAGAACTCATGGAAATGATACTTCGAAGATAATAATAGACACATACATTAAAATGTACTATCCATCTCTTATGCCATGCTCTCAAGACAGACATAGCACAAGAGTGTTCATTAAAAGTTAAGTTTTCTTAGAACTCCTGGCAACTAATGACTGCTGAGAGAGGAAGAATTAGGCTCTCCCGTAGATGATCCCCATAATTAATTATTCAATATAAAGTGACTGGCTGTGAAATCCTATGCACAGAAGCAAAACTAAGGAGACTCAAAAGGTTACATTTATATTTTGTGTGTGTGTGTGTGTGTGTGTGTGTGTGTGTGTGTGTTATAACCAAGAAAAAGAGAACATCCTTTTTATAGGACATGGGGGCTAATTAGGACTAGAGAAAAAATGTGGGAGGTTATGAAAAACACAAGGAAGGAAAATGATGTGATTATATTTAAAATAAAATTAAGATTTCAAAGAAAAAAAAAGAAATATGAGTATCAACCATCCTCAGAAGCTAATTAAGTCCTTTAGAATCAACATCATAATGTGGTACATCAAGAACAAATCTTTATAATTTGATGTATACAAAAATGTAAAATTGTTTTTTAAGCCATTATCTTTTTGATGATACGAATAATAAGTGTGCTTATATATCTGAATGTTTCTATATACCCTCTTTGGGATACACACTTTATGTGTCCTGTCCCAAAGGGTCCTGTCTAGGCACCTTTTTAAAGATTAAATTATAGATAAGTATATTGTAGCTGTCTTCAGACACACCAGAAGAGGGCAAATGCTATGCCGTCCTTAGGGGTGTGACCATAGCCAATTCCCCTTTTTGTTTTATTAAGTGTTCTTTTAAGGTGTAGTGGGCATGCTCTATAATGCCCTGACCTTGGGGATTATGAGGAAGGCCATGATTTAACTGTATATTTATTTGTTTGTAGAAAGACTGGAACGACTGAGCAGTATAAGATGGACCATTATCTGTTTTAACTAACAAGGCTGCCCCCAGGCAGCCCATGCTTCAAGGCAATGTCCAATCATATTGCGAGCCTTCTCTCCACTCATGGCAGTAGCATGAATAATGCCAGAGCATATATCCACAGAGACATGAACATACTTTAAGGTTCTAAACTTAAGATATATGAGTCACATCTATCTGTCATAATTTTAGGGGCAATAGGCCCTTTGGATTAACTCCTAGACGCAGGGGATAGTGAAAAAATATACATTGTTGGCACTCCAGCATGATCTGTCGTGCATCTGCATGGGAAAGATGGAATTTTTGTTGTAATGTCCTAGCTGAAACATGAAATTGTTGATGAAATTTCCATGCAGCTTCCAGGGATGAGGCCAGGAGGGCATATTCCATTCTGGTGCATCGATCAACAACGTCATTGCCCTTATTCAGCGGGCCTGGCAGACCAGAATGGGCTCTAATATGTTGTATAAAAATTTTTGAATCTCTGGACCAGATAATTTTCTGTAATTCCTTCATAAGATGACTTACTGTACTAGTAGGTTTTATGGAGCCAGCTACTTCTAATACCTTAACAGCATTTACCACATAAGATGAATCCGAAAGTAAATTAAATGGAAAGGAACATTTTTTGAAAACTTCTAACAATTTGTAACTCAACCACCTGTGGGGAGCCAGGCTGATATTGGCACAAAACGGGCTTATTGTGCTCAATCATATAAGCTCCACAGCCTGTTTTAGATCCGTCTGTAAATATATTGGGGGCACCAGGCAAGGGTGCTTGTGCAGTTACTTTTGGAAACACCACAGGATGCTCCTTAAAAAATGAAAGCAAAGGATGTCTGGGAAAATGATTATCTATTAATCTATCAAAACAGCAGTGCAATATGGCCCAGTCATCAATTGTCCCACACAAAACCTGCACCTGAGAAGCAGTATAGGGAACGATCAGTGATGTAAGATTCTTCCCAAAAAATCTGTAGACATTGTTGTATCCCCAGAAGGACCAATTTAGCAATTGCAGTAGAGTAATGATCAATAGGTTTTGTTGGTGAGGCTATAGGATGTACCCACAACAGGGGACATTCCTGCCAAAGCAGGCCTGTAGGCTGCAAAAAGGTAGACAAAATATATAAAGCAATTTTTTCTCTTTGTAGTGAAACAATATTGCGTCTTGTAACCCTTGTTCTATTCTTTTTTTTTTATTTGATATAATTTATTTACATTTCAAATGATTTCCCCTTTTCTAGCCCCCCCCCACTCCCCGAAAGTCCCGTAAGCCCCCTTCTCTTCCCCTGTCCTCCCTCCCACCCCTTCCCAGTTCCCCGTTCTGGTTTTGCCAAATACTGTTTCACTGAGTCTTTCCAGAACCAGGGACCACTCCTGCTTTCTTCTTGTATCTCATTTGATGTGTGGATTATGTTTTGGGTATTCCAGTTTTCTAGGTTAATAACCACTTATTAGTGAGTGCATACCATGATTCACCTTTTGAGTCTGGGTTACCTCACTTAGTATGATGTTCTCTAGCTCCATCCATTTGCCTAAGAATTTCATGAATTCATTGTTTCTAATGGCTGAATAGTACTCCATTGTGTAGATATACCACATTTTTTGTATCCACTCTTCTGTTGAGGGATACCTGGGTTCTTTCCAGCATCTGGCAATTATAAATAGGGCTGCTATGAACATAGTAGAGCATGTATCCTTATTACATGGTGGGGAATCCTCTGGGTATATGCCCAGGAGTGGTATAGCAGGATCTTCTGGAAGTGAGGTGCCCAGTTTTCGGAGGAACCGCCAGACTGCTTTCCAGAGTGGTTGTACCAATTTGCAACCCCACCAGCAGTGGAGGAGTGTTCCTCTTTCTCCGCACCCTCTCCAACACCTGCTGTCTCCTGAATTTTTAATCTTAGCCATTCTGACTGGTGTAAGATGAAATCTTAGGGTTGTTTTGATTTGCATTTCCCTAATGACTAATGAAGTGGAGCATTTTTTAAGATGCTTCTCCGCCATCCGAAGTTCTTCAGGTGTGTTCTATTCTTTTGAGGGCTACTCTAGCCTCCTGTGTTAATATTTGGGGTGAATCCAAGGCCGAATTTTAATGCCTTTATAATTTCTATATAGCCTTATTAATGTTTTATGGATCTAAGTTTAAAACTTTATTTTGAACCACATCTGTATGAATCTGTTAAAAACGTTCTTTTGGCCATAACTCTCTAGGTGAAGATAAGGCCAGCCTTATACACATCAATCTTGCAAGGAGTAGCCTGTAACCAGACCCCACTGTATGAAGGTCAAATAACAAAAGTAACCTGTAATATCAAAGCATAGCTGCAATTTTTTGAAAGCAAAAACCCCCCAGTTTAAATAATCTTTTCTCCTTAAAATAATAGCAAACACATTATTTTCATATTGCAAAGTTTGTCTATCAGCTTGTGTGTTTGATTGTATGACAATGTAACTTATTGAAGAGACATTACTTTAAGTCTTATATTTTATAAGTCTGAGTTCTAGGATAAGAATCACATAAAACGTTATGTCAATTTAGAAATACCTTAGAGACCTGTATTTCTTGACTTCTGTCATGCCACATGTTGCTTAAGATAGCTTTAACCCTAAATTGTTAGTTTTAAACTTACCTTTTGTTACCATCATTATATTTTTTAAATCACGTCCAATAACTTATGAGTCAATACTCTATAGTCAAGGCATGTAAAACATTTATACCTTTAAGATCAATTAGAAATAAAATGAAGCAATTACACAAATCTCATTAATTTAAACCAAATACATATATATTTTTCTAGCTGTAATTTTAGGGGAATAAAACACCTTGAACCCAACCATCACCATGGTAGAAATTTTTCCAGGAGAATTAACCATTAAGTTTGAGGCTGTTGGCCTCTTAAAAGTAGCTTTTTTCTCCAGCTATGTTTAACTCATAGTTAAGAATGTGAAGCACCTTTAATCATCTTCTGTGTAAATTATAGACTGGCATGACTGCCAGTAGATAATACCTTTTTTTAACCATTTTATTTTTTTCTTTTTAACACATAACATAAACACAACAATCATTCAGCACTCAAACAATAGACAACATGAATTGACACACATATAGACAAGTTTGGTGCACCAAAGGTAGGCAACAGACAGAAATGGAACTTGATGTCCCAAAAAGATCCAAATACCTTAACCAGAACTACGAATATCTCCATTAGGATTCAGAGAGAAAATAGGACATCTCCCATTTTCTTCTGTTTCTTGGAGAGTTTTGAAATTAGCTTTTAACCATTATTATTATTATTACTATTAGTAGTAGTAGTAGTATAATTATTATTATACTATTTGATACCATGTCCTGTACATGGAAAAACTGCTTTTTTTGAAACCTGCTTTTTCTCTTGTTTAAGAGTTAACTCCTTGTCTTCTTTTTCTTCTGGGAGTTCTGCCAGGGAAGGAAGGAAAGAAATAGTGCCAACCATTGATAGTTATTGTATAGTGTCTTGGTTTTTTAATCCATATTAAGTTTATAAAAAGAGAAAAAGTTTTAAAAAATGTGAGACACGGTATATTGGCCATGACCATGTAGAGAGAGGTGGGGGGGGGGGGTAGAGGAGAGCCCAGGAATTTCTTTGTCTGGCTGTTTTAACTGTCTCTGACTTATAAAGAATAAATTTTCCTCCAGAAAATTTAGCTCGTGTAGGATTCAGCCTTCCGCGGAAGATTTAAAGTACCTTTTAAAATTTCCTTTTAAATCTCATAGATCCTGTAAGAAGGCTATTAAAGCAAGCTCTTTTTCCCTGCGGAACCCTGGAATGTTTTCACCCAGTGAGAGGTTTTGCTCGGGCCTGCCCCTAGAGTTCTGGGCAAAAGGAACGCCCACAAAGTGCGGGAGGGGAAGGGGGTAAGGGTGCGTTGTAGAAATGCCTTTCTGGTAAGGAGGCAGGGCTGGCATAGGGGAGTGGCACTCTGCTGCCTTGGCCGGAATTTGCTTTTTGTCTTTGAATGTCTTTTTTCTCTTTAGTACCTCGGCCTCTAACTTGCTCATGAGAGCCTGAATTTCATCTTCGCTGTGGGAATCTTCAGATTCTGTTTGTTCTAAGTCCCTGAGGCTAGGATACAGCGACCCTCTCCTATCTCCTTTTTCACTTTCAGCTTTTTCTGACCTTTCTTCCTTTATCATTTCCAAAGCATTTCGGCCGTTCTCAAGAGCCCTGTAACATCTGTGATCTTCTAGACAGCTCCTCACCAATTTCCAAACGGGCTTCACCCCCGGTTTCAGGGTGCCCTGTTCCCAAGAGAAATCCAAGTCCTTGCCTAATTTATCCCAGCAGGGTACCTTAAGGTTCCCTGAGACTGCAAACCAAGGAGCTACTGTATCACATTCATTCAGGAATCTCTCCAGGGTGGATTTCTTAAGTTTTAAGTTTTTAGAAAATAATAGCTCTTGCAGAGCCAGAAAAATTGGATGACACTGGGAAGTCCCCATCCTAAATAAATTTCTATTATCACTGCTATCACGTAATTAGAGGCAGAATCTAAACTGCTTCTAATTGACCAGGCAGAGTAACAAGGTGCCTGTCCTTTAAAAACAGGCATGAGAACTTCTTACTTAAAATTCCCATGGTTCTTAACCATGGAGTTCACTGTTAGTTGATTACTATGCAAATCCTCTTTCCTTTTGTTCCACCTCAAACTCCCCCCCCCACGCCTTAATTTGTAGGGCGGGGCGAACTAACCACACTTTCCTCCATTTGTCCATTTGTACTACAGACCTGAGACTCCCGTGGCCTCTATTGCCGATTAATTTTTCTTTTATAATTTAAAACTTGCCCCAAATACCGGGAACTTCATAGCCACTTAATACCGAGAGCTGCCTTGTCCCATACATTACTGGGATCTTTATAGCCTCTTAATACCGAGAGCTGTCTTGTCCCATAACCGGGATCTTTATACCTCCCATATTCCAGGAATTTTTAATTTAATTAACCCCCAACTACTGGGTACTCACCAGCGCACTGAAAACCCCCGACCAATAAAGGTTCTGAAGACTCCAGACAGTACAGGCCACCAATAATGTCACGTCCACCTTCACCAGCAAAGAGTACACAACACCAAGGAGTTTCTTCCTTTAATGGTTTATGCAGGAAACCTTGAATTTAGCTTATTTCTTCTTTTGGCGGCCCCGGGCTCTCTCCCAGCCTGACCTTATAAAGCCTAGATAGCCTCATCTGCCAAGGGAGATAACCAGCTGTTTTCTCATAGGTGAACTCAGTGAGTTCTTCATTAGCATCTAAGTGAGATGAGGAATACAGCACACTGCGCATGTATTCAAGTGATTTACTACCAGGGAGCAGCATGTGGCCAGCGCCATCTTGTAACAGAGAAGAACAAAGGGTGGCTCACTACATTTCCCCTAAGTTCTCTCTCTCTCTCTCTCTTTCTCTCTCTCCCTCCCTTGCTCCCTCCTTCTCCCTCCTTCCTTCTCTCTCCCTCTCTCTTCTTCTCTTTCCCACCTCTCTCTCTCTCTCTCTCTCTCTCTCTCTCTCTCTCTCTCTCTCTCTCTCTCTCTCTCTCTCTCTCCCTCCCCACTGGACTTCCGTGTGTGTGTATGTGTATGAGTTTAGTGACTCTTAGGTCAGTGGTCACTAATTTGGACTATTCTATCCACCTCTGGATAGTAAAGTCTGTAAAACTTTATATATTATCATCTCAAGTGTGTTTTATTTTCAGGGTCATATAGAGAATGAATGACTTTATATAAATAGTCAGAAGATATATGAGAATAACATACAGGCTGAGGTCTAGCTAATATAACAATGACTACAGTCAGTATTATTGTGCAAGGTGTGAAGTCTCAGGTGTTCTTCAGTATATACTGAAATTCTTAAGAAGAAGGGTCTAATGCCAGTGAAGGAATGGGCTAGCTATTGAGATGAGAGCAGGAAGCCAAAGAAAAAAGCTTCCTTCTTCTTTATGCTCATTGTGGGCCTCCAGTAGAAGGGGTGGCCTAGTTAAGGGAGTGTCTTCTAGTCTGAAGATCTGGATTAAACATATCTGTTTTTCTGCCTCAAGACTCAGATTAAATTTATCTGTTTTTCGACCAGAAGAATCTGTATTAGAACTGGATCTATATACTTCAACTTAAAAAAATTTAGCTGGGGACTGGTGGAACATGCCTTTAATCCCAGCACTTGGGAGGCAGAGGCAGGCAAATTTCTGAGTTCAAGGCCACCCTGGACTAAAAAGTGAGTTCCAGGACAGGCAGGGCTACACAGAGAAACCCTGTCTTGAAAAAAAAAAAAAAAGGAAAAGGCATGCCTTCCACTTTAGTATGTCCACAATAAGTGCAGACTAGAAGAATAACCATCACCAATATACTTTGCTTACTAGGGACAATCTTGCATAAATAAAGAGATCATGTAAATCTCTGCACAGATACGATTTACCCATGCACTGGTCTTACAAATGCTACCATAAACATGATCAGGGAAGGGGTGCTTTCCTTAACTGGTCAGGAGTTTGAGTGTTCACAAAATGTAAGGCATGTGGAAGAGCTCCTGTATGGTGGGCAGGATCAGAGCCCCAAACCTCTGAAGATGGCTCTATACTTTCCTGAGTGTTATTCCATTTACACTTTGTACTTCCCCTCAGGGTCTTCAGGGCCCCCTTACCTCCTTCCTCTGAAACTATCTGTTTTAGGCATCTCCTACATTCTTCTGATTTTTCCTTGACTGCCAACAGACTTTTTGACGGGTCTGGAGTCTGTTGCTTCTGTCCACTTATCATTTTTCTCTTTTGTAGTCTTCTTTTATTAAATACTCTCTCTGCCACTATCACTAAATCTCTCAAACACCTTTCCCTAACCTCTAGACCCTCTGCAGGTTTTTTTAAATATGCTGCCTAATTAATAAAAGCTAGATCAAAAGCTGTCTTTGCTTCTGCTTTCTGTTAGGGTGTGTTTTAATTACAAATTCCACATTATTCATTGATACAATTTAGCTAACAAGAATAGTTATCCAGCATCAAAAACTTGAACACCAAAAACTAAGACTAGAGAATTAAAAATCTGTTCAAATTAATATCCTGGCACCTAGCATTAGTTTCCAAGATGCCCCTCAACAAAACCTGAGCCTAGCTTCACTCTCTAAGCCAATCTCTAATAAGACCAGCATCTTCAATTGGCACCCTCAACAAGACCAGGTTATTCCAACAACACACCTGCAACCCCAGATTACAAAACCACCACCTGCCTAATGACCATCAATGCAGAGGGGAACAGAAGTTAAGTTTATGTTAGCCAGGTGGTGGTGGAGCATGCCTTTAACCACAGCACTTGTGAGAAGGAGACAAGCAGATTTCTGAGTTCGAGGCCAGCCTGGTCTACAAACTGAGTTCCAGGACATCCAGGACTACACAGAGAAACCCTGTCTGGAGGAACAGGGAGAGAGAAGAAGGCTTATGGGGCTTGCAGGGAGTGGGGACCCAGAAAAGGGGAAATCATTTGAAATGTAAATAAAGAATACATCGAATAAAAAAAAGAAAGAAAAAAATAAGTGCCCAAAAGATCAACTCTGAAGCTAAAGTCAGAGGTGTCCTTCTGAAAATGATATTCAAGAGACAGAGGCAGAAGAACCTAAACTGAAGTGGTACCCTAGGATACACACTAGGGCTGTTCTGGGAAAATAAGTTTATTTTAATTGATGTCATTCTTCATAACTAAGTTAATATCTAAAACAAACACAAAAACATTAAATGAAAAAAAATGACACAGGTTGAGCTATTATTAAAAAAAAAAAAAAAAACAGTTGAGCTATCTGTACCATGGAGCTGGGGATGCTCCACAGCCATCTGTGCACAGGTCCCACCAGAAGAGAGCTGGGCTCCCGGGAGTGCTGGCACAGGCTTACAGGCCCACAGGAAGTACAAGCTCCAGGTAGGAACACAGAAACAACAGAACCATGTAACACCAAAAATAACAAGATGGTGAAAGTCAAGCCCAAGAACCCTACCAACAAAAACCAAGGCTACTTAGCATCATCAGAAGCCAGTTCTCCCAGCACAGCAAGTTCTGGATAACCAAATATACCACAGATCAAGATTTGAATTTAAAATCACATTGCATGATGCTGATAGAGGACTTCAAGACCAACTCACTGATAAGTGGATATTAGCCTAGAAGCTCAGAATACCCAAAATACAATTCAAAGACCACATGAAGCTCAAGAAGAAAGAAGACCAAAGTGTTGCTACATTGATTCTTCTTAGAAGGGGTACAAAATACCCATGGGAAGAAATACAAAGTGTGGAGCAGAGAGTAAAAGAATGGATATCCATAGACTTCCCCACCTGTGGCGGGGGCATCCCATATGCAGTTAACAAACCCAGACACTATTGTGGATGCCAATAAGTGCTTGCTGACAGGAGCCAGATATAACTCTCTTCTGAGAGGCTTTGCCAGTGCCTGACAAATACAGAGGGGGATGCACACACATCCCAACATTGAAATGAGCAAAGGGTTTCAATGGAGGAACTAGCTAAAGGACCCAAGGTGTTGAAAGTGTTTGCAACCCCATAGGATGAACAAAAATACGAACCAACCAGTAATCCCAGAGTTCTCAGGGACTTAAGCACAAATGAGAGAGTACACATGGAAGAAACGATGACTCCAGACACATGGGTAACAGAGGATAGCCTGAACAGACATCAATGAGAGGAGAGACCATTGGACCCTTGAAGGCTCATTGCCTCAGAGTTCCCCTACCAGGTCAGGGAAGCTGGAGTAGGTGGGTTAGTGAGCAGAGGGAGGGGATGGAATAGAGGTTTTCAGAGGGGCATTGAGCAAAGAGGACATTTGAAATGTAAATAAAGAAGATATTTAAGTAAAATTGAAAAAAAAATAATGGCAAAAAAGCCAGAACACAAAACCTGGGCTCACTCACTCTGCTGCAATCCACGCTGGAAGCCAATGTTTTGAGAGGTTTCACCTGACAATCTACTCCATCTACCAGCTTCTGGAGGTCATGGAGGAGCCACTCCTATGATGTTTCAGAAAGCAGAATCCTTGAACCAGAACATTGATTACTTGCAGTGAAAATTTGCATGTAATGCTGTTTGGGCAGAACACACACACACAGACACACATACGCTACTAATGCTATGTTTTCCATGCAGACAGGAGGCTAGCATGGCTGTCCTCTCAGAGGCTCTACCAACAGCTAACTGAAATGCAGTTACAGCTAAGCATTGGATTGTAGTAGGGGAACCCTATGGATGAGTTAGGCGAAGGATTAAAGGAACTAAAGGAGATGGCAACTCTAAAAAAAATGACCAGTATCACCTAATCTGGACTTTCGGGGGCCACCAGAGACTAAGCCACCAACCAGAGAGCATACATGAACTTGTCTGATGCCCCAAGCACAAATGAAGTACAGGCATACATTGTCTGGCCTCAGTGGAAGAGGATGTGCCTAATCCTATAGAGACTTAATGCCCCAGGGAGGGGGAATGCATGGGGAGCACCCTCTCAGAGGCAAAGGAGATGGGGGAGGGCTGAAAAACTGTGAGGGGAGCACTGCAGTGAGGCAGAATTTCAGATGAAAATTAATAAAATAAAAATTGAAAAAAGGAGAATCCAGCCAGGCAGTGGTGCCACACACCTTTAATCCCAGCATTTGGGAGGCAGAGACAGGCAGATTTCAGAGTTTGAGGCCAGCCTGGTCTACAAAGTGAGTTCCAGGACAGCCAGGTCTACACAGAGAAACCCTGTCTCAAAAAACCAGAAAGACACACACACACACACACAGAGAGACAGAGAGAGAGAGAGAGAGAGAGAGAGAGAGAGAGACAGAGACAGAGACAGAGAGACAGAGAGACAGAGAGAAACAGAAAGAGAAGGATTTATGATATTCCAGAACCACTGTTCTAATTGGCTCTGAAGAAGGATTTCCTAGGAGGGAAGTACAAGACTACCACCGACCAAATTGGGAGGAGTGATCACAAGGTCTGTGCTTCTGATTGGAATAACACACAGGAAAGAAGAAAGACATCTTCAGAGTTTTGGGGCTCTGATTCCTGACCACCATACAGGAGCTCTTCTACATGCCCTCCATTTGGTGAACACTCAGACTCTTGACCAGTTAAGGAAAACATCCCTTCCCTGATCAGGTTTATGGCAGAAATCAGTGTAAAAACCAGCACAGGAGTAAATAATAGCTTTGCAGATATTGACATGATACCTTCATTTATGGAAGTCTGAAGTATCAGTAAGCAAAGTACCGTGGTGATGGCTCTTCTTGTCTAGACTACCTGTAGACTCATGTAACATATAAACTGGAGGGGTCATCTTTTAAAAGCTTGTTTTGCTTAAATTGAAATAGATAGATCCAGTTCAGACACAGATTCTTAGGGTTGAAAATCACACACCTTTAATCTGAGTCTTCAGGCAGTAAAACAAACACCTTTAATCCAGAAGCTGAGACTTGAAGACACATCCTTATTAGGGCCATGCCTTCTACTGGAGGCCTATATAAGCATATGAGGAAGGAGACTTTGTGTCTTTGCCTGCCTGCTCTCATCTTACTAGCGAGCCCATTTCTTCACTGGCATTAGACTCTACTTCAGAATACCAGCATATACTGAAGAAAACCTGAGACTTCAAACCTCGTGGACTAAGTAAGTACTGACTGTAGTCATTGTTATATTAGTTGAATTTATGTTATTCTCATATATCCTCTTTCTACTTATATAAAGGAATTAATTCTGTATGTTCAATAAACACACACAGATATACACTCAGAGAGAGAGAGAAAGAGAGAGAGAAGACAGAGAGGGGGGAAGAGAGACACAGAGAACCAGAGACAGTTACACAGAGACAGAGAGAGAAAAACAGCAGAGAGAAAGAATTTAGGAGAAATCTAAAATAAAATCTAAAGAGTATATATAATTGTATGTATCAGGATGAAGAGTCAATAAATGCTAGTTCTTCTTTTCAGATCAATGTTAACCTCCAAACTACCACCAACAGAAATGTCAGGGGACATGGAAGCCAAGAGCTGGGGCTCCACACAGATCAGTGTAAAAAACATCTGCTGTGAGTGGACCATTAGCAACTTCTCATTTTGCATGGATGGAATTCAGAAAGAGATTAGAAGCCCAGAGTTCTCATTAGAGGCCAATGAGGAAGCAGCATGGTGTTTGAGAGTATACCCAAATGGAGTTGATAAAGAAAGCAAAGATTACCTGTCAGTTGACCTGGGATTGCTCAGCTGTCCCGTGTGCCCAGTTTGGGCAAAGTTTGAGTTCTGGATCATAAATTCCCAAGGAGAGAAATGTCAAAGTAGGAAGAACCCCAGTGTTGCAAGCTTTTGGCAAGACCAAGACAGGGGATTCAAAGAGTTCATCCTTCGAGATTTCCTCCTCTCCCATCAGCATTTACTTCTCCCTGAAGACCAGCTCACCATCTGCTGCAAGGTGAGCATAGCGGGAGCCATCTTCAGCATGCCTGGACAGAACATGACACCTGCAATCAAGGATCCAAGGCATGTGTTGGCAGATGACCTAGGGAAGCTTTGGGAGAATTCCATCTTCACAGACTGCTCCCTATTGGTAGGTGGCCATGAATTCAGGGCTCACAAGGCCATCCTAGCAGCTCGCTCTCCAGTTTTCAGAGCCATGTTTGAACATGAAATGCAGGAGAGACTAAAAAACCTCGTTGAGATTCATGACTTGGATCCCCAAGTCTTCCAGGAGATGATGGGCTTCATCTACACATGGAAGGCACCAAACCTCAAGAGCTACTCCATGGCCTCTGGTGTGCTGGCAGCTGCTGACAGGTATGGCCTGGAGGGCTTGAAGGCCATGTGTGAGGATGCCCTCTGCAGGATCCTCTCTGTGGAGAATGCTGCAAACATTCTCATCCTGGCTGACCTCCACAGCACACAGTGGCTGAAGACTCAGGCCCTGGATTTCATTACAGATTTTGCCTATGAGGTCTCTAAGACCTCAGGGTGGAAGTCATTGGTGGAGTCACATCCCCCCTTGGTGGCTGAAGCCTTCTGCTCCCTGGCTTCTGCACAGTGTCCTTCTTTGGAGCCATGATTTAAATGCCTAAAGTGATCTCAGAAGATGGACAGCTGTGACCTGTACCTCTTCTGCAACAGCAACAACCAGCTTTTTTACCAATGACTTCTGCTTAGACAATGGTATTGAGGGAGCATTTGCACTTTATCAGGGGAATGGCAGCATGGTGGCTCAGGATTTAAAACACCTGCAATATATTATACATACTGAAATGGTAGGTGTGCAATAGGCAGCACTGCAGTCTGGGACACTCTACATGACATCTATGATGTTAATGTTCCTGTTTGAATTTGTCTGATTTTTGGAAACTGAGATTCAATTTAGAGTGGGTCCTAGGCAGAGAACAACTGTGTTTCTTTGGAGAAACACTTCTGCCTTGGACTAAACAGAAGAGATGACTGTGGCCATTGGCAAGGAGAAATCAACCATGATTGCTTCCTCATCAGACAAGGAAAGACAATGAAGAGTTTCTGTTTAAACATTCAAGGTTCAGGGAACTCGGCTTCAAAAGCAATTACTGCTCTCTCAGAGAACTCTAGCTAAGTTCGCAGCACACATAGGAGAGTTTTCCACAACCTGAAACTGGTGAATCAGAGGATCTGAGGCCCTCCTCTTGTCTCCATGGCCACAAAGAACTCTGTAGACAAAACCTTAACCAAATAAAATACAAGATGAAAAAAACTTTTGAAATCAGTCTGTGGTTTCCAGAGATGTTTATTTCAGAGAAGTAACATGTAGTCCAAGCAGCCTAGCTCAGCTGTGGATGTTTGAACAGAGCCCTCACTCTCCTACCAATATTAGAAACCCTTGGTCTTTTTCCTTGGAATTTAATGTTGGAAAATGAGAACTCCACCCTCATGCTCTTTTTTTTTGTTTTTCATGTACTTCTTCAATTTTACCAGAAAATATAACTCCACTTTCAATCAACATAGAAATATTTTTTATTCGAAATATTTTTTATTTACATTTCAAATGATTTCCTCTTTTCTATCCCCCCACTCCCTGAAAGTCCCATAAGCCCCCTTCTCTTCCCCCTGTCCTCCCACCCACCCCTTCCCACTTCCCGAGTCTGGTTTTGCCAAATAGTGCTTCATTGAGTCTTTCCAAACCAAGGGGCCACTCCTCCTTTATTCTTGTACCTCATTTGATGTGTGGATTATGTTTTGGGTATTCCAATTTTCTAGGTTAATATCCACTTATTAGTGAGTGCATACCATGATTCACCTTTTGAGTCTGGGTTACCTCACTTAGTATGATGTTCTCTAGCTCCATCCAGGAATGGGCATGCTATTGAGATGTGAGCAGGAAGCTAAAGAAAAAAGCTTCCTTCTTCTTAATGCTTATTGTGGGGCTCCAGTAGAAGGTGTGGCCTAGTTAAGGGAGTGTCTTCTAGTCTGAAGATCTGGATTAAGGGTATGTGTTTTTCTGCCTCAAGACTCAGACTAAAGGTATATGTTTTTCTCAGATTAAATGTATATGTTTTTCGACCAGAAGAATCTGTATTAGAACTGGATCTATATACTTCAACTTAAGAAAAAAAATTAGCTGGGCACTGCTGGCACATGCCTTTAATCCCAGCACTTAGGAGGCAGAGGCAGGCAGATTTCTGAGTTCGAGGCCAGCCTGGTTTACAAAGTGAGTTCCAGGACAGCCAGGGCTACACAGAGAAACCCTGTCTTGAAAAAAGCCAAAAAAAAAAAAAAAAGGAAAAGGCATGCCTTCTACTTTTGGATGTCCACAATAAGTGCAGACTAGAAGAATAACCATCACCAAATAATATACTTTGCTTATTTGGGACAATCTTGCATAAATAAAGAGATCATGTAAATCTCTGCACAGATACTATTTACACATGCACTGGTCTTACAGATTGCTACCATAAACATGATCAGGGAAGGGGTGCTTTCCTTAACTGCTCAGGAGTCTGAGTGTTCACAAAATGTAAGGCATTTGGAAGAGCTCCTGTATGGTGGGCAGGATCAGAGCCCCAAACCTCTGAAGATGGCTCTATACTTTCCTGTGTTTTATTCCATTTAGACTTTGTACTTCCCCTCAGGGTCTTCAGGGCCCCCTTACCTCCTTCCTCTGAAACTATCTGTTTTAGGCACCTTCTGCAGTCTTCTGGTTTTTCCTTGACTGCCAACAGACTTTTTGATGAGTCTGGAGTCTGTTGCTTCTGGCCACTTAACTTTTTTCTCTTTTGTAGTCTTCTTTTATTAAATACTCTCTCTGCCACTATCACTAAATCTCTCAAACACATTTCCCTAACCTCTAAACCCTCTGCAGGTTTGTTTTTAATATGCTGCCTAATTAATAAAAGCTAGATCAACAGCTGTCTTTGCTTCTGCTTTCTGTGGGGTGTGTATTAATTACAAAATCCACATTATTCATTGATACAATTTAGCTAACAAGAATAGTTATCCAGGATCAGAAACTTGAACACCAAAAAGTAAGACTAGAGAATGCAGATATTACTGATGCATGGTCAAATCTTTGAAGTTCAGACTCCATTTTTAAAAATCTGTTCAAATTAACATCCTGGCACCTAGCATTAGTTTCCAAGTTGCCCCTCAACAAAACCTAAGCCTAGCTTCACTCTCTAAGCCAATCTCCAATAAGACCAGCATCTTCAATTTACACCCTCAACAAGACCAGGTTATTCCACCAACACACCTGTACCCCCAGATTACAAAACCACCCCCTGCCTAATGACCACCAATGCAGACGGGAACAGAAGTTAAGTTTATGTTAGCCAGGTGGTGGTGGAGCACGCCTTTAATCCCAGCACTTGTGAGGAGGAGGCAAGCAGATTTCTGAGTTTGAGGCCAGCCTGGTCTACAAAGTGAGTTCCAGGACATCCAGGACTACGCAGAGAAACCCTGTCTTGGAGGAACAGGGAGAGGGAATAGGGCTTATAAGACTTGCGGGGAGTGTGGACCCAGAAAAGGGGAAATAATTTGAAATGTAAATAAAGAATACATCAAATAAAAAAAGAAAGAAAAAATAACTCCCCAAAAGATCAACTCTGAAGCTAAAGAGGTGCCCTGAAAATGATATTCAAGAGACAGAGGCAGAAGAACCTAAACTGAAGTGGTACCCTAGGATACACAGTGGGGCTGTTCTGGGAAAATAAGTTTATTTGAACTGATGTCATTCTTCATAAATAAATTAATATCTAAAACAAACAAACAAACACACAAACATTAAATGAAAGAAAAAACAATGACAGAGGTTGAGCAATTATTTAAAAAAAAAACAGTTGAGCTATCTGTACCATGGAGCTGGGGCTGCTCCACAGCCCTCTGTGCACAGGTCCCACCAGAAGAGAGCTGGGCTCCCGGAGTTCTGACACAGGCTTACAGGACCACAGGAGGTACAAGCTCCAGTCAGAAACACAGAAACAACAGAACTATGTAACACCAAAAGTAACAAGATGGTGAAAGGCAAGCACAAGAACCCTACCAACAAAAACCAAGGCTACTTAGCATCATCAGAAGCCAGTTCTGCCACCACAGCAAGTTCTGGATAACTGAATATACCACAGAGCAAGATTTGAATTTAAAATCACATTGCGTGAGGCTGATAGAGGACTTCAAGACCAACTCACTGATAAGTGGATATTAGCCTAGAAGCTCAGAATACCCAAGATACAATTCACAGACCACATGAAGCTCAAGAAGAAAGAAGACCAAAGTGTAGATACTTTGATTCTTCTTAGAAGGGGTACAAAATACCCATGGGAAGAAATACAAAGTGTGGAGCAGAGAGTAAAAGAATAGATATCCATAGACTGCCCCACCTGTGGATCCATCCCATATGCAGTTAACAAACCCAGGCACTATTGTGGATGCCAATAAGTGCTTGCTGACAGGAGCCAGATATAACTCTCTTCTGAGAGGCTTTGCCAGTGCCTGACAAATACAGAGGGGGATGCACACAGCTAACCATTGAACTGAGCAAAGGGTTTCAATGGAGGAACTAGAGAAAGGACCCAAGGAGCTGAAGGTGTTTGCAACCCCATAGGATGAGCAACAATATGAACCAACCAGTAAGCCCAGAGTTCTCAGGGACTTAAGCACAAATGAGAGAGTACACATGGAAGAAACGATGACTCCAGACACATGGGTAACAGAGGACAGCCTGAACAGACATCAATGAGAGGAGAGACCCTTGGACCCTTGAAGGCTCATTGCCTCAGGGTACACCTACCAGGTCAGGAAGGCTGGAGTGGGTGGGTTAGTGAGCAGAGGGAGGTGATGGAATAGAGGTTTTCAGAGGGGCATTAAGCAAAGAGGACATTTGAAATGTAAATAAAGAAGATATTTAAGTAAAATTGAAAAAAAAATGAATAATGGCAAAAAGCCAGAACACAAAACCTGGCTCACTCACTCTGCTGCAATCCACGCTGGAAGCCAATGTTTTGAGATGGTTCACCTGACAATCTACTCCATCTACCAGCTTCTGGAGGTCATGGAGGAGCCACTCCTATGATGTTTCAGAAAGCAGAATCCTTGAACCAGACCATTGATTACTTGCAGTGAAAATTTGCATGTAATGCTGTTTGGGCCGAACACACACACACACACACACATACGCTACTAATGCTATGTTTTCCATGCAGACAGGAGACTAGCATGGCTGTCCTCTCAGAGGCTCTACCTACCAACAGCTAACTGAAATGCAGTTACAGCTAAGCATTGGATTGTAGTAGGGGAACCCTATGGATGAGTTAGGCGAAGGATTAAAGGAACTAAAGGAGATGGCAACTCTAAAAAAAATGACCAGTATCACCTAATCTGGACTTTCAGGGGCCACCAGAGACTAAGCCACTAACCAGTGAGCATACATGAACTTGTCTGATGCCCCAAGCACAAATGAAGTACAGGCATACATTGTCTGACCTCAGTGGAAGAGGATGTGCCTAATCCTATAGAGACTTAATGCCCCAGGGAGGGGGAATGCATGGGGAGCACCCTCTCAGAGGCAAAGGAGATGGGGGACGGCTGAAAAACTGTGAGGGGAGCACTGCAGTGAGGCAGAATTTCAGATGAAAATTAATAAAATAAAAATTGAAAAAAGGATAATCCAGCCAGGCAGTGGTGCCACACACCTTTAATCCCAGCATTTGGGAGGCAGAGACAGGCAGATTTCAGAGTTTGAGGCCAGCCTGGTCTACAAAATGAGTTCCAGAACAGCCAGGGCTACACAGAGAAACCCTGTCTCAAAAAACCAGAAAGACACACACACACACACACACACACAGAGAGAGAGAGAGAGAGAGAGAGAGAGAGAGAGAGAGAGAGAGACAGAGACAGAGACAGAGACAGAGACAGAGAGAGACAGAGACAGAGACAGAGACAGAGAGACAGAGAGACAGAGAGAAACAGAAAGAGAAGCATTTATGATATTCCAGAACCATTGTTCTAATTGGCTCTGAAGAAGGATTTCCTAGGAGGGAAGTACAAGACTACCACCGACCAAATTGGGAGGAGTGATCACAAGGTCTGTGCTTCTGATTGGAATAACACACAGGAAAGAAGAAAGACATCTTCAGAGTTTTGGGGCTCTGATTCCTGACCACCATACAGGAGCTCTTCTACATGCCCTCCATTTGGTGAACACTCAGACTCTTGACCAGTTAAGGAAAACATCCCTTCCCTGATCAGGTTTATGGCAGAAATCAGTGTAAAAACCAGCACAGGAGTAAATAATAGCTTTGCAGATATTGACATGATACCTTCATTTATGGAAGTCTGAAGTATCAGTAAGCAAAGTACCCTGGTGATGGCTCTTCTTGTCTAGACTACCTGTAGACTCATGTAACATATAAACTGGAGGGGTCATCTTTTAAAAGCTTGTTTTGCTTAAATTGAAATAGATAGATCCAGTTCAGACACAGATTCTTAGGGTTGAAAATCACACACCTTTAATCTGAGTCTTCAGGCAGGAAAACAAACACCTTTAATCCAGAAGCTGAGACTTGAAGACACACCCTTAATAGGGCCACGCCTTCTACTGGAGGCCTATATAAGCATATGAAGAAGGAGACTTTGTGTCTTTGCCTGCCTGCTCTCATCTTACTAGCAAGCCCATTTCTTCACTGGCATTAGACTCTACTTCAGAACACCAGCATATACTGAAGAAAACCTGAGACTTCAAACCTCGTGGACTAAGTAAGTACTGACTGTAGTCATTGTTATATTAGTTGAATTTATGTTATTCTCATATATACTCTTTCTATTTATATAAAGGAATTAATTCTGTATGTTCAATAAACACACACAGATATACACTCAGAGAGAGAGAGAAAGAGAGAGAGAAGACAGAGAGGGGGGAAGAGAGACACAGAGAACCAGAGACAGTTACACAGAGACAGAGAGAGAAAAACAGCAGAGAGAAAGAATTTAGGAGAAATCTAAAATAAAATCTAAAGAGTATATATAATTGTATGTATCAGGATGAAGAGTCAATAAATGCTAGTTCTTCTTTTCAGATCAATGTTAACCTCCAAACTACCACCAACAGAAATGTCAGGGGACATGGAAGCCAAGAGCTGGGGCTCCACACAGATCAGTGTAAAAAACATCTGCTGTGAGTGGACCATTAGCAACTTCTCATTTTGCATGGATGGAATTCAGAAAGAGATTAGAAGCCCAGAGTTCTCATTAGAGGCCAATGAGGAAGCAGCATGGTGTTTGAGAGTATACCCAAATGGAGTTGATAAAGAAAGCAAAGATTACCTGTCAGTTGACCTGGGATTGCTCAGCTGTCCCGTGTGCCCAGTATGGGCAAAGTTTGAGTTCTGGATCATAAATTCCCAAGGAGAGAAATGTCAAAGTAGGAAGAACCCCAGTGTTGCAAGCTTTTGGCAAGACCAACACAGGGGATTCAAAGAGTTCATCCTTCGAGATTTCCTCCTCTCCCATCAGCATTTACTTCTCCCTGAAGACCAGCTCACCATCTGCTGCAAGGTGAGCATAGCGGGAGCCATCTTCAGCATGCCTGGACAGAACATGACACCTGCAATCAAGGATCCAAGGCATGTGTTGGCAGATGACCTAGGGAAGCTTTGGGAGAATTCCATCTTCACAGACTGCTCCCTATTGGTAGGTGGCCATGAATTCAGGGCTCACAAGGCCATCCTAGCAGCTCGCTCTCCAGTTTTCAGAGCCATGTTTGAACATGAAATGCAGGAGAGACTAAAAAACCTCGTTGAGATTCATGACTTGGATCCCCAAGTCTTCCAGGAGATGATGGGCTTCATCTACACATGGAAGGCACCAAACCTCAAGAGCTACTCCATGGCCTCTGGTGTGCTGGCAGCTGCTGACAGGTATGGCCTGGAGGGCTTGAAGGCCATGTGTGAGGATGCCCTCTGCAGGATCCTCTCTGTGGAGAATGCTGCAAACATTCTCATCCTGGCTGACCTCCACAGCACACAGTGGCTGAAGACTCAGGCCCTGGATTTCATTACAGATTTTGCCTATGAGGTCTCTAAGACCTCAGGGTGGAAGTCATTGGTGGAGTCACATCCCCCCTTGGTGGCTGAAGCCTTCTGCTCCCTGGCTTCTGCACAGTGTCCTTCTTTGGAGCCATGATTTAAATGCCTAAAGTGATCTCAGAAGATGGACAGCTGTGACCTGTACCTCTTCTGCAACAGCAACAACCAGCTTTTTTACCAATGACTTCTGCTTAGACAATGGTATTGAGGGAGCATTTGCACTTTATCAGGGGAATGGCAGCATGGTGGCTCAGGATTTAAAACACCTGCAATATATTATACATACTGAAATGGTAGGTGTGCAATAGGCAGCACTGCAGTCTGGGACACTCTACATGACATCTATGATGTTAATGTTCCTGTTTGAATTTGTCTGATTTTTGGAAACTGAGATTCAATTTAGAGTGGGTCCTAGGCAGAGAACAACTGTGTTTCTTTGGAGAAACACTTCTGCCTTGGACTAAACAGAAGAGATGACTGTGGCCATTGGCAAGGAGAAATCAACCATGATTGCTTCCTCATCAGACAAGGAAAGACAATGAAGAGTTTCTGTTTAAACATTCAAGGTTCAGGGAACTCGGCTTCAAAAGCAATTACTGCTCTCTCAGAGAACTCTAGCTAAGTTCGCAGCACACATAGGAGAGTTTTCCACAACCTGAAACTGGTGAATCAGAGGATCTGAGGCCCTCCTCTTGTCTCCATGGCCACAAAGAACTCTGTAGACAAAACCTTAACCAAATAAAATACAAGATGAAAAAAACTTTTGAAATCAGTCTGTGGTTTCCAGAGATGTTTATTTCAGAGAAGTAACATGTAGTCCAAGCAACCTAGCTCAGCTGTGGATGTTTGAACAGAGCCCTCACTCTCCTACCAATATTAGAAACCCTTGGTCTTTTTCCTTGGAATTTAATGTTGGAAAATGAGAACTCCACCCTCATGCTCTTTTTTTTGTTTTTCATGTACTTCTTCAATTTTACCAGAAAATATAACTCCACTTTCAATCAACATAGAAATATTTTTTATTCGAAATATTTTTTATTTACATTTCAAATGATTTCCTCTTTTCTATCCCCCCACTCCCTGAAAGTCCCATAAGCCCCCTTCTCTTCCCCCTGTCCTCCCACCCACCCCTTCCCACTTCCCCGGTCTGGTTTTGCCAAATAGTGCTTCATTGAGTCTTTCCAAACCAAGGGGCCACTCCTCCTTTATTCTTGTACCTCATTTGATGTGTGGATTATGTTTTGGGTATTCCAATTTTCTAGGTTAATATCCACTTATTAGTGAGTGCATACCATGATTCACCTTTTGAGTCTGGCTTACCTCACTTAGTATGATGTTCTCTAGCTCCATCCAGGAATGGGCATGCTATTGAGATGTGAGCAGGAAGCTAAAGAAAAAAAGCTTCCTTCTTCTTAATGCTTATTGTGGGGCTCCAGTAGAAGGTGTGGCCTAGTTAAGGGAGTGTCTTCTAGTCTGAAGATCTGGATTAAGGGTATGTGTTTTTCTGCCTCAAGACTCAGACTAAAGGTATATGTTTTTCTCAGATTAAATGTATATGTTTTTCGACCAGAAGAATCTGTATTAGAACTGGATCTATATATTTCAACTTAAGAAAAAAAATTAGCTGGGCACTGCTGGCACATGCCTTTAATCCCAGCACTTAGGAGGCAGAGGCAGGCAGATTTCTGAGTTCGAGGCCAGCCTGGTTTACAAAGTGAGTTCCAGGACAGCCAGGGCTACACAGAGAAACCCTGTCTTGAAAAAAGCCAAAAAAAAAAAAAAAAAAAAAAAAAAAAAAAAAAAAAGGAAAAGGCATGCCTTCTACTTTTGGATGTCCACAATAAGTGCAGACTAGAAGAATAACCATCACCAAATAATATACTTTGCTTATTTGGGACAATCTTGCATAAATAAAGAGATCATGTAAATCTCTGCACAGATACTATTTACACATGCACTGGTCTTACAGATTGCTACCATAAACATGATCAGGGAAGGGGTGCTTTCCTTAACTGCTCAGGAGTCTGAGTGTTCACAAAATGTAAGGCATTTGGAAGAGCTCCTGTATGGTGGGCAGGATCAGAGCCCCAAACCTCTGAAGATGGCTCTATACTTTCCTGTGTTTTATTCCATTTAGACTTTGTACTTCCCCTCAGGGTCTTCAGGGCCCCCTTACCTCCTTCCTCTGAAACTATCTGTTTTAGGCACCTTCTGCAGTCTTCTGGTTTTTCCTTGACTGCCAACAGACTTTTTGATGAGTCTGGAGTCTGTTGCTTCTGGCCACTTAACTTTTTTCTCTTTTGTAGTCTTCTTTTATTAAATACTCTCTCTGCCACTATCACTAAATCTCTCAAACACATTTCCCTAACCTCTAAACCCTCTGCAGGTTTGTTTTTAATATGCTGCCTAATTAATAAAAGCTAGATCAACAGCTGTCTTTGCTTCTGCTTTCTGTGGGGTGTGTATTAATTACAAAATCCACATTATTCATTGATACAATTTAGCTAACAAGAATAGTTATCCAGGATCAGAAACTTGAACACCAAAAAGTAAGACTAGAGAATGCAGATATTACTGATGCATGGTCAAATCTTTGAAGTTCAGACTCCATTTTTAAAAATCTGTTCAAATTAACATCCTGGCACCTAGCATTAGTTTCCAAGTTGCCCCTCAACAAAACCTAAGCCTAGCTTCACTCTCTAAGCCAATCTCCAATAAGACCAGCATCTTCAATTTACACCCTCAACAAGACCAGGTTATTCCACCAACACACCTGTACCCCCAGATTACAAAACCACCCCCTGCCTAATGACCACCAATGCAGACGGGAACAGAAGTTAAGTTTATGTTAGCCAGGTGGTGGTGGAGCACGCCTTTAATCCCAGCACTTGTGAGGAGGAGGCAAGCAGATTTCTGAGTTTGAGGCCAGCCTGGTCTACAAAGTGAGTTCCAGGACATCCAGGACTACGCAGAGAAACCCTGTCTTGGAGGAACAGGGAGAGGGAATAGGGCTTATAAGACTTGCGGGGAGTGTGGACCCAGAAAAGGGGAAATAATTTGAAATGTAAATAAAGAATACATCAAATAAAAAAAGAAAGAAAAAATAACTCCCCAAAAGATCAACTCTGAAGCTAAAGAGGTGCCCTGAAAATGATATTCAAGAGACAGAGGCAGAAGAACCTAAACTGAAGTGGTAACCTAGGATACACAGTGGGGCTGTTCTGGGAAAATAAGTTTATTTGAATTGATGTCATTCTTCATAAATAAATTAATATCTAAAACAAACAAACAAACACACAAACATTAAATGAAAGAAAAAACAATGACAGAGGTTGAGCAATTATTTAAAAAAAAAAAACAGTTGAGCTATCTGTACCATGGAGCTGGGGCTGCTCCACAGCCCTCTGTGCACAGGTCCCACCAGAAGAGAGCTGGGCTCCCGGAGTTCTGACACAGGCTTACAGGACCACAGGAGGTACAAGCTCCAGTCAGAAACACAGAAACAACAGAACTATGTAACACCAAAAGTAACAAGATGGTGAAAGGCAAGCACAAGAACCCTACCAACAAAAACCAAGGCTACTTAGCATCATCAGAAGCCAGTTCTCCCACCACAGCAAGTTCTGGATAACTGAATATACCACAGAGCAAGATTTGAATTTAAAATCACATTGCGTGAGGCTGATAGAGGACTTCAAGACCAACTCACTGATAAGTGGATATTAGCCTAGAAGCTCAGAATACCCAAGATACAATTCACAGACCACATGAAGCTCAAGAAGAAAGAAGACCAAAGTGTAGATACTTTGATTCTTCTTAGAAGGGGTACAAAATACCCATGGGAAGAAATACAAAGTGTGGAGCAGAGAGTAAAAGAATAGATATCCATAGACTGCCCCACCTGTGGATCCATCCCATATGCAGTTAACAAACCCAGGCACTATTGTGGATGCCAATAAGTGCTTGCTGACAGGAGCCAGATATAACTCTCTTCTGAGAGGCTTTGCCAGTGCCTGACAAATACAGAGGGGGATGCACACAGCTAGCCATTGAACTGAGCAAAGGGTTTCAATGGAGGAACTAGAGAAAGGACCCAAGGAGCTGAAGGTGTTTGCAACCCCATAGGATGAGCAACAATATGAACCAACCAGTAAGCCCAGAGTTCTCAGGGACTTAAGCACAAATGAGAGAGTACACATGGAAGAAACGATGACTCCAGACACATGGGTAACAGAGGACAGCCTGAACAGACATCAATGAGAGGAGAGACCCTTGGACCCTTGAAGGCTCATTGCCTCAGGGTACACCTACCAGGTCAGGGAAGCTGGAGTGGGTGGGTTAGTGAGCAGAGGGAGGTGATGGAATAGAGGTTTTCAGAGGGGCATTGAGCAAAGAGGACATTTGAAATATAAATAAAGAAGATATTTAAGTAAAATTGAAAAAAAATAAATAATGGCAAAAAGCCAGAACACAAAACCTGGCTCACTCACTCTGCTGCAATCCACGCTGGAAGCCAATGTTTTGAGATGGTTCACCTGACAATCCACTCCATCTACCAGCTTCTGGAGGTCATGGAGGAGCCACTCCTATGATGTTTCAGAAAGCAGAATCCTTGAACCAGAACATTGATTACTTGCAGTGAAAATTTGCATGTAATGCTGTTTGGGCTGAACACACACACACACACACACACACACACACACACACACACACACACATACGCTACTAATGCTATGTTTTCCATGCAGACAGGAGACTAGCATGGCTGTCCTCTCAGAGGCTCTACCTACCAACAGCTAACTGAAATGCAGTTACAGCTAAGCATTGGATTGTAGTAGGGGAACCCTATGGATGAGTTAGGCGAAGGATTAAAGGAACTAAAGGAGATGGCAACTCTAAAAAAAATGACCAGTATCACCTAATCTGGACTTTCGGGGGCCACCAGAGACTAAGCCACTAACCAGTGAGCATACATGAACTTGTCTGATGCCCCAAGCACAAATGAAGTACAGGCATACATTGTCTGACCTCAGTGGAAGAGGATGTGCCTAATCCTATAGAGACTTAATGCCCCAGGGAGGGGGAATGCATGGGGAGCACCCTCTCAGAGGCAAAGGAGATGGGGGAGGGCTGAAAAACTGTGAGGGGAGCACTGCAGTGAGGCAGAATTTCAGATGAAAATTAATAAAATAAAAATTGAAAAAAGGATAATCCAGCCAGGCAGTGGTGCCACACACCTTTAATCCCAGCATTTGGGAGGCAGAGACAGGCAGATTTCAGAGTTTGAGGCCAGCCTGGTCTACAAAGTGAGTTCCAGGACAGCCAGGGCTACACAGAGAAACCCTGTCTCAAAAAACCAGAAAGACACACACACACACAGAGAGAGAGAGAGAGAGAGAGAGAGAGAGAGAGAGAGAGAGAGAGACAGAGAGAGAGACAGAGAGAGAGACAGAGACAGAGACAGAGACAGACAGAGACAGAGAGACAGAGAGACAGAGAGAAACAGAAAGAGAAGCATTTATGATATTCCAGAACCACTGTTCTAATTGGCTCTGAAGAAGGATTTCCTAGGAGGGAAGTACAAGACTACCACCGACCAAATTGGGAGGAGTGATCACAAGGTCTGTGCTTCTGATTGGAATAACACACAGGAAAGAAGAAAGACATCTTCAGAGTTTTGGGGCTCTGATTCCTGACCACCATACAGGAGCTCTTCTACATGCCCTCCATTTGGTGAACACTCAGACTCTTGACCAGTTAAGGAAAACATCCCTTCCCTGATCAGGTTTATGGCAGAAATCAGTGTAAAAACCAGCACAGGAGTAAATAATAGCTTTGCAGATATTGACATGATACCTTCATTTATGGAAGTCTGAAGTATCAGTAAGCAAAGTACCCTGGTGATGGCTCTTCTTGTCTAGACTACCTGTGGACTCATGTAACATATAAAATGGAGGGATCATCTTTTAAAAGCTTGTTTTGCTTAAATTGAAATAGATAGATCCAGTTCAAACACAGATTCTTAGGGTTGAAAATCACACACCTTTAATCTGAGTCTTCAGGCAGTAAAACAAACACCTTTAATCCAGAAGCTGAGACTGAAGACACATCCTTAATAGGGCCACGCCTTCTACTGGAGGCCTATATAAGCATATGAAGAAGTAGACTTTGTGTCTTTGCCTGCCTGCTCTCATCTTACTAGCGAGCCCATTTCTTCACTGGCATTAGACTCTACTTCAGAATACCAGCATATACTGAAGAAAACCTGAGACTTCAAACCTCGTGGACTAAGTAAGTACTGACTGTAGTCATTGTTATATTAGTTGAATTTATGTTGTTCTCATATATCCTCTTTCTATTTATATAAAGGAATTAATTCTGTATGTTCAATAAACACACACAGATATATACTCAGAGAGAGAGAGAAAGAGAGAGAGAAGACAGAGAGGGGGGAAGAGAGACACAGAGAACCAGAGACAGTTACACAGAGACAGAGAGAAAAACAGCAGAGAGAAAGAATTTAGGAGAAATCTAAAATAAAATCTAAAGAGTATATATAATTGTATGTATCAGGATGAAGAATCAATAAATGCTAGTTCTTCTTTTCAGATCAATGTTAACCTCCAAACTACCGCCAACAGAAATGTCAGGGGACATGGAAGCCAAGGGCTCCACACAGATCAGTGTAAAAAACATCTGCTATGAGTGGACCATTAGCAACTTCTCATTTTGCATGGATGGAATTCAGAAAGAGATTAGAAGCCCAGAGTTCTCTTTAGAGGACAATGAGGAAGTGGCATGGTGTTTGAGAGTATACCCAAATGGAGTTGATAAAGAAAGCAAAGATTACCTGTCAGTTGACCTGGGATTGCTCAGCTGTCCCGTGTGCCCAGTTTGGGCAAAGTTTGAGTTCTGGATCATAAATTCCCAAGGAGAGAAATGTCAAAGTAGGAAGAACCCCAGTGTTGTAAGCTTTTGGCAATACCAACACAGGGGATTCAAAGAGTTCATCCTTCGAGATTTCCTCCTCTCCCATCAGCATTTACTTCTCCCTGAAGACCAGCTCACCATCTGCTGCAAGGTGAGCATAGCGGGAGCCATCTTCAGCATGCCTGGACAGAACATGACACCTGCAATCAAGGATCCAAGGCATGTGTTGGCAGATGACCTAGGGAAGCTTTGGGAGAATTCCATCTTCACAGACTGCTCCCTATTGGTGGGTGGCCATGAATTCAGGGCTCACAAGGCCATCCTAGCAGCTCGCTCTCCAGTTTTCAGAGCCATGTTTGAACATGAAATGCAGGAGAGACTAAAAAACCTCGTTGAGATTCATGACTTGGATCCCCAAGTCTTCCAGGAGATGATGGGCTTCATCTACACATGGAAGGCACCAAACCTCAAGAGCTACTCCATGGCCTCTGGTCTGCTGGCAGCTGCTGACAGGTATGGCCTGGACGGCTTGAAGGCCATGTGTGAGGATGCCCTCTGCAGGATCCTCTCTGTGGAGAATGCTGCAAACACTCTCATCCTGGCTGACCTCCACAGCACACAGTGGCTGAAGACTCAGGCCCTGGATTTCATTACAGATTTTGCCTATGAGGTCTCTAAGACCTCAGGGTGGAAGTCATTGGTGGAGTCACATCCCCCCTTGGTGGCTGAAGCTTTCTGCTCCCTGGCTTCTGCACAGTGTCCTTCTTTGGAGCCATGATTTAAATGCCTAAAGTGATCTCAGAAGATGGACAGCTGTGACCTGCACCTCTTCTGCAACAGCAACAACCAGCTTTTTTACCAATGACTTCTGCTTAGACAATGGTATTGAGAGAGCATTTTCACTTTATCAGAGGAATGGCAGCATGGTGGCTCAGGATTTAAAACACCTGCAATATATTATACATACTGAAATGGTAGGTGAGCAATAGGCAGCACTGCAGTCTGGGACACTCTACATGACATCTATGATGTTAATGTTCCTGTTTGAATTTGTCTGATTGTTTGAAAACTGATTCAATTTAGAGCTGGCCCTAGGGAGAGAACAACTGTGTTTCTTTGGAGAAACACTTCTGCCTTGGACTGAACAGAAGAGATGACTGTGGCCATTGGCAAGGAGAAATCAACCATGATTGCTTCCTCATCAGTGAAGGAAAGACAATGAAGAGTTTCTTTTTAAACATTCAAGGTTCAGGGAACTCGGCTTCAAAAGCAATTACTGCTCTCTCAGAGATCTCTTGCTAAGTTCGCTACACACACAGGAGAGTTTTTCACCACCTGAAACTGGTGAATCAGAGATCTGAGGCCCTCCTCTTGTCTCCATGGCCACAAAGAACTCTGTAGACAAAACCTTAACCAAATAAAATACAAGATGAATAAAACTTTTGAAATCAGTCTGTTGTTTCCAGAGATGTTTATTTCAGAGAAGTAACATGTAGACCAAGCAGCCTAGCTCAGCTGTGGATGTTTGAACAGAGCCCTCACTCTCCTACCAATATTAGAAACCCTTGGTCTTTTTCCTTGGAATTTAATGTTGGAAAATGAGAACTCCACCCTCATGCTCTTATGACGACTGAGAAGACTATGCCATAGTAGAGGGAGTCTAATCCTTCTGGGAGAGATGTGTTTGTGGATTAAGGCATGCAAAATCTATTAAATGTTTTGAAAACATCCAAAGGGATTTATTCATTACAGATTTGCAGGCCTGTATACCTGTTGAGGGAGAACCGGCTGGGGAAGGAGCAGAGGTACAAGTCCTTGGTCCAGAACACCAACTAAAACAAACCAGATGATAGATAACCCAGTGAACTGGAGTAAAACACCTGTAAAATACTACTGGTCTTCTTTAAAAAGGGTAAAATATCTTCCAATAATCCTTTAATCTTAATAATCTCCTTAATTAATACCTTATTCACTCATCAGAGAAGCTTCCTCCTGCAGCAGACTGGAACAAATACAGAGATTAACACCCAGACATTATGCAGAGAGAGACAGAGACAGAGACATTGGAGAGACAGAGACAAAGAAAGATCTTCATACACACAACTGTAAATGAGATGTTTCCCTTAAATCCATGCCCTCATAGTTCAGAGAGCCCTAAGGAAGATGATCAGAAGCAGGGAGGGAGACAGGGAATGGAGATTCTCGGGAAGACAATGCCCTTTGAATCCCCTTTAACTCACAGACACTGAGGCAGCAGTCCCATGGCCTCCATGGATCTGTACCAGCTGTCCTTTTCTGATGACAGACAGAAATGTAGAGGATCCATATGGGAAAGGACGTGGGAAAGAACTAGAAGAATTGAGGGAAACACTGCTCACTCAGATTATACAGTATTAATAAAGAATTCATGCTTAATTAAAGAAGGAGGAGGAGGAGCAGATGCCTGGGGAGAAAAAATAGTAGTTTTCCAAAACTTTCAGAATGAGATAAGAAGTGTTTCTAAGTAGATCCCCTCTGGTTATGTTTTAGTGCAATGCCATTAGGGACATTAAATTAAGTGGTAACCAAATATCAGGAAGAGAGAATAAAATAAAATACATAAACGTACCCTTTTTGCTCATATTCTTGGTGTCTTAGTCAGGGTTTCTATTCCTGCACAAACATTATGACCAAGAAGCAAGCTTGGAAGGAAAGGGTTTATTCAGCTTACACTGCTGCATTGCTGTTCATCACAAAAGGAAGTCAGGACTGGAACTCAAACAGGTCAGGAAGCAGGAGCTGATGCAGAGGCCATGAATAGATGTTCCTTACTGGCTTGCTCCCCCTGGCTTGCGCAGCCTGCTCTCTTATTGAACCCAAGAATACCAGCCCAGTGGTGGTACCACCCAAAAGGGGCCCTCCCCACTTGATCACTAATTGAGAAAATGCCCCACAGCTGGATCTCATGGAGGCACTTCCCCAACTGAAGCTCCTTTCTCTGTGATAACTCCAGTCTGTGTCAAGTTGACACACAAAACCAGCCAGTACACTTGGCTGGTTCTCCCAATTCTGAGCAAAACCTTATCTCCCTCCTGTGGATCTCTATTGCCTCAATCAATGTTTTAGAAAAATGGTTTACTTCATGTTTAGAGTGTTGTTTCTGCATGCCTATCTGCATGTGTGCTACCCACAGAATCCAGAGGAAGGCACTAGATCCCATGAGACTGACAGCTAGACTTTTGTGAGTTGCCCATTGCTACTAGGAATGAAACCTGGTTCTATTGACTGGCAGCCAGAGCACCAAGTGCTCAGTCATCTCCTCAGGCCCTGTCCCATTTGATTCTGATTACACACCTGTGGTTGTCCTCAGCATGAGGTCGAGTTGAAGGGAAACTTGACAAGTGAATTCTGAGGAATCTGGGATACAGAGCTAACAGACCACAATCTCTTCTTTCAGGTTCATCCTCTCAGCATCAGTCTTTGGAATGAGGAATTCAGCCTCTGTCCCTATAGTTTCTCCATCTTCCCACACAGTTGTGTCCACACCATTCCCTGACTATTACTAATATTGAGAAGTTTGGGAGTCCATGAAAATATTTTATTGTCTCCTCTATTGGAAATTTTTGCAGGTTTTTGTATCTGCTGACTAGCTCTATCTTGTGTTATTGGAATTAAGAAAAAATACCATTCTGGCATAATAAATTACATTATACTGTGTAATTTAAAACCATGGAATTTATTCCTACAGTGTGAAGGTCAGGAAGGATCAACACATGCATTTCTTCATAAATGATACCTGCTCTAGGGATATAATGGTAGAAGAGCCAATTGGCAAGGACCTCCTCACTTCCTTTATACTCTTTTACTCTTTATATGGTAGAAGCTCGACAGTCAAGGCAGGCCTCAAAGCCATGGTTAAGCAGGACTTTCTCAATCTCCAAATCCTTGCTTGATCAGAAACATGTTGGGATTCCTGGATTGAATTTTTGTATGAGAGTACTTTCCTATTCCTAAGGATTAGCATATGACCAAATCACCTTACAGAGGCCCTGCTTTTCTTTCTTTTTTATTGAAAATGAGTTTTCCACACAAAATATTCAGATTACAATTTGCCTTTCCCCATCTCCTTCCAGTCCCTCCCCATCTCGCTACTCACTGTACTGCTCAGGTCTCACTCCTTCCAGTTAGATGACAAGCAGAAAAACAAAACCAGGATGAAAAACAAAGAAAACACACATGAAACTTACATGCACTTACACACAAATGCATAAAGTCAATAAAACACAAAATCATGAACCAAAACATAAAAGCAAAAGTGTAGAAAAATGACTAAACAAAGCATATGAGAGAAATTAAAAAGTACAATTCAGCATTTGTGTAGGCCATCAACTCCTTGAGAGCTGGCCTACTCTTAAATATTCTTTGTATAACCAGAGTAAATCTGCTGGAAAAATAATTTTTCATTTCCAGGCAGTTATGAGTTAGAGAGAACATCTCACTCAGGGATAGGAGATAGTATAAAATTCCCCGATTCAGCTCCGGCACCTCCTCTAGACCCATGCAGAGACATATGTCTACCCTCATGTTAATACAAATAACAATATTTGACTTCTTCCTTTCTAATTTGTATACCCTTGATCTGCTTCAGTGGTCTTATTGCTCAAAGACATCAAGTGCCCTATTTAATAGGTATATATACAGAGGAGACCACCTTACCTTGTCTGGATTTTAGTGGAATTTTTCAAGTTTCTCTCCATTTAAGTTGATGTTGGTTGGCTATGGGCTTGCTCTAAACTGCCTTTTTTATATTCAGTTACATCCCTGTCTCTTGGGACTTTTGTCAAGAAGGATGTTGGATTTTGTCAAAGGCTTTTTCTGCATCTAATGTGATGATTGTGAGGCTGCTGTCTCTCAGTTTGTTCACCTGGTAGATTGAAGATCTAGTGCAGAAGTTCCTGTGCCAGCTGTACCAGCTACTCCTATACCAAGCAAGGTGGAGAACACCACAACAGGTGCAGCAACCCTTTTCACCTGGTGATCTACAGAGTCTAATTCATTGGGAATGCTTTCCCCTGTGTGGGAGGTTATTGGGGTAACTACTGTGCCAGGATACCAATATCAGATGATACATTTACAACTAGGGAATGTCTGCAAGGGGTAAGTCCTGATGCACAAGCCCACCTATCATCCTCTGGAAGCAAGAGGCACTCATATTCTTAATTGGTAGGAGTTACAATGAAATTGCAGAGATGTGAACGTTCTGAGGGTATCTGATTCCCATTACAATGGCTTTCTTCTGTTACTGAAGGGTGAGCTTACCTCTCTCTGAATGCTGCCATGTACACTGAGTACTTTCTGTAGTCTATGAATAGTTTCCAGGGAGAGCTGTTCTATCATAGTAGGTGGGCTAGGCATTTAAGCATAACCAACAGTCCTATGTCAAATCAGGACAGGAGGAGTCAATTATCTGGAACAAGCTTTCATAAATGCAGGGGTCATGATTGTGGAGTGGGTTGTTGAGACAGGAAGCGAGTAAACTTAGTGACACTTATGTTAGGGTAGGTGTGGTCATAGGCAGAGGCTAGGGCCTGAAGTCCAGCCTTGCAAGGACTTTATTGGGCCCAATAGCCAGCCAGAACCTGTCTAACAACTTGTTGGATAGAGAAGAGAGTATTTCTATTGCTTACCCTGGAATCTGTATGCATACGTAACTCCTTTTTTTGTACATGCTCTACATCCCCAAATATAGCCTGAATCCCATCCAGTGGCCTGTTTTCTTCTTTCAGTGAAGCTGAGTGTCAGGTGGCTATAAGGTGAATATGCATGAGAGAAGCGTGAAGGTTTTTCTTCTTTTTTTTCTTTTCTTTCATTGGATATTTTCTTTACTTACATTTCAAATGTTATCCACTTTCCAGTCTCCCCTCCGAAAACCCCCTATTCCATTCCCCTCCCCCTACCTCTATGAGAGTGCTCCCCTACCCATGCACCTACTCCTGCCTTCCTGACCAGGCATTCCCCTCTACTGGAGCATAAAACCCCCACAAGACCAAGAGCCACTTCTCCCAATGATTTCCAACAAGGCCATTCTAAGCTACATATGCAGCCAGAGCCATGGGTCCCTCCATTTGTATTCTTTTGTTGGTAGCCCAACTAGCTTGATGAAATCAGATTTTAGTGAGAGTCCCAGTAGAACCTGTGCTTTCATAACCCCACTGTGCACAGTAGTAGTCCGAAGCTCCTTCACAGACTCTCTGATGGACCTGATGCTCTGGGTGCATGTAAAAATATTGTTTTGACAGGTATTTTCTCACAGAGGGGTCTAACTGGTGATACAACAAATCTTCCAGGTCAAACTATAAAAATGGGAAGCAAGTTTCAGGTGGGGGCCATGTGGCTGGCCTGATGGATGAGATTGTTTGGTCAAGGTTAACAATTATCCAAGTGAACATAAGAGCCTGATGAAGACGGTCTGTGATGGTTGTAAGATGTCAGCATAAAGGGAGCAGAATTAGGAATATTGAAGTAACAACTTCAGCAGATCAGCTGAGCGTGGCATGACTTTCCATTGTTCTAGTGCTAATTCCTTGGGAACTTCCTCTCACTCCAGGCAGGCTGAACATGGGAGCAGTGTATCCATGCCTGGATTCTATTCACTTTAACAGCTGAACAGCTATAGGAAGATGGGTGAGAAGGTCTTGTGATCCACTTGTTTGGTGCTTTACAGGACAGAAAAAAAAAACACATCAAATTTCCCACTATAAATCTTGGAATAGGATTGGGGAAATAGTAAGTGGGAAAGCAAAGGACAAGTTTTAATTCTGCCCTTACCCTTCTGTTACCATGGAAAGAGTGACACTTGTGTTAGCAGGGGTGCAAGCTGTACTTAAAGCCTGGGGCAGAGCATAGAGTTGGGTAGGGAGGCTAGAAGGGAAAGATCTGTGGCATCCACAAGATATAAAAAGAATGGTCAGTGAAGACTCCCACAGGTGGTGCAGTACAGAGGTTAATTGAGATTGTGGAATTAGGTGTGGTAGAACTTTAGTACAAGAAGTTCTGTAAGAAGTCTAGCTGGTATGAAGGCAGGCATGGCCTGGAGCCATGCTTCTCAAACTGTGGCTCCCTCATCCTCTGTGGTGGAGTATTGACCATTTCATGGGGGTTGGATATCAGATATCCTCTATATCAGATCTTTATAGTATAATTCATACGGGAGCCACACTACAGTAATGAAGTAGCCAACAAGTTATTTAATGGTTCTGGTTGACCACAACAGGAAGAACGGTATTAAGGGGGCACAACACTGAGAAGATGAGAAACTACTGGCCTAGGGAATATGAATACATAATGAATAAATCTCTTTGAATGTTTTCAAAATTAATAAAAGATTTTTGCATGCTTTGACCAACAAACACTTCTCTCCCAGGAGGAGGAGACTTCCTCCACACTGGTCTACACTTCTTAGTCATCATAAGAGCATGATGATGGAGCTTTTACCTAATGTAGATGCCAAGAAAAGACAATGGGTTTGTAATTCTGGTAATATAGTCTCCACGAATATCCACACCTGATCAGGGCTGATTGGACTATATGTGACTTCTCTGAACCTAAACATCTCTGGAATCCACAGACTGATTTCAAATGTTTTATTCATATTATATTTTATTGGGTTACGATTTTGTTTACAGAGTTGTTTGTGGCCATGAAGACCAGAGAAGGGCCTCAGATCCTCTGAATGACCAGTTACAGTTGGTTGAAAACTCTCCTGGGTGTGCTGGGAACTGAACCACAGTTCTCTGACAGAGCAGTAATTCCTTTTGCAGCTGAGTTCCCACAAACTGAACCTTTAAAAAGTCTTCATTGTCATTTAAGTCTCAGATAAATAAATATTCATGTTTGATATCTCCCTTTCTTTGGGCCCTGGTCATTTGTTCTGTTTGGATCAGTCCATACAGTTTCCCCCAATGAAATTCCTTTGGGCTGTGCTTATTTATGGTCAGCACCTACCTTGAATCCCAGTTTCCATCATGTCAGACAAAAACAAACAAGAACTTCAACAGGGCAGATATCATCTAGATTGTGTGAGACTCCTGTTCTGCCATTCACACCTGCAATTTTAACATAGTAGAGCTGTTTTAAATCCTGAGCCACCATGCTGCTTTCTTGAAGATGCAGTGTAAATGCTCCAGCAATACTGTACTCTAACCAGAAGTAATTGGTAACTATATTGGGTGCTGCCATTGGAAGACAGGTGATGGTCATATCTGACTAGCTCCTAAAATCTCTTTATGCCTTTGAGTGAGGGCTCAAAGAAAACATTCTGTGCAGAATCCAGGGAGTGGAAGGCTTCAGCCGCCAAATAGGGATGTGACTCCAACATTGCCTTCCACTCTGAGTTCTCAGAGACTTCAGAGAAATGAAGTGCAATGAAATCCAGGGCCTGAGTCTTCAGCCACTGTGTGCTGTGGAGGTCAGCCAGGATGAGAGTGTCTGCAGCTTTCTCCACAGAGAGTATCCTGAAGAGGGCATCCTCACACATGACCTTCAAGTCCTCCAGGCCATACTTGTCAGCAGCTGCCAGCACACCAGTGGCCATGGAGTTGCTGTTGAGGTGTGGTGTTTTTCCCCTGAGTAGATGAAGTACATCATCTGGAAGACCTGAGGGTCCAGTCATGGATCTCAACAATGTTCTTTAGGCTCTCCTGCATTTCATGTTCAAACATGGCTCTGAAAACTGGAGAACAAGCTGCTAGGATGGCGTGGTGAGCCCTGAATACATGGCCACCTACCAATAGGGTTCAGTCTTTGAAGAGAGATTTCTCCCACAGCTTTGCTAGGTCATCTCTCAACATCTGTCTTGGCTCCTTGATTGCAGGTGTCATGATCTGTCCAGGCATGCAAAGATGGCTCCTATTATGCTCACCTTGCAGCAGAGGCTGAGCTGGTCTTCAGGGACAAGCCATTGCTGATGGGAGAGGAGGAAACCTAGAAGGATGAACTTTTTGAATCCCCACTTTTTGTATTGCTGAAAGCTTACGACATTGGGGTTCTTCATACTTTGGCATTTCTCTCCTTGGGAATTTATGATCCAGAATTTGAACTTTGCCCAAACTGGGCTCTCTGGACAGCTGAGCAACCCCAGGTAAACTGACAGGTAATCTTTGCTTTCTTCATCAACCCCGTTTGGGTGTACTCTCAAACACCATGCTATTTCTTCATTGGCCTCTAATGAGAACACTGGGCTTGAAATCCTTTTCTGAATTCCCCGCATGCAAAATGAGAAGTTGCTTATAGTCCACTCATAGCAGATTTTTTTTTTTACACTGATCTGTGTGGAGCCCCAGCTCTTTGTCTCCATGTCCCCTGACATTTCTGCTGGAGGTAGTTTGAAGGTTAATCTTGACCTGAGAGAACACCAGAGGTTATTTACTCTTCATCCTATTGAACACGATTATAGGTATACTTTGGATTTTAGTTTCAATTTCCCTAAGTTCTCTCTCTCTCTCTCTCTCTCTCTCTCTCTCTCTCTCTCTCTCTCTCCTCTCTCTCTCTGTCTATCTCTCTGTCTCTCTCTCTCTCTCTCTCTCTCCCTCTCCGTCTCCCTCTCCGTCTCCCTTTTCCTCTCTCTCCCTCTCTCTCCGTCTCTCCCTCTCTTTTCCTCTCTCTCTCCCTTTCCCTTTACCTCCCTCTCTCTCCCTCTCTCTCCCTCTCTTTGCCTATCTCCCTCCCCCTCTCCCTCTCCCTCCATCTCTCCCTCTTTCCCTCTTCCCCCCCTCTCTCTTTCCCCCAAACACTGGAATTTCTATGTGTGTGTATGTGTTTGAGTTTCGTGACTCTTAGGTCAGTGGCCACTAGTTGAGCTATTCTATCCACCTCTGGATAGGAAAGTCTGTAAAACTTTATATATTCTCATCTCAAGTGTGTTGTATTTTCAGGGTCCTATAGAGAATGTACAGAATGAATTCCTTTATGTAAATAGACAGAGAATATAGAAGAATAACATACAGGCTGAGGTCTAGCTAATATAACAATGACTACAGTCAGTATTTACTTATTCCACAAGGTGTGAAGTCTCAGGTGTTCTTCAGTATATACTGGAATTCTTAAGAAGAAGGGTCTAATGCCAGTGAAGGAATGGGCTTGCTATTTAGATGAGAGCAGGAAGCCAAAGAAAAAAGCTTCCTTCTTCTTTATGCTTATTGTGGGCCTCCAGTAGAAGGTGTGGCCTAGTTAAGGGAGTGTCTTCTAGTCTGAAGATCTGGATTAAAGGTGTGTGTTTTTCTGCCTCAAGACTCAGATTAAAGGTGTATGTTTTTCTCAGATTAAATGTGTATGTTTTTTCTGACAAGAAGAATCTGCATTTGAACTGAATCTACCTACTTCAACTTAAGAAAAAAAATTCGCAGGGCACTGGGGGCACACGCCTTTAATCCCAATATTTGGGAGGCAGAGGCAGGCAGATTTCTGAGTTCAAGGCCAGCCTTGTCTACAAAGTGAGTTCCAGGACAGCCATGGCTACACAGAGAAACACTGTCTTGAAAAAAAGCAAAAGAAAAAAATTTAAAAGGCATGCCTTCCACTTTAGTATGTCCACAAGTAGTGCAGACTAGAACAATAACCATCAACAATATACTTTGCTTACTAGGGACAATCTTGCATAAATAAAGAGATGATGTAAATCTCTGCACAGATACGATTTACCCATGCACTGGTCTTACAAATGCTATCATAAACATGATCAGGGAAGGGGTGCTTTCCTTAACTGCTCAGGAGTCTGAGTGTTCACAAAATGTAAAGCATGTGGAAGAGCTCCTGTATGGTGGGCAGGATCAGAGCCCCAAACCTCTGAAGATGGCTCTATTCTTTCCTGTGTTTTATTCCATTTACACTTTGTACTTCCCCTCAGGGTCTTCAGGGCCCCCTTACCTCCTTCCTCTGAAACTATCTGTTTTAGGCATCTCCTACATTCTTCTGATTTTTCCTTGACTGCCAACAGACTTTTTGATGGGTCTGGAGTCTGTTGCTTCTGGCCACTTAACTTTTTTCTCTTTTGTAGTCCTCTTTTATTAAATACTCTCTCTGCCACTATCACTAAATCTCTCAAACACCTTTCCCTAACCTCTAGACCCTCTGCAGGTTTTTTAAATATGCTGCCTAATTAATAAAAGCTAGATCAAAAGCTGTCTTTGCTTCTGCTTTCTGTGGGGGTGTGTTTTAATTACAAATTCCACATTATTCATTGATACAATTTAGCTAACAAGAATAGTTATCCAGCATCAGAAACTTGAACACCAAAAACTAAGACTAGAGAACACAGATATTCCTGATGTATGGTCAGATTTTTGAAATTCAGACTCCATTTTTAAAAAATCTGTTCAAATTAATATCCTGGCACCTAGCATTAGTTTCCAAGATGCCCCTCAACAAAACCTGAGCCTAGCTTCACTCTCTAAGCCAATCTCTAATAAGACCAGCATCTTCAATTGGCACCCTCAACAAGACCAGGTTATTCCAACAACACACCTGCAACCCCAGATTACAAAACCACCACCTGCCTAATGACCATCAATGCAGAGGGGAACAGAAATTAAGTTTATGTTAGCCAGGTGGTGGTGGAGCATGCCTTTAACCACAGCATTTGTGAGAAGGAGACAAGCAGATTTCTGAGTTCGAGGCCAGCCTGGTCTACAAACTGAGTTCCAGGACATCCAGGACTACACAGAGAAACCCTGTCTGGAGGAACAGGGAGAGAGAAGAAGGCTTATGGGGCTTGCAGGGAGTGGGGACCCAGAAAAGGGGAAATCATTTGAAATGTAAATAAAGAATACATCGAATAAAAAAAAGAAAGAAAAAAATAAGTGCCCAAAAGATCAACTCTGAAGCTAAAGTCAGAGGTGTCCTTCTGAAAATGATATTCAAGAGACAGAAGCAGAAGAACCTAAACTGAAGTGGTACCCTAGGATACACACTAGGGCTGTTCTGGGAAAATAAGTTTATTTTAATTGATGTCATTCTTCATAACTAAGTTAATATCTAAAACAAACACAAAAACATTAAATGAAAAAAAATGACACAGGTTGAGCTATTATTAAAAAAAAAAAAAAAAAAAAACAGTTGAGCTATCTGTACCATGGAGCTGGGGATGCTCCACAGCCATCTGTGCACAGGTCCCACCAGAAGAGAGCTGGGCTCCCGGGAGTGCTGGCACAGGCTTACAGGCCCACAGGAAGTACAAGCTCCAGGTAGGAACACAGAAACAACAGAACCATGTAACACCAAAAATAACAAGATGGTGAAAGTCAAGCCCAAGAACCCTACCAACAAAAACCAAGGCTACTTAGCATCATCAGAAGCCAGTTCTCCCAGCACAGCAAGTTCTGGATAACCAAATATACCACAGATCAAGATTTGAATTTAAAATCACATTGCATGATGCTGATAGAGGACTTCAAGACCAACTCACTGATAAGTGGATATTAGCCTAGAAGCTCAGAATACCCAAAATACAATTCAAAGACCACATGAAGCTCAAGAAGAAAGAAGACCAAAGTGTTGCTACATTGATTCTTCTTAGAAGGGGTACAAAATACCCATGGGAAGAAATACAAAGTGTGGAGCAGAGAGTAAAAGAATGGATATCCATAGACTTCCCCACCTGTGGCAGGGGCATCCCATATGCAGTTAACAAACCCAGACACTATTGTGGATGCCAATAAGTGCTTGCTGACAGGAGCCAGATATAACTCTCTTCTGAGAGGCTTTGCCAGTGCCTGACAAATACAGAGGGGGATGCACACACATCCCAACATTGAAATGAGCAAAGGGTTTCAATGGAGGAACTAGCTAAAGGACCCAAGGTGTTGAAAGTGTTTGCAACCCCATAGGATGAACAAAAATACGAACCAACCAGTAAGCCCAGAGTTCTCAGGGACTTAAGCACAAATGAGAGAGTACACATGGAAGAAACGATGACTCCAGACACATGGGTAACAGAGGACAGCCTGAACAGACATCAATGAGAGGAGAGACCCTTGGACCCTTGAAGGCTCATTGCCTCAGAGTACCCCTACCAGGTCAGGGAAGCTGGAGTGGGTGGGTTAGTGAGCAGAGGGAGGGGATGGGATAGAGGTTTTCAGAGGGGCATTGAGCAAAGAGGACATTTGAAATGTAAATAAAGAAGATATTTAAGTAAAATTGAAAAAAAAATAATGGCAAAAAAGCCAGAACACAAAACCTGGGCTCACTCACTCTGCTGCAATCCACGCTGGAAGCCAATGTTTTGACATGGTTCACCTGACAATCTACTCCATCTACCAGCTTCTGGAGGTCATGGAGGAGCCACTCCTATGATGTTTCAGAAAGCAGAATCCTTGAACCAGAACATTGATTACTTGCAGTGAAAATTTGCATGTAATGCTGTTTGGGCAGAACACACACACACAGACACACATACGCTACTAATGCTATGTTTTCCATGCAGACAGGAGGCTAGCATGGCTGTCCTCTCAGAGGCTCTACCAACAGCTAACTGAAATGCAGTTACAGCTAAGCATTGGATTGTAGTAGGGGAACCCTATGGATGAGTTAGGCGAAGGATTAAAGGAACTAAAGGAGATGGCAACTCTAAAAAAAATGACCAGTATCACCTAATCTGGACTTTCAGGGGCCACCAGAGACTAAGCCACCAACCAGTGAGCATACATGAACTTGTCTGATGCCCCAAGAACAAATGAAGTACAGGCATACCTTGTCTGGCCTCAGTGGAAGAGGATGTGCCTAATCCTATAGAGACTTAATGCCCCAGGGAGGGGGAATGCATGGGGAGCACCCTCTCAGAGGCCAAGGAGATGGGGGAGGGCTGAAAAACTGTGAGGGGAGCACTGCAGTGAGGCAGAATTTCAGATGAAAATTAATAAAATAAAAATTGAAAAAAGGAGAATCCAGCCAGGCAGTGGTGCCACACACCTTTAATCCCAGCATTTGGGAGGCAGAGACAGGCAGATTTCAGAGTTTGAGGCCAGCCTGGTCTACAAAGTGAGTTCCAGGACAGCCAGGGCTACACAGAGAAACCCTGTCTCAAAAAACCAGATAAACACACACACACACACACACACACACACACACAGAGAGAGAGAGAGAGAGAGAGAGAGAGAGAGAGAGAGAGAGAGACAGAGACAGAGACAGAGACAGAGAGACAGAGAGAGAGACAGAGAGACAGAGAGACAGAGAGAAACAGAAAGAGAAGCATTTAGGATATTCCAGAACCATTGTTCTAATTGGCTCTGAAGAAGGATTTCCTCGGAGGGAAGTACAAGACTACCACCGACCAAATTGGGAGGAGTGATCACAAGGTCTGTGCTTCTGATTGGAATAACACACAGGAAAGAAGAAAGACATCTTCAGAGTTTTGGGGCTCTGATTCCTGACCACCATACAGGAGCTCTTCTACATGCCCTCCATTTGGTGAACACTCAGACTCTTGACCAGTTAAGGAAAACATCCCTTCCCTGATCAGGTTTATGGCAGAAATCAGTGTAAAAACCAGCACAGGAGTAAATAATAGCTTTGCAGATATTGACATGATACCTTCATTTATGGAAGTCTGAAGTATCAGTAAGCAAAGTACCCTGGTGATGGCTCTTCTTGTCTAGACTACCTGTGGACTCATGTAACATATAAAATGGAGGGATCATCTTTTAAAAGCTTGTTTTGCTTAAATTGAAATAGATAGATCCAGTTCAAACACAGATTCTTAGGGTTGAAAATCACACACCTTTAATCTGAGTCTTCAGGCAGTAAAACAAACACCTTTAATCCAGAAGCTGAGACTGAAGACACATCCTTAATAGGGCCACGCCTTCTACTGGAGGCCTATATAAGCATATGAAGAAGTAGACTTTGTGTCTTTGCCTGCCTGCTCTCATCTTACTAGCGAGCCCATTTCTTCACTGGCATTAGACTCTACTTCAGAATACCAGCATATACTGAAGAAAACCTGAGACTTCAAACCTCGTGGACTAAGTAAGTACTGACTGTAGTCATTGTTATATTAGTTGAATTTATGTTGTTCTCATATATCCTCTTTCTATTTATATAAAGGAATTAATTCTGTATGTTCAATAAACACACACAGATATATACTCAGAGAGAGAGAGAAAGAGAGAGAGAAGACAGAGAGGGGGGAAGAGAGACACAGAGAACCAGAGACAGTTACACAGAGACAGAGAGAAAAACAGCAGAGAGAAAGAATTTAGGAGAAATCTAAAATAAAATCTAAAGAGTATATATAATTGTATGTATCAGGATGAAGAATCAATAAATGCTAGTTCTTCTTTTCAGATCAATGTTAACCTCCAAACTACCGCCAACAGAAATGTCAGGGGACATGGAAGCCAAGGGCTCCACACAGATCAGTGTAAAAAACATCTGCTATGAGTGGACCATTAGCAACTTCTCATTTTGCATGGATGGAATTCAGAAAGAGATTAGAAGCCCAGAGTTCTCATTAGAGGACAATGAGGAAGTGGCATGGTGTTTGAGAGTATACCCAAATGGAGTTGATAAAGAAAGCAAAGATTACCTGTCAGTTGACCTGGGATTGCTCAGCTGTCCCGTGTGCCCAGTTTGGGCAAAGTTTGAGTTCTGGATCATAAATTCCCAAGGAGAGAAATGTCAAAGTAGGAAGAACCCCAGTGTTGTAAGCTTTTGGCAATACCAACACAGGGGATTCAAAGAGTTCATCCTTCGAGATTTCCTCCTCTCCCATCAGCATTTACTTCTCCCTGAAGACCAGCTCACCATCTGCTGCAAGGTGAGCATAGCGGGAGCCATCTTCAGCATGCCTGGACAGAACATGACACCTGCAATCAAGGATCCAAGGCATGTGTTGGCAGATGACCTAGGGAAGCTTTGGGAGAATTCCATCTTCACAGACTGCTCCCTATTGGTGGGTGGCCATGAATTCAGGGCTCACAAGGCCATCCTAGCAGCTCGCTCTCCAGTTTTCAGAGCCATGTTTGAACATGAAATGCAGGAGAGACTAAAAAACCTCGTTGAGATTCATGACTTGGATCCCCAAGTCTTCCAGGAGATGATGGGCTTCATCTACACATGGAAGGCACCAAACCTCAAGAGCTACTCCATGGCCTCTGGTCTGCTGGCAGCTGCTGACAGGTATGGCCTGGACGGCTTGAAGGCCATGTGTGAGGATGCCCTCTGCAGGATCCTCTCTGTGGAGAATGCTGCAAACACTCTCATCCTGGCTGACCTCCACAGCACACAGTGGCTGAAGACTCAGGCCCTGGATTTCATTACAGATTTTGCCTATGAGGTCTCTAAGACCTCAGGGTGGAAGTCATTGGTGGAGTCACATCCCCCCTTGGTGGCTGAAGCCTTCTGCTCCCTGGCTTCTGCACAGTGTCCTTCTTTGGAGCCATGATTTAAATGCCTAAAGTGATCTCAGAAGATGGACAGCTGTGACCTGCACCTCTTCTGCAACAGCAACAACCAGCTTTTTTACCAATGACTTCTGCTTAGACAATGGTATTGAGGGAGCATTTTCACTTTATCAGAGGAATGGCAGCATGGTGGCTCAGGATTTAAAACACCTGCAATATATTATACATACTGAAATGGTAGGTGTGCAATAGGCAGCACTGCAGTCTGGGACACTCTACATGACATCTATGATGTTAATGTTCCTGTTTGAATTTGTCTGATTGTTTGAAAACTGATTCAATTTAGAGCTGGCCCTAGGCAGAGAACAACTGTGTTTCTTTGGAGAAACACTTCTGCCTTGGACTGAACAGAAGAGATGACTGTGGCCATTGGCAAGGAGAAATCAACCATGATTGCTTCCTCATCAGTGAAGGAAAGACAATGAAGAGTTTCTTTTTAAACATTCAAGGTTCAGGGAACTCGGCTTCAAAAGCAATTACTGCTCTCTCAGAGATCTCTTGCTAAGTTCGCTACACACACAGGAGAGTTTTTCACCACCTGAAACTGGTGAATCAGAGATCTGAGGCCCTCCTCTTGTCTCCATGGCCACAAAGAACTCTGTAGACAAAACCTTAACCAAATAAAATACAAGATGAATAAAACTTTTGAAATCAGTCTGTTGTTTCCAGAGATGTTTATTTCAGAGAAGTAACATGTAGACCAAGCAGCCTAGCTCAGCTGTGGATGTTTGAACAGAGCCCTCACTCTCCTACCAATATTAGAAACCCTTGGTCTTTTTCCTTGGAATTTAATGTTGGAAAATGAGAACTCCACCCTCATGCTCTTATGACGACTGAGAAGACTATGCCATAGTAGAGGGAGTCTAATCCTTCTGGGAGAGATGTGTTTGTGGATTAAGGCATGCAAAATCTATTAAATGTTTTGAAAACATCCAAAGGGATTTATTCATTACAGATTTGCAGGCCTGTATACCTGTTGAGGGAGAACCGGCTGGGGAAGGAGCAGAGGTACAAGTCCTTGGTCCAGAACACCAACTAAAACAAACCAGATGATAGATAACCCAGTGAACTGGAGTAAAACACCTGTAAAATACTACTGGTCTTCTTTAAAAAGGGTAAAATATCTTCCAATAATCCTTTAATCTTAATAATCTCCTTAATTAATACCTTATTCACTCATCAGAGAAGCTTCCTCCTGCAGCAGACTGGAACAAATACAGAGATTAACACCCAGACATTATGCAGAGAGAGACAGAGACAGAGACATTGGAGAGACAGAGACAAAGAAAGATCTTCATACACACAACTGTAAATGAGATGTTTCCCTTAAATCCATGCCCTCATAGTTCAGAGAGCCCTAAGGAAGATGATCAGAAGCAGGGAGGGAGACAGGGAATGGAGATTCTCGGGAAGACAATGCCCTTTGAATCCCCTTTAACTCACAGACACTGAGGCAGCAGTCCCATGGCCTCCATGGATCTGTACCAGCTGTCCTTTTCTGATGACAGACAGAAATGTAGAGGATCCATATGGGAAAGGACGTGGGAAAGAACTAGAAGAATTGAGGGAAACACTGCTCACTCAGATTATACAGTATTAATAAAGAATTCATGCTTAATTAAAGAAGGAGGAGGAGGAGCAGATGCCTGGGGAGAAAAAATAGTAGTTTTCCAAAACTTTCAGAATGAGATAAGAAGTGTTTCTAAGTAGATCCCCTCTGGTTATGTTTTAGTGCAATGCCATTAGGGACATTAAATTAAGTGGTAACCAAATATCAGGAAGAGAGAATAAAATAAAATACATAAACGTACCCTTTTTGCTCATATTCTTGGTGTCTTAGTCAGGGTTTCTATTCCTGCACAAACATTATGACCAAGAAGCAAGCTTGGAAGGAAAGGGTTTATTCAGCTTACACTGCTGCATTGCTGTTCATCACAAAAGGAAGTCAGGACTGGAACTCAAACAGGTTAGGAAGCAGGAGCTGATGCAGAGGCCCTGAATAGATGTTCCTTACTGGCTTGCTCCCCCTGGCTTGCGCAGCCTGCTCTCTTATTGAACCCAAGAATACCAGCCCAGTGGTGGTACCACCCAAAAGGGGCCCTCCCCACTTGATCACTAATTGAGAAAATGCCCCACAGCTGGATCTCATGGAGGCACTTCCCCAACTGAAGCTCCTTTCTCTGTGATAACTCCAGTCTGTGTCAAGTTGACACACAAAACCAGCCAGTACACTTGGCTGGTTCTCCCAATTCTGAGCAAAACCTTATCTCCCTCCTGTGGATCTCTATTGCCTCAATCAATGTTTTAGAAAAATGGTTTACTTCATGTTTAGAGTGTTGTTTCTGCATGCCTATCTGCATGTGTGCTACCCACAGAATCCAGAGGAAGGCACTAGATCCCATGAGACTGACAGCTAGACTTTTGTGAGTTGCCCATTGCTACTAGGAATGAAACCTGGTTCTATTGACTGGCAGCCAGAGCACCAAGTGCTCAGTCATCTCCTCAGGCCCTGTCCCATTTGATTCTGATTACACACCTGTGGTTGTCCTCAGCATGAGGTCGAGTTGAAGGGAAACTTGACAAGTGAATTCTGAGGAATCTGGGATACAGAGCTAACAGACCACAATCTCTTCTTTCAGGTTCATCCTCTCAGCATCAGTCTTTGGAATGAGGAATTCAGCCTCTGTCCCTATAGTTTCTCCATCTTCCCACACAGTTGTGTCCACACCATTCCCTGACTATTACTAATATTGAGAAGTTTGGGAGTCCATGAAAATATTTTATTGTCTCCTCTATTGGAAATTTTTGCAGGTTTTTGTATCTGCTGACTAGCTCTATCTTGTGTTATTGGAATTAAGAAAAAATACCATTCTGGCATAATAAATTACATTATACTGTGTAATTTAAAACCATGGAATTTATTCCTACAGTGTGAAGGTCAGGAAGGATCAACACATGCATTTCTTCATAAATGATACCTGCTCTAGGGATATAATGGTAGAAGAGCCAATTGGCAAGGACCTCCTCACTTCCTTTATACTCTTTTACTCTTTATATGGTAGAAGCTCGACAGTCAAGGCAGGCCTCAAAGCCATGGTTAAGCAGGACTTTCTCAATCTCCAAATCCTTGCTTGATCAGAAACATGTTGGGATTCCTGGATTGAATTTTTGTATGAGAGTACTTTCCTATTCCTAAGGATTAGCATATGACCAAATCACCTTACAGAGGCCCTGCTTTTCTTTCTTTTTTATTGAAAATGAGTTTTCCACACAAAATATTCAGATTACAATTTGCCTTTCCCCATCTCCTTCCAGTCCCTCCCCATCTCGCTACTCACTGTACTGCTCAGGTCTCACTCCTTCCAGTTAGATGACAAGCAGAAAAACAAAACCAGGATGAAAAACAAAGAAAACACACATGAAACTTACATGCACTTACACACAAATGCATAAAGTCAATAAAACACAAAATCATGAACCAAAACATAAAAGCAAAAGTGTAGAAAAATGACTAAACAAAGCATATGAGAGAAATTAAAAAGTACAATTCAGCATTTGTGTAGGCCATCAACTCCTTGAGAGCTGGCCTACTCTTAAATATTCTTTGTATAACCAGAGTAAATCTGCTGGAAAAATAATTTTTCATTTCCAGGCAGTTATGAGTTAGAGAGAACATCTCACTCAGGGATAGGAGATAGTATAAAATTCCCCGATTCAGCTCCGGCACCTCCTCTAGACCCATGCAGAGACATATGTCTACCCTCATGTTAATACAAATAACAATATTTGACTTCTTCCTTTCTAATTTGTATACCCTTGATCTGCTTCAGTGGTCTTATTGCTCAAAGACATCAAGTGCCCTATTTAATAGGTATATATACAGAGGAGACCACCTTACCTTGTCTGGATTTTAGTGGAATTTTTCAAGTTTCTCTCCATTTAAGTTGATGTTGGTTGGCTATGGGCTTGCTCTAAACTGCCTTTTTTATATTCAGTTACATCCCTGTCTCTTGGGACTTTTGTCAAGAAGGATGTTGGATTTTGTCAAAGGCTTTTTCTGCATCTAATGTGATGATTGTGAGGCTGCTGTCTCTCAGTTTGTTCACCTGGTAGATTGAAGATCTAGTGCAGAAGTTCCTGTGCCAGCTGTACCAGCTACTCCTATACCAAGCAAGGTGGAGAACACCACAACAGGTGCAGCAACCCTTTTCACCTGGTGATCTACAGAGTCTAATTCATTGGGAATGCTTTCCCCTGTGTGGGAGGTTATTGGGGTAACTACTGTGCCAGGATACCAATATCAGATGATACATTTACAACTAGGGAATGTCTGCAAGGGGTAAGTCCTGATGCACAAGCCCACCTATCATCCTCTGGAAGCAAGAGGCACTCATATTCTTAATTGGTAGGAGTTACAATGAAATTGCAGAGATGTGAACGTTCTGAGGGTATCTGATTCCCATTACAATGGCTTTCTTCTGTTACTGAAGGGTGAGCTTACCTCTCTCTGAATGCTGCCATGTACACTGAGTACTTTCTGTAGTCTATGAATAGTTTCCAGGGAGAGCTGTTCTATCATAGTAGGTGGGCTAGGCATTTAAGCATAACCAACAGTCCTATGTCAAATCAGGACAGGAGGAGTCAATTATCTGGAACAAGCTTTCATAAATGCAGGGGTCATGATTGTGGAGTGGGTTGTTGAGACAGGAAGCGAGTAAACTTAGTGACACTTATGTTAGGGTAGGTGTGGTCATAGGCAGAGGCTAGGGCCTGAAGTCCAGCCTTGCAAGGACTTTATTGGGCCCAATAGCCAGCCAGAACCTGTCTAACAACTTGTTGGATAGAGAAGAGAGTATTTCTATTGCTTACCCTGGAATCTGTATGCATACGTAACTCCTTTTTTTGTACATGCTCTACATCCCCAAATATAGCCTGAATCCCATCCAGTGGCCTGTTTTCTTCTTTCAGTGAAGCTGAGTGTCAGGTGGCTATAAGGTGAATATGCATGAGAGAAGCGTGAAGGTTTTTCTTCTTTTTTTTCTTTTCTTTCATTGGATATTTTCTTTACTTACATTTCAAATGTTATCCACTTTCCAGTCTCCCCTCCGAAAACCCCCTATTCCATTCCCCTCCCCCTACCTCTATGAGAGTGCTCCCCTACCCATGCACCTACTCCTGCCTTCCTGACCAGGCATTCCCCTCTACTGGAGCATAAAACCCCCACAAGACCAAGAGCCACTTCTCCCAATGATTTCCAACAAGGCCATTCTAAGCTACATATGCAGCCAGAGCCATGGGTCCCTCCATTTGTATTCTTTTGTTGGTAGCCCAACTAGCTTGATGAAATCAGATTTTAGTGAGAGTCCCAGTAGAACCTGTGCTTTCATAACCCCACTGTGCACAGTAGTAGTCCGAAGCTCCTTCACAGACTCTCTGATGGACCTGATGCTCTGGGTGCATGTAAAAATATTGTTTTGACAGGTATTTTCTCACAGAGGGGTCTAACTGGTGATACAACAAATCTTCCAGGTCAAACTATAAAAATGGGAAGCAAGTTTCAGGTGGGGGCCATGTGGCTGGCCTGATGGATGAGATTGTTTGGTCAAGGTTAACAATTATCCAAGTGAACATAAGAGCCTGATGAAGACGGTCTGTGATGGTTGTAAGATGTCAGCATAAAGGGAGCAGAATTAGGAATATTGAAGTAACAACTTCAGCAGATCAGCTGAGCGTGGCATGACTTTCCATTGTTCTAGTGCTAATTCCTTGGGAACTTCCTCTCACTCCAGGCAGGCTGAACATGGGAGCAGTGTATCCATGCCTGGATTCTATTCACTTTAACAGCTGAACAGCTATAGGAAGATGGGTGAGAAGGTCTTGTGATCCACTTGTTTGGTGCTTTACAGGACAGAAAAAAAAAACACATCAAATTTCCCACTATAAATCTTGGAATAGGATTGGGGAAATAGTAAGTGGGAAAGCAAAGGACAAGTTTTAATTCTGCCCTTACCCTTCTGTTACCATGGAAAGAGTGACACTTGTGTTAGCAGGGGTGCAAGCTGTACTTAAAGCCTGGGGCAGAGCATAGAGTTGGGTAGGGAGGCTAGAAGGGAAAGATCTGTGGCATCCACAAGATATAAAAAGAATGGTCAGTGAAGACTCCCACAGGTGGTGCAGTACAGAGGTTAATTGAGATTGTGGAATTAGGTGTGGTAGAACTTTAGTACAAGAAGTTCTGTAAGAAGTCTAGCTGGTATGAAGGCAGGCATGGCCTGGAGCCATGCTTCTCAAACTGTGGCTCCCTCATCCTCTGTGGTGGAGTATTGACCATTTCATGGGGGTTGGATATCAGATATCCTCTATATCAGATCTTTATAGTATAATTCATACGGGAGCCACACTACAGTAATGAAGTAGCCAACAAGTTATTTAATGGTTCTGGTTGACCACAACAGGAAGAACGGTATTAAGGGGGCACAACACTGAGAAGATGAGAAACTACTGGCCTAGGGAATATGAATACATAATGAATAAATCTCTTTGAATGTTTTCAAAATTAATAAAAGATTTTTGCATGCTTTGACCAACAAACACTTCTCTCCCAGGAGGAGGAGACTTCCTCCACACTGGTCTACACTTCTTAGTCATCATAAGAGCATGATGATGGAGCTTTTACCTAATGTAGATGCCAAGAAAAGACAATGGGTTTGTAATTCTGGTAATATAGTCTCCACGAATATCCACACCTGATCAGGGCTGATTGGACTATATGTGACTTCTCTGAACCTAAACATCTCTGGAATCCACAGACTGATTTCAAATGTTTTATTCATATTATATTTTATTGGGTTACGATTTTGTTTACAGAGTTGTTTGTGGCCATGAAGACCAGAGAAGGGCCTCAGATCCTCTGAATGACCAGTTACAGTTGGTTGAAAACTCTCCTGGGTGTGCTGGGAACTGAACCACAGTTCTCTGACAGAGCAGTAATTCCTTTTGCAGCTGAGTTCCCACAAACTGAACCTTTAAAAAGTCTTCATTGTCATTTAAGTCTCAGATAAATAAATATTCATGTTTGATATCTCCCTTTCTTTGGGCCCTGGTCATTTGTTCTGTTTGGATCAGTCCATACAGTTTCCCCCAATGAAATTCCTTTGGGCTGTGCTTATTTATGGTCAGCACCTACCTTGAATCCCAGTTTCCATCATGTCAGACAAAAACAAACAAGAACTTCAACAGGGCAGATATCATCTAGATTGTGTGAGACTCCTGTTCTGCCATTCACACCTGCAATTTTAACATAGTAGAGCTGTTTTAAATCCTGAGCCACCATGCTGCTTTCTTGAAGATGCAGTGTAAATGCTCCAGCAATACTGTACTCTAACCAGAAGTAATTGGTAACTATATTGGGTGCTGCCATTGGAAGACAGGTGATGGTCATATCTGACTAGCTCCTAAAATCTCTTTATGCCTTTGAGTGAGGGCTCAAAGAAAACATTCTGTGCAGAATCCAGGGAGTGGAAGGCTTCAGCCGCCAAATAGGGATGTGACTCCAACATTGCCTTCCACTCTGAGTTCTCAGAGACTTCAGAGAAATGAAGTGCAATGAAATCCAGGGCCTGAGTCTTCAGCCACTGTGTGCTGTGGAGGTCAGCCAGGATGAGAGTGTCTGCAGCTTTCTCCACAGAGAGTATCCTGAAGAGGGCATCCTCACACATGACCTTCAAGTCCTCCAGGCCATACTTGTCAGCAGCTGCCAGCACACCAGTGGCCATGGAGTTGCTGTTGAGGTGTGGTGTTTTTCCCCTGAGTAGATGAAGTACATCATCTGGAAGACCTGAGGGTCCAGTCATGGATCTCAACAATGTTCTTTAGGCTCTCCTGCATTTCATGTTCAAACATGGCTCTGAAAACTGGAGAACAAGCTGCTAGGATGGCGTGGTGAGCCCTGAATACATGGCCACCTACCAATAGGGTTCAGTCTTTGAAGAGAGATTTCTCCCACAGCTTTGCTAGGTCATCTCTCAACATCTGTCTTGGCTCCTTGATTGCAGGTGTCATGATCTGTCCAGGCATGCAAAGATGGCTCCTATTATGCTCACCTTGCAGCAGAGGCTGAGCTGGTCTTCAGGGACAAGCCATTGCTGATGGGAGAGGAGGAAACCTAGAAGGATGAACTTTTTGAATCCCCACTTTTTGTATTGCTGAAAGCTTACGACATTGGGGTTCTTCATACTTTGGCATTTCTCTCCTTGGGAATTTATGATCCAGAATTTGAACTTTGCCCAAACTGGGCTCTCTGGACAGCTGAGCAACCCCAGGTAAACTGACAGGTAATCTTTGCTTTCTTCATCAACCCCGTTTGGGTGTACTCTCAAACACCATGCTATTTCTTCATTGGCCTCTAATGAGAACACTGGGCTTGAAATCCTTTTCTGAATTCCCCGCATGCAAAATGAGAAGTTGCTTATAGTCCACTCATAGCAGATTTTTTTTTTTACACTGATCTGTGTGGAGCCCCAGCTCTTTGTCTCCATGTCCCCTGACATTTCTGCTGGAGGTAGTTTGAAGGTTAATCTTGACCTGAGAGAACACCAGAGGTTATTTACTCTTCATCCTATTGAACACGATTATAGGTATACTTTGGATTTTAGTTTCAATTTCCCTAAGTTCTCTCTCTCTCTCTCTCTCTCTCTCTCTCTCTCTCTCTCTCTCTCTCCTCTCTCTCTCTGTCTATCTCTCTGTCTCTCTCTCTCTCTCTCTCTCTCCCTCTCCGTCTCCCTCTCCGTCTCCCTTTTCCTCTCTCTCCCTCTCTCTCCGTCTCTCCCTCTCTTTTCCTCTCTCTCTCCCTTTCCCTTTACCTCCCTCTCTCTCCCTCTCTCTCCCTCTCTTTGCCTATCTCCCTCCCCCTCTCCCTCTCCCTCCATCTCTCCCTCTTTCCCTCTTCCCCCCCTCTCTCTTTCCCCCAAACACTGGAATTTCTATGTGTGTGTATGTGTTTGAGTTTCGTGACTCTTAGGTCAGTGGCCACTAGTTGAGCTATTCTATCCACCTCTGGATAGGAAAGTCTGTAAAACTTTATATATTCTCATCTCAAGTGTGTTGTATTTTCAGGGTCCTATAGAGAATGTACAGAATGAATTCCTTTATGTAAATAGACAGAGAATATAGAAGAATAACATACAGGCTGAGGTCTAGCTAATATAACAATGACTACAGTCAGTATTTACTTATTCCACAAGGTGTGAAGTCTCAGGTGTTCTTCAGTATATACTGGAATTCTTAAGAAGAAGGGTCTAATGCCAGTGAAGGAATGGGCTTGCTATTTAGATGAGAGCAGGAAGCCAAAGAAAAAAGCTTCCTTCTTCTTTATGCTTATTGTGGGCCTCCAGTAGAAGGTGTGGCCTAGTTAAGGGAGTGTCTTCTAGTCTGAAGATCTGGATTAAAGGTGTGTGTTTTTCTGCCTCAAGACTCAGATTAAAGGTGTATGTTTTTCTCAGATTAAATGTGTATGTTTTTTCTGACAAGAAGAATCTGCATTTGAACTGAATCTACCTACTTCAACTTAAGAAAAAAAATTCGCAGGGCACTGGGGGCACACGCCTTTAATCCCAATATTTGGGAGGCAGAGGCAGGCAGATTTCTGAGTTCAAGGCCAGCCTTGTCTACAAAGTGAGTTCCAGGACAGCCATGGCTACACAGAGAAACACTGTCTTGAAAAAAAGCAAAAGAAAAAAATTTAAAAGGCATGCCTTCCACTTTAGTATGTCCACAAGTAGTGCAGACTAGAACAATAACCATCAACAATATACTTTGCTTACTAGGGACAATCTTGCATAAATAAAGAGATGATGTAAATCTCTGCACAGATACGATTTACCCATGCACTGGTCTTACAAATGCTATCATAAACATGATCAGGGAAGGGGTGCTTTCCTTAACTGCTCAGGAGTCTGAGTGTTCACAAAATGTAAAGCATGTGGAAGAGCTCCTGTATGGTGGGCAGGATCAGAGCCCCAAACCTCTGAAGATGGCTCTATTCTTTCCTGTGTTTTATTCCATTTACACTTTGTACTTCCCCTCAGGGTCTTCAGGGCCCCCTTACCTCCTTCCTCTGAAACTATCTGTTTTAGGCATCTCCTACATTCTTCTGATTTTTCCTTGACTGCCAACAGACTTTTTGATGGGTCTGGAGTCTGTTGCTTCTGGCCACTTAACTTTTTTCTCTTTTGTAGTCCTCTTTTATTAAATACTCTCTCTGCCACTATCACTAAATCTCTCAAACACCTTTCCCTAACCTCTAGACCCTCTGCAGGTTTTTTAAATATGCTGCCTAATTAATAAAAGCTAGATCAAAAGCTGTCTTTGCTTCTGCTTTCTGTGGGGGTGTGTTTTAATTACAAATTCCACATTATTCATTGATACAATTTAGCTAACAAGAATAGTTATCCAGCATCAGAAACTTGAACACCAAAAACTAAGACTAGAGAACACAGATATTCCTGATGTATGGTCAGATTTTTGAAATTCAGACTCCATTTTTAAAAAATCTGTTCAAATTAATATCCTGGCACCTAGCATTAGTTTCCAAGATGCCCCTCAACAAAACCTGAGCCTAGCTTCACTCTCTAAGCCAATCTCTAATAAGACCAGCATCTTCAATTGGCACCCTCAACAAGACCAGGTTATTCCAACAACACACCTGCAACCCCAGATTACAAAACCACCACCTGCCTAATGACCATCAATGCAGAGGGGAACAGAAATTAAGTTTATGTTAGCCAGGTGGTGGTGGAGCATGCCTTTAACCACAGCATTTGTGAGAAGGAGACAAGCAGATTTCTGAGTTCGAGGCCAGCCTGGTCTACAAACTGAGTTCCAGGACATCCAGGACTACACAGAGAAACCCTGTCTGGAGGAACAGGGAGAGAGAAGAAGGCTTATGGGGCTTGCAGGGAGTGGGGACCCAGAAAAGGGGAAATCATTTGAAATGTAAATAAAGAATACATCGAATAAAAAAAAGAAAGAAAAAAATAAGTGCCCAAAAGATCAACTCTGAAGCTAAAGTCAGAGGTGTCCTTCTGAAAATGATATTCAAGAGACAGAAGCAGAAGAACCTAAACTGAAGTGGTACCCTAGGATACACACTAGGGCTGTTCTGGGAAAATAAGTTTATTTTAATTGATGTCATTCTTCATAACTAAGTTAATATCTAAAACAAACACAAAAACATTAAATGAAAAAAAATGACACAGGTTGAGCTATTATTAAAAAAAAAAAAAAAAAAAAACAGTTGAGCTATCTGTACCATGGAGCTGGGGATGCTCCACAGCCATCTGTGCACAGGTCCCACCAGAAGAGAGCTGGGCTCCCGGGAGTGCTGGCACAGGCTTACAGGCCCACAGGAAGTACAAGCTCCAGGTAGGAACACAGAAACAACAGAACCATGTAACACCAAAAATAACAAGATGGTGAAAGTCAAGCCCAAGAACCCTACCAACAAAAACCAAGGCTACTTAGCATCATCAGAAGCCAGTTCTCCCAGCACAGCAAGTTCTGGATAACCAAATATACCACAGATCAAGATTTGAATTTAAAATCACATTGCATGATGCTGATAGAGGACTTCAAGACCAACTCACTGATAAGTGGATATTAGCCTAGAAGCTCAGAATACCCAAAATACAATTCAAAGACCACATGAAGCTCAAGAAGAAAGAAGACCAAAGTGTTGCTACATTGATTCTTCTTAGAAGGGGTACAAAATACCCATGGGAAGAAATACAAAGTGTGGAGCAGAGAGTAAAAGAATGGATATCCATAGACTTCCCCACCTGTGGCAGGGGCATCCCATATGCAGTTAACAAACCCAGACACTATTGTGGATGCCAATAAGTGCTTGCTGACAGGAGCCAGATATAACTCTCTTCTGAGAGGCTTTGCCAGTGCCTGACAAATACAGAGGGGGATGCACACACATCCCAACATTGAAATGAGCAAAGGGTTTCAATGGAGGAACTAGCTAAAGGACCCAAGGTGTTGAAAGTGTTTGCAACCCCATAGGATGAACAAAAATACGAACCAACCAGTAAGCCCAGAGTTCTCAGGGACTTAAGCACAAATGAGAGAGTACACATGGAAGAAACGATGACTCCAGACACATGGGTAACAGAGGACAGCCTGAACAGACATCAATGAGAGGAGAGACCCTTGGACCCTTGAAGGCTCATTGCCTCAGAGTACCCCTACCAGGTCAGGGAAGCTGGAGTGGGTGGGTTAGTGAGCAGAGGGAGGGGATGGGATAGAGGTTTTCAGAGGGGCATTGAGCAAAGAGGACATTTGAAATGTAAATAAAGAAGATATTTAAGTAAAATTGAAAAAAAAATAATGGCAAAAAAGCCAGAACACAAAACCTGGGCTCACTCACTCTGCTGCAATCCACGCTGGAAGCCAATGTTTTGACATGGTTCACCTGACAATCTACTCCATCTACCAGCTTCTGGAGGTCATGGAGGAGCCACTCCTATGATGTTTCAGAAAGCAGAATCCTTGAACCAGAACATTGATTACTTGCAGTGAAAATTTGCATGTAATGCTGTTTGGGCAGAACACACACACACAGACACACATACGCTACTAATGCTATGTTTTCCATGCAGACAGGAGGCTAGCATGGCTGTCCTCTCAGAGGCTCTACCAACAGCTAACTGAAATGCAGTTACAGCTAAGCATTGGATTGTAGTAGGGGAACCCTATGGATGAGTTAGGCGAAGGATTAAAGGAACTAAAGGAGATGGCAACTCTAAAAAAAATGACCAGTATCACCTAATCTGGACTTTCAGGGGCCACCAGAGACTAAGCCACCAACCAGTGAGCATACATGAACTTGTCTGATGCCCCAAGAACAAATGAAGTACAGGCATACCTTGTCTGGCCTCAGTGGAAGAGGATGTGCCTAATCCTATAGAGACTTAATGCCCCAGGGAGGGGGAATGCATGGGGAGCACCCTCTCAGAGGCCAAGGAGATGGGGGAGGGCTGAAAAACTGTGAGGGGAGCACTGCAGTGAGGCAGAATTTCAGATGAAAATTAATAAAATAAAAATTGAAAAAAGGAGAATCCAGCCAGGCAGTGGTGCCACACACCTTTAATCCCAGCATTTGGGAGGCAGAGACAGGCAGATTTCAGAGTTTGAGGCCAGCCTGGTCTACAAAGTGAGTTCCAGGACAGCCAGGGCTACACAGAGAAACCCTGTCTCAAAAAACCAGATAAACACACACACACACACACACACACACACACACACAGAGAGAGAGAGAGAGAGAGAGAGAGAGAGAGACAGAGACAGAGACAGAGAGACAGAGAGAGACAGAGAGACAGAGAGACAGAGAGAAACAGAAAGAGAAGCATTTAGGATATTCCAGAACCATTGTTCTAATTGGCTCTGAAGAAGGATTTCCTCGGAGGGAAGTACAAGACTACCACCGACCAAATTGGGAGGAGTGATCACAAGGTCTGTGCTTCTGATTGGAATAACACACAGGAAAGAAGAAAGCCATCTTCAGAGTTTTGGGGCTCTGATTCCTGACCACCATACAGGAGCTCTTCTACATGCCCTCCATTTGGTGAACACTCAGACTCTTGACCAGTTAAGGAAAACATCCCTTCCCTGATCAGGTTTATGGCAGAAATCAGTGTAAAAACCAGCACAGGAGTAAATAATAGCTTTGCAGATATTGACATGATACCTTCATTTATGGAAGTCTGAAGTATCAGTAAGCAAAGTACCCTGGTGATGGCTCTTCTTGTCTAGACTACCTGTGGACTCATGTAACATATAAAATGGAGGGATCATCTTTTAAAAGCTTGTTTTGCTTAAATTGAAATAGATAGATCCAGTTCAAACACAGATTCTTAGGGTTGAAAATCACACACCTTTAATCTGAGTCTTCAGGCAGTAAAACAAACACCTTTAATCCAGAAGCTGAGACTGAAGACACATCCTTAATAGGGCCACGCCTTCTACTGGAGGCCTATATAAGCATATGAAGAAGTAGACTTTGTGTCTTTGCCTGCCTGCTCTCATCTTACTAGCGAGCCCATTTCTTCACTGGCATTAGACTCTACTTCAGAATACCAGCATATACTGAAGAAAACCTGAGACTTCAAACCTCGTGGACTAAGTAAGTACTGACTGTAGTCATTGTTATATTAGTTGAATTTATGTTGTTCTCATATATCCTCTTTCTATTTATATAAAGGAATTAATTCTGTATGTTCAATAAACACACACAGATATATACTCAGAGAGAGAGAGAAAGAGAGAGAGAAGACAGAGAGGGGGGAAGAGAGACACAGAGAACCAGAGACAGTTACACAGAGACAGAGAGAAAAACAGCAGAGAGAAAGAATTTAGGAGAAATCTAAAATAAAATCTAAAGAGTATATATAATTGTATGTATCAGGATGAAGAATCAATAAATGCTAGTTCTTCTTTTCAGATCAATGTTAACCTCCAAACTACCGCCAACAGAAATGTCAGGGGACATGGAAGCCAAGGGCTCCACACAGATCAGTGTAAAAAACATCTGCTATGAGTGGACCATTAGCAACTTCTCATTTTGCATGGATGGAATTCAGAAAGAGATTAGAAGCCCAGAGTTCTCATTAGAGGACAATGAGGAAGTGGCATGATGTTTGAGAGTATACCCAAATGGAGTTGATAAAGAAAGCAAAGATTACCTGTCAGTTGACCTGGGATTGCTCAGCTGTCCCGTGTGCCCAGTTTGGGCAAAGTTTGAGTTCTGGATCATAAATTCCCAAGGAGAGAAATGTCAAAGTAGGAAGAACCCCAGTGTTGTAAGCTTTTGGCAATACCAACACAGGGGATTCAAAGAGTTCATCCTTCGAGATTTCCTCCTCTCCCATCAGCATTTACTTCTCCCTGAAGACCAGCTCACCATCTGCTGCAAGGTGAGCATAGCGGGAGCCATCTTCAGCATGCCTGGACAGAACATGACACCTGCAATCAAGGATCCAAGGCATGTGTTGGCAGATGACCTAGGGAAGCTTTGGGAGAATTCCATCTTCACAGACTGCTCCCTATTGGTGGGTGGCCATGAATTCAGGGCTCACAAGGCCATCCTAGCAGCTCGCTCTCCAGTTTTCAGAGCCATGTTTGAACATGAAATGCAGGAGAGACTAAAAAACCTCGTTGAGATTCATGACTTGGATCCCCAAGTCTTCCAGGAGATGATGGGCTTCATCTACACATGGAAGGCACCAAACCTCAAGAGCTACTCCATGGCCTCTGGTCTGCTGGCAGCTGCTGACAGGTATGGCCTGGACGGCTTGAAGGCCATGTGTGAGGATGCCCTCTGCAGGATCCTCTCTGTGGAGAATGCTGCAAACACTCTCATCCTGGCTGACCTCCACAGCACACAGTGGCTGAAGACTCAGGCCCTGGATTTCATTACAGATTTTGCCTATGAGGTCTCTAAGACCTCAGGGTGGAAGTCATTGGTGGAGTCACATCCCCCCTTGGTGGCTGAAGCCTTCTGCTCCCTGGCTTCTGCACAGTGTCCTTCTTTGGAGCCATGATTTAAATGCCTAAAGTGATCTCAGAAGATGGACAGCTGTGACCTGCACCTCTTCTGCAACAGCAACAACCAGCTTTTTTACCAATGACTTCTGCTTAGACAATGGTATTGAGGGAGCATTTTCACTTTATCAGAGGAATGGCAGCATGGTGGCTCAGGATTTAAAACACCTGCAATATATTATACATACTGAAATGGTAGGTGTGCAATAGGCAGCACTGCAGTCTGGGACACTCTACATGACATCTATGATGTTAATGTTCCTGTTTGAATTTGTCTGATTGTTTGAAAACTGATTCAATTTAGAGCTGGCCCTAGGCAGAGAACAACTGTGTTTCTTTGGAGAAACACTTCTGCCTTGGACTGAACAGAAGAGATGACTGTGGCCATTGGCAAGGAGAAATCAACCATGATTGCTTCCTCATCAGTGAAGGAAAGACAATGAAGAGTTTCTTTTTAAACATTCAAGGTTCAGGGAACTCGGCTTCAAAAGCAATTACTGCTCTCTCAGAGATCTCTTGCTAAGTTCGCTACACACACAGGAGAGTTTTTCACCACCTGAAACTGGTGAATCAGAGATCTGAGGCCCTCCTCTTGTCTCCATGGCCACAAAGAACTCTGTAGACAAAACCTTAACCAAATAAAATACAAGATGAATAAAACTTTTGAAATCAGTCTGTTGTTTCCAGAGATGTTTATTTCAGAGAAGTAACATGTAGACCAAGCAGCCTAGCTCAGCTGTGGATGTTTGAACAGAGCCCTCACTCTCCTACCAATATTAGAAACCCTTGGTCTTTTTCCTTGGAATTTAATGTTGGAAAATGAGAACTCCACCCTCATGCTCTTATGACGACTGAGAAGACTATGCCATAGTAGAGGGAGTCTAATCCTTCTGGGAGAGATGTGTTTGTGGATTAAGGCATGCAAAATCTATTAAATGTTTTGAAAACATCCAAAGGGATTTATTCATTACAGATTTGCAGGCCTGTATACCTGTTGAGGGAGAACCGGCTGGGGAAGGAGCAGAGGTACAAGTCCTTGGTCCAGAACACCAACTAAAACAAACCAGATGATAGATAACCCAGTGAACTGGAGTAAAACACCTGTAAAATACTACTGGTCTTCTTTAAAAAGGGTAAAATATCTTCCAATAATCCTTTAATCTTAATAATCTCCTTAATTAATACCTTATTCACTCATCAGAGAAGCTTCCTCCTGCAGCAGACTGGAACAAATACAGAGATTAACACCCAGACATTATGCAGAGAGAGACAGAGACAGAGACATTGGAGAGACAGAGACAAAGAAAGATCTTCATACACACAACTGTAAATGAGATGTTTCCCTTAAATCCATGCCCTCATAGTTCAGAGAGCCCTAAGGAAGATGATCAGAAGCAGGGAGGGAGACAGGGAATGGAGATTCTCGGGAAGACAATGCCCTTTGAATCCCCTTTAACTCACAGACACTGAGGCAGCAGTCCCATGGCCTCCATGGATCTGTACCAGCTGTCCTTTTCTGATGACAGACAGAAATGTAGAGGATCCATATGGGAAAGGACGTGGGAAAGAACTAGAAGAATTGAGGGAAACACTGCTCACTCAGATTATACAGTATTAATAAAGAATTCATGCTTAATTAAAGAAGGAGGAGGAGGAGCAGATGCCTGGGGAGAAAAAATAGTAGTTTTCCAAAACTTTCAGAATGAGATAAGAAGTGTTTCTAAGTAGATCCCCTCTGGTTATGTTTTAGTGCAATGCCATTAGGGACATTAAATTAAGTGGTAACCAAATATCAGGAAGAGAGAATAAAATAAAATACATAAACGTACCCTTTTTGCTCATATTCTTGGTGTCTTAGTCAGGGTTTCTATTCCTGCACAAACATTATGACCAAGAAGCAAGCTTGGAAGGAAAGGGTTTATTCAGCTTACACTGCTGCATTGCTGTTCATCACAAAAGGAAGTCAGGACTGGAACTCAAACAGGTTAGGAAGCAGGAGCTGATGCAGAGGCCCTGAATAGATGTTCCTTACTGGCTTGCTCCCCCTGGCTTGCGCAGCCTGCTCTCTTATTGAACCCAAGAATACCAGCCCAGTGGTGGTACCACCCAAAAGGGGCCCTCCCCACTTGATCACTAATTGAGAAAATGCCCCACAGCTGGATCTCATGGAGGCACTTCCCCAACTGAAGCTCCTTTCTCTGTGATAACTCCAGTCTGTGTCAAGTTGACACACAAAACCAGCCAGTACACTTGGCTGGTTCTCCCAATTCTGAGCAAAACCTTATCTCCCTCCTGTGGATCTCTATTGCCTCAATCAATGTTTTAGAAAAATGGTTTACTTCATGTTTAGAGTGTTGTTTCTGCATGCCTATCTGCATGTGTGCTACCCACAGAATCCAGAGGAAGGCACTAGATCCCATGAGACTGACAGCTAGACTTTTGTGAGTTGCCCATTGCTACTAGGAATGAAACCTGGTTCTATTGACTGGCAGCCAGAGCACCAAGTGCTCAGTCATCTCCTCAGGCCCTGTCCCATTTGATTCTGATTACACACCTGTGGTTGTCCTCAGCATGAGGTCGAGTTGAAGGGAAACTTGACAAGTGAATTCTGAGGAATCTGGGATACAGAGCTAACAGACCACAATCTCTTCTTTCAGGTTCATCCTCTCAGCATCAGTCTTTGGAATGAGGAATTCAGCCTCTGTCCCTATAGTTTCTCCATCTTCCCACACAGTTGTGTCCACACCATTCCCTGACTATTACTAATATTGAGAAGTTTGGGAGTCCATGAAAATATTTTATTGTCTCCTCTATTGGAAATTTTTGCAGGTTTTTGTATCTGCTGACTAGCTCTATCTTGTGTTATTGGAATTAAGAAAAAATACCATTCTGGCATAATAAATTACATTATACTGTGTAATTTAAAACCATGGAATTTATTCCTACAGTGTGAAGGTCAGGAAGGATCAACACATGCATTTCTTCATAAATGATACCTGCTCTAGGGATATAATGGTAGAAGAGCCAATTGGCAAGGACCTCCTCACTTCCTTTATACTCTTTTACTCTTTATATGGTAGAAGCTCGACAGTCAAGGCAGGCCTCAAAGCCATGGTTAAGCAGGACTTTCTCAATCTCCAAATCCTTGCTTGATCAGAAACATGTTGGGATTCCTGGATTGAATTTTTGTATGAGAGTACTTTCCTATTCCTAAGGATTAGCATATGACCAAATCACCTTACAGAGGCCCTGCTTTTCTTTCTTTTTTATTGAAAATGAGTTTTCCACACAAAATATTCAGATTACAATTTGCCTTTCCCCATCTCCTTCCAGTCCCTCCCCATCTCGCTACTCACTGTACTGCTCAGGTCTCACTCCTTCCAGTTAGATGACAAGCAGAAAAACAAAACCAGGATGAAAAACAAAGAAAACACACATGAAACTTACATGCACTTACACACAAATGCATAAAGTCAATAAAACACAAAATCATGAACCAAAACATAAAAGCAAAAGTGTAGAAAAATGACTAAACAAAGCATATGAGAGAAATTAAAAAGTACAATTCAGCATTTGTGTAGGCCATCAACTCCTTGAGAGCTGGCCTACTCTTAAATATTCTTTGTATAACCAGAGTAAATCTGCTGGAAAAATAATTTTTCATTTCCAGGCAGTTATGAGTTAGAGAGAACATCTCACTCAGGGATAGGAGATAGTATAAAATTCCCCGATTCAGCTCCGGCACCTCCTCTAGACCCATGCAGAGACATATGTCTACCCTCATGTTAATACAAATAACAATATTTGACTTCTTCCTTTCTAATTTGTATACCCTTGATCTGCTTCAGTGGTCTTATTGCTCAAAGACATCAAGTGCCCTATTTAATAGGTATATATACAGAGGAGACCACCTTACCTTGTCTGGATTTTAGTGGAATTTTTCAAGTTTCTCTCCATTTAAGTTGATGTTGGTTGGCTATGGGCTTGCTCTAAACTGCCTTTTTTATATTCAGTTACATCCCTGTCTCTTGGGACTTTTGTCAAGAAGGATGTTGGATTTTGTCAAAGGCTTTTTCTGCATCTAATGTGATGATTGTGAGGCTGCTGTCTCTCAGTTTGTTCACCTGGTAGATTGAAGATCTAGTGCAGAAGTTCCTGTGCCAGCTGTACCAGCTACTCCTATACCAAGCAAGGTGGAGAACACCACAACAGGTGCAGCAACCCTTTTCACCTGGTGATCTACAGAGTCTAATTCATTGGGAATGCTTTCCCCTGTGTGGGAGGTTATTGGGGTAACTACTGTGCCAGGATACCAATATCAGATGATACATTTACAACTAGGGAATGTCTGCAAGGGGTAAGTCCTGATGCAAAAGCCCACCTATCATCCTCTGGAAGCAAGAGGCACTCATATTCTTAATTGGTAGGAGTTACAATGAAATTGCAGAGATGTGAACGTTCTGAGGGTATCTGATTCCCATTACAATGGCTTTCTTCTGTTACTGAAGGGTGAGCTTACCTCTCTCTGAATGCTGCCATGTACACTGAGTACTTTCTGTAGTCTATGAATAGTTTCCAGGGAGAGCTGTTCTATCATAGTAGGTGGGCTAGGCATTTAAGCATAACCAACAGTCCTATGTCAAATCAGGACAGGAGGAGTCAATTATCTGGAACAAGCTTTCATAAATGCAGGGGTCATGATTGTGGAGTGGGTTGTTGAGACAGGAAGCGAGTAAACTTAGTGACACTTATGTTAGGGTAGGTGTGGTCATAGGCAGAGGCTAGGGCCTGAAGTCCAGCCTTGCAAGGACTTTATTGGGCCCAATAGCCAGCCAGAACCTGTCTAACAACTTGTTGGATAGAGAAGAGAGTATTTCTATTGCTTACCCTGGAATCTGTATGCATACGTAACTCCTTTTTTTGTACATGCTCTACATCCCCAAATATAGCCTGAATCCCATCCAGTGGCCTGTTTTCTTCTTTCAGTGAAGCTGAGTGTCAGGTGGCTATAAGGTGAATATGCATGAGAGAAGCGTGAAGGTTTTTCTTCTTTTTTTCTTTTCTTTCATTGGATATTTTCTTTACTTACATTTCAAATGTTATCCACTTTCCAGTCTCCCCTCCGAAAACCCCCTATTCCATTCCCCTCCCCCTACCTCTATGAGAGTGCTCCCCTACCCATGCACCTACTCCTGCCTTCCTGACCAGGCATTCCCCTCTACTGGAGCATAAAACCCCCACAAGACCAAGAGCCACTTCTCCCAATGATTTCCAACAAGGCCATTCTAAGCTACATATGCAGCCAGAGCCATGGGTCCCTCCATTTGTATTCTTTTGTTGGTAGCCCAACTAGCTTGATGAAATCAGATTTTAGTGAGAGTCCCAGTAGAACCTGTGCTTTCATAACCCCACTGTGCACAGTAGTAGTCCGAAGCTCCTTCACAGACTCTCTGATGGACCTGATGCTCTGGGTGCATGTAAAAATATTGTTTTGACAGGTATTTTCTCACAGAGGGGTCTAACTGGTGATACAACAAATCTTCCAGGTCAAACTATAAAAATGGGAAGCAAGTTTCAGGTGGGGGCCATGTGGCTGGCCTGATGGATGAGATTGTTTGGTCAAGGTTAACAATTATCCAAGTGAACATAAGAGCCTGATGAAGACGGTCTGTGATGGTTGTAAGATGTCAGCATAAAGGGAGCAGAATTAGGAATATTGAAGTAACAACTTCAGCAGATCAGCTGAGCGTGGCATGACTTTCCATTGTTCTAGTGCTAATTCCTTGGGAACTTCCTCTCACTCCAGGCAGGCTGAACATGGGAGCAGTGTATCCATGCCTGGATTCTATTCACTTTAACAGCTGAACAGCTATAGGAAGATGGGTGAGAAGGTCTTGTGATCCACTTGTTTGGTGCTTTACAGGACAGAAAAAAAAAAACACATCAAATTTCCCACTATAAATCTTGGAATAGGATTGGGGAAATAGTAAGTGGGAAAGCAAAGGACAAGTTTTAATTCTGCCCTTACCCTTCTGTTACCATGGAAAGAGTGACACTTGTGTTAGCAGGGGTGCAAGCTGTACTTAAAGCCTGGGGCAGAGCATAGAGTTGGGTAGGGAGGCTAGAAGGGAAAGATCTGTGGCATCCACAAGATATAAAAAGAATGGTCAGTGAAGACTCCCACAGGTGGTGCAGTACAGAGGTTAATTGAGATTGTGGAATTAGGTGTGGTAGAACTTTAGTACAAGAAGTTCTGTAAGAAGTCTAGCTGGTATGAAGGCAGGCATGGCCTGGAGCCATGCTTCTCAAACTGTGGCTCCCTCATCCTCTGTGGTGGAGTATTGACCATTTCATGGGGGTTGGATATCAGATATCCTCTATATCAGATCTTTATAGTATAATTCATACGGGAGCCACACTACAGTAATGAAGTAGCCAACAAGTTATTTAATGGTTCTGGTTGACCACAACAGGAAGAACGGTATTAAGGGGGCACAACACTGAGAAGATGAGAAACTACTGGCCTAGGGAATATGAATACATAATGAATAAATCTCTTTGAATGTTTTCAAAATTAATAAAAGATTTTTGCATGCTTTGACCAACAAACACTTCTCTCCCAGGAGGAGGAGACTTCCTCCACACTGGTCTACACTTCTTAGTCATCATAAGAGCATGATGATGGAGCTTTTACCTAATGTAGATGCCAAGAAAAGACAATGGGTTTGTAATTCTGGTAATATAGTCTCCACGAATATCCACACCTGATCAGGGCTGATTGGACTATATGTGACTTCTCTGAACCTAAACATCTCTGGAATCCACAGACTGATTTCAAATGTTTTATTCATATTATATTTTATTGGGTTACGATTTTGTTTACAGAGTTGTTTGTGGCCATGAAGACCAGAGAAGGGCCTCAGATCCTCTGAATGACCAGTTACAGTTGGTTGAAAACTCTCCTGGGTGTGCTGGGAACTGAACCACAGTTCTCTGACAGAGCAGTAATTCCTTTTGCAGCTGAGTTCCCACAAACTGAACCTTTAAAAAGTCTTCATTGTCATTTAAGTCTCAGATAAATAAATATTCATGTTTGATATCTCCCTTTCTTTGGGCCCTGGTCATTTGTTCTGTTTGGATCAGTCCATACAGTTTCCCCCAATGAAATTCCTTTGGGCTGTGCTTATTTATGGTCAGCACCTACCTTGAATCCCAGTTTCCATCATGTCAGACAAAAACAAACAAGAACTTCAACAGGGCAGATATCATCTAGATTGTGTGAGACTCCTGTTCTGCCATTCACACCTGCAATTTTAACATAGTAGAGCTGTTTTAAATCCTGAGCCACCATGCTGCTTTCTTGAAGATGCAGTGTAAATGCTCCAGCAATACTGTACTCTAACCAGAAGTAATTGGTAACTATATTGGGTGCTGCCATTGGAAGACAGGTGATGGTCATATCTGACTAGCTCCTAAAATCTCTTTATGCCTTTGAGTGAGGGCTCAAAGAAAACATTCTGTGCAGAATCCAGGGAGTGGAAGGCTTCAGCCGCCAAATAGGGATGTGACTCCAACATTGCCTTCCACTCTGAGTTCTCAGAGACTTCAGAGAAATGAAGTGCAATGAAATCCAGGGCCTGATTCTTGAGTCACTGTGTGCTGTGCAGGTCAGCCAGGATGAGAGTGTTTGCAGCTTTCTCCACAGAGAGTATCCTGAAGAGGGCATCCTCATACATGACCTTCAAGTCCTCCAGGCCATACTTGTCAGCAGCTGCCAGCACACCAGTGGCCATGGAGTTGCTGTTGAGGTGTGGTGTTTTTCCCCTGAGTAGATGAAGTACATCATCTGGAAGACCTGAGGGTCCAGGTCATGGATCTCAACAAGGTTCTTTAGGCTCTCTGCATTTAATGTTAAAACATGGCTCTGAAAACTGGAGAACAAGCTGCTAGGATGGCGTTGTGAGCCCTGAATACATGGCCACCTACCAATAGGGTTCAGTCTTTGAAGAGAGATTTCTCCCACAGCTTTGCTAGGTCATCTGTCAACATCTGTCTTGGCTCCTTGATTGCAGGTGTCATGATCTGTCCAGGCATGGAAAGATGGCTCCTATTATGCTCACCTTGCAGCAGAGGCTGAGCTGGTCTTCAGGGACAAGCCATTGCTGATGGGAGAGGAGGAAACCTAGAAGGATGAACTTTTTGAATCCCCACTTTTCGTATTGCTGAAAGGTTACGACATTGGGGTTCTTCATACTTTGGCATTTCTCTCCTTGGGAATTTATGATCCAGAATTTGAACTTTGCCCAAACTGGGCTCTCTGGACAGCTGAGCAACCCCAGGTAAACTGACAGGTAATCTTTGCTTTCTTCATCAACCCCGTTTGGGTGTACTCTCAAACACCATGCTATTTCTTCATTGGCCTCTAATGAGAACACTGGGCTTGAAATCCTTTTCTGAATTCCCCCCATGCAAAATGAGAAGTTGCTTATAGTCCACTCATAGCAGATTTTTTTTTTTACACTGATCTGTGTGGAGCCCCAGCTCTTTGTCTCCATGTCCCCTGACATTTCTGCTGGAGGTAGTTTGAAGGTTAATCTTGACCTGAGAGAACACCAGAGGTTATTTAATCTTCATCCTATTGAACACGATTATAGGTATACTTTGGAATTTAGTTTCAATTTCCCTAAGTTCTCTCTCTCTCTCTCTCTCTCTCTCTCTCTCTCTCTCTCTCTCTCTCTCTCTCTCTCTCTCTCTCCCTCTCTGTCTCCCTCTCCGTCTCCCTTTTCCTCTCTCCCTCTCTCTCCGTCTCTCCCTCTCTTTTCCTCTCTCTCTCTCCCTCTCCCTTTCCCTCCCTCTCTCTCCCTCTCTCTCCCTCTCTTTGCCTATCTCCCTCCCCCTCTCCCTCTCCCTCCATCTCTCCCTCTTTCCCTCTTCCCCCCCTCTCTCTTTCCCCCAAACACTGGAATTTCTATGTGTGTGTATGTGTTTGAGTTTCGTGACTCTTAGGTCAGTGGCCACTAGTTGGGCTATTCTATCCACCTCTGGATAGGAAAGTCTGTAAAACTTTATATATTCTCATCTCAAGTGTGTTGTATTTTCAGGGTCCTATAGAGAATGTACAGAATGAATTCCTTTATGTAAATAGACAGAGAATATAGAAGAATAACATACAGGCTGAGGTCTAGCTAATATAACAATGACTACAGTCAGTATTTACTTATTCCACAAGGTGTGAAGTCTCAGGTGTTCTTCAGTATATACTGGAATTCTTAAGAAGAAGGGTCTAATGCCAGTGAAGGAATGGGCTTGCTATTTAGATGAGAGCAGGAAGCCAAAGAAAAAAGCTTCCTTCTTCTTTATGCTTATTGTGGGCCTCCAGTAGAAGGTGTGGCCTAGTTAAGGGAGTGTCTTCTAGTCTGAAGATCTGGATTAAAGGTGTGTGTTTTTCTGCCTCAAGACTCAGATTAAAGGTGTATGTTTTTCTCAGATTAAATGTGTATGTTTTTTCTGACAAGAAGAATCTGCATTTGAACTGAATCTACCTACTTCAACTTAAGAAAAAAAATTCACAGGGCACTGGGGGCACACGCCTTTAATCCCAATAATAGGGAGGCAGAGGCAGGCAGATTTCTGAGTTCAAGGCCAGCCTTGTCTACAAAGTGAGTTCCAGGACAGCCATGGCTACACAGAGAAACACTGTCTTGAAAAAAAGCAAAAGAAAAAAATTTAAAAGGCATGCCTTCCACTTTAGTATGTCCACAAGTAGTGCAGACTAGAAGAATAACCATCACCAATAGACTTTGCTTACTAGGGACAACCTTGCATAAATAAAGAGATGATGTAAATCTCTGCACAGATACTATTTACACATGCACTGGTCTTACAAATGCTACCATAAACATGATCAGGGAAGGGGAGCTTTCCTTAACTGCTCAGGAGTCTGAGTGTTCACAAAATGTAAGGCATGTGGAAGAACTCCTGTATGGTGGGCAGGATCAGAGCCGCAAACCTCTGAAGATGGCTCTATACTTTCCTGTGTTTTATTCCATTTAGACTTTGTACTTCCCCTCAGGGTCTTCAGGGCCCCCTTACCTCCTTCCTCTGAAGCTATCTGTTTTAGGCACCTCCTGCAGTGTTCTGGTTTTTCCTTGACTGCCAACAGCCTTTTTTACGGGTCTGGAGTCTGTTGCTTCTGTCCACTTATTTTTTTATCTTTTTTAGTTCTTTAATTAAATACTCTCTGCCACTATCACTAAATATCTCAAACACCTTTCCATAAGCTCTAAACCCACTGGAGGTTTTTTTTTTAAATATGCTGGCTAAGTAATAAAAGCTAGATCAACAGCTGCATTTGCTTCTGGTAATTTAGGGTCTGTGGGGGTGTGTTTTAATTACAAAACCCACACTTTTCATTGATGCAATTTAGCTAACAAAAATATATATCCAGGAGCAGAAACTTGAACATGAAAAACTAAGGTTAGAGAATACAGATATTCCTGATGTATGGTCAAATCTTTGAAGTTCAGACTCCATTTTTAAAAACCTGTTCAAATTAACATCCTGGCACCTAGCATTAGTTTCCAAGTTGCCCCTCAACAAAACCTGAGCCTATCTCCAATAACACCAGCATCTTCAATTTACACCCCCTTAATCACTCTCTAAGCCAATCTCCAATAAGACCAGCATCTTCAATTTACATCCTCAACAAGACCAGGTTATTCCACCAACACCTGCACCCCCAGATTACAAAACCACCCCCTGGCTAATGACCACCAATGCAGAGGAGAACAGAAATTAACTTTATGTTAGACACATGGTGGTGGAGCACGCCTTTAATCCCAGCAATTTTGAGGTGGAGGCAGGCAGATTTCTGAGTTTGAGGCCAGCCTGGTCTACAAAGTGAGTTCCAGGACATCCGGGGCTACACAGAGAAACCCTGTCTCAGAGGAAAAACAAAACAAAAAAAAAATAGTTTATGTTATGACACCCAGCACCAGCCAATTATGTTAAAGGTCACAGTGGCTTTACAATTAGATGTTTTCACATTTACTCCCTGCTTGCTGCTTAGTATATGGCCTTGCCACATAGATATCCAGGGCTCCCCAAACACCGAAATCACCTTACATGGATATGGTGTGGCAGGAGCTAACTCAAATAAAATAAAGATCCTTCTTGAGTTGCAAAAGAGCACCTCTCTGTATTTTAGGAGATCACTAAAATTTCCCTGGCTCTACACTCCAACACTATGGACTATGATCAAATACACCTTGGTTTTAGTTTTAACTGGAAATGCTTTGTATGTGTTGGGGTTTGCATCCTGAATGACTTCTATCACGGAAATGTCTGGAAATGCCTCACACACGTTCTGGACACTGAATCAACTGATCATGACTGAATCCTATGTGTCCAAACAGAAGTCATCCTAACCATTTTCTTTTCTTTTACAGCTTTATTTACTTATTATATGTAAGTACACTGTAGTTGTCCTCAGACACACCAGAAGAGGGTGTCAGACCTTACTATGAATGGTTGTGAGCCACCATGTGGTTGCTGGGAATTGAACTCAGGAACTCAGGAAGAGAGATCAGTGCTCATAACCAGAGAGCCATCTCTCCAGCCCTTAACCATTTTCTTGAATAGAAGACAGCATAGGTGGATGTCTCAGATTTTTTTGGAACGATGATTGAAAGCTTCCTGTTTTGTCCAGAAATGCTGAAGGAGCCTTGTACCATGCTCACCTTGCAGCACAGGGTGGGCTGGTCTGCAGGGAGAAGCCAATGCCCATGGGAAAGCAGAAAAGCTCAAAAGCTGAGCTTTTTAAATCCCCTCATGGGTTTTGCAGTAACGTAATTTTTGTTATACTTCAATTCTTGATGTAGATGATGTTTACCTTCATTTCTTAGAAATAGCCTTGTCTTATACTCTGTGGTGCTGAGAAAGGAGACCTGAGCTCCCTTGTACACTGATACAACAAATTATGAGTAACATCAGTCTCAGAAACACAATGTTAGATGCTCTGCATCCTTCTTGGACCAAGTTTTCTGAAGGAAAATATGATAAATATTAAGAAAGAAAGAAAGGGCCTGTGGGAGTAATGAGGGTACAAAGTGTGGAAACATTTAGCTCAATGCTTGGGAACTTGCCTAGCATGTTGAGGTCCCCAATTCAATCTCCTGCCAAACACACAGATGCAGCTTCCCACGGGTGACTGCTTGTATATGTGGACTGGCTCCTGAAAGAAGAAAACTGCCTGGTTTTGCCCTATACTGCTTCACTGAGTCTTTCCAGAACAAGGGGCCACTCCTCTGTTCTTCTTGTACCTCATTTAATGTGTGGATTATGTTTTTGGTATTCCAGTTTTCTAGGTTAATATCTACTTACTAGTGAATGCTTACCATAATTCATCTTTTGTGTCTGGTTTACCTCACTTAGTATGATGTTCTCCAGCTCCATCCATTTGCCTAAGAATTTCATGAATTCATTGTTTCCAATGGCTGAATGGTACTCCATTGTGTATATATACCACATTTTTTTGCATCCACTCTTCTGTTGAGGGATACCTGGGTTCTTTCCAGCTTCTGGCAATTATAAATAGGGCTGCTATGAACATAGTGAAACATGTATCCTTATTACATGCTGGGGAATCTTCTGGGTTTATGCCCAGGAGTGGTATAGCAGGATCTTCTGGAAGTGAGGTGCCCAGTTTTTGGAGGAACCGCCAGACTGATTTCCAGAGTGGTTGTACCAATTTGCAATCCCACCAGCAGTGGAGAAATGTTCCTCTTTCTCCACATGCTCGCCAACATCTGCTATCTCCTGAATTTTTAATCTTAGCCATTCTGACTGGTGTAAAGTGAAATCTCAGGGTTGTTTTGATTTGCATTTCCCTAATGACTAATGAAGTTGAGCAGTTTTTAAGATGCTTCTCCGCCATCCAAAGTTCTTCAGGTGAAAATTCTTTGTTTAACTCTGTACTCCATTTTTTTAATAGGGTTATTTCATTTTATAGAATCTAACTTCTTGAGTTCTTTATATATATTGGATATTAGCCCTCTATCTGATGTAGGGTTGGTGAAGATCTTTTCCCAATTTGTTGGTTGCCAATTTGTCCTTTTGATGGTGTCCTTTGCTTTACAGAAACTTTGTAATTTTATGAGGTCCCATTTGTCAATTCTTGATCTTAGAGCATAAGCTATTGGTGTTCTGTTCAGGAACTTTCCCCCTGTACCGATGTCCTCAAGGGTCTTCCCCAGTATCTTTTCTATTAGCTTCAGAGTGTCTGACAGCTGATAAACAACTTCAGCAAAGTGGCTCGTTACAAAATCAACTCAAGCAAATCGGTAGCCTTCCTATACTCAAAGGATAAGCAGACTGAGAAAGAAATTAGGGAAATGACACCCTTCACAATAGCCACAAAAAACAGAAAGTATCTTGGTGTCACTATGACCAAACAAGTGAAAGATATGTATGAAAAGATCTTCAAGTCTCTGAAGAAGGAATTGGAAGAAGACCTCAGAAAATGGAAAATTCGCCCATGCTTATGGATTGGCAGGATTAATATAGTTAAAATGGCCATTTTATCAAAAGCAATCTACAGATTCAATGCAATCCCTTTCAAAATCCCAACTCAGTTCTTCATAGAGTTAGAAAGAGCAATTTGATGTAATAAGGATACATGCTCCTCTATGTTCATAGAAGCCCTTTTTATAATAGCCAGCAGTCGGAAAGAAACAAGGTTTCCATAAATGGAGGAATGGATACAAAAAATGTGGTATATATACCCAGTGGAGTACTATTCAGCCATTAGAAACAATGAATTCATGAAATTCTTAGACAAATGGATGGAGCTGGAGAACATCATACTAAGTGAGGTAACCCCGTCTCAAAAGACCTATATCATGGTATGTGCTCACTGGTAAGTGGATATTAGTCTAGAAACTTGGAATACCCAAGTCATAATCCACATATCAAATGAAGTCCAAGAAGAATGGAGGAGTGGCCACTGGATCTGGAAAGGCTCAGTGCAGATGTATAGGGCAATACCAGAACAAAGAAATGGGAAGGGGTGGATGGGGGAAAAGGAGGAGGGGAGAGGGCATATGGGACTTTCAGGAAGTGGGGAGCCAGGAAAGAAGAAATCATTTGAAATGTAAATAAAAAATAAATGGAATTTTAAAAAAAGAGCAATTCTCAAATTCATCGGGAATAACAAAAAACCCAGGATAGCTAAAACTATTCTCAACAATACAAGAACTTCTGGGGGAATCAGTATCCTGGACATCAAACTTTACTACAGAGCAATAGTGTTAAAAACTGCATGGTGTTGATGCAATGACAGGCAAGTGATCCATGGAATAAGATTGAAGACCCAGAAATGAAGCGACACACCTATGGTCACTTGATATTTGACAAAAGAGCTGCAAACATCCAGTGGAAAAAAGATAGACTTTTCAACAAATGGTGCTGGTTCATCTGGAGGTCAGCATGCAGAAGAATACAAATTGATCCATTCTTATCTCCTTTTACTAAGCTCAACTACAAGTGGATCAAGGATCTCCACATAAAACCTGACACACTGAAACTAATAGAAAAGAAACTGGGTGGATCGGTAGAATCAATATAGTTAAAATGGCCATTTTGTCAAAAGCAATATACAGAGTCAATGCAATACCCATCAAAATCCCAACTCAATTCTTCACAGAGTTAGAAAGAGCAATTATCAAATTCATCTGGAATAACAAAAAAACCAGGATAGATAAAACTATTCTCAGCAACATAAGAAAGTCTGGAGGAATCAGTATCCCTGACCTCAAGCAATACTACAGAGCAATAGTGTTAAAAAACTGCATGGTATTGGTACAGTGACAGGCAGGAGGATCCATGGAACAGGATTGAAGATCCAGAAATGAACCCACACACCTATGACCACTTGATCCTCGACAAAGAGGCTGAAAACATCCAATGGAAAAAAGATAACCTTTTCAACAAATGATGCTGGTTCAACTGGAGGTCAGCATGCAGAAGAATGCGAATTGATCCATCCTTGTCTCTTTGTACTAAGCTCAAATCCAAATGGATCAAGGTCCTCTGAAGCCAGACACTCTGAAGCTATTAGAAAAGAAACTGGGGAAGACCCTTGAGGACATCAGTACAGGGTGAAAGTTTCTGAACAGAACACCAATAGCGTATGCTCTAAGATCAAGAATTGACAAATGTGACGTCATAAAATTACAAAGTTTCTGTAAGGCAGAGGACACCATCAAGAGGACAAATCGGCAACCAACAAATTGGGAAAAGATCTTCACCAATCCTACATCAGATAGAGGGCTAATATCCAATATATATAAAGAACTCAGGAAGTTAGACTCCAGAAAACCAAACAACCCTATTAAAAAATGGGAAACAGAGTTAAACAAAGAATTCTCACCTGAAGAACTTCAGATGGCGGAGAAGCATCTTAAAAAATGCTCAGCTTCATTAGTCATTAGGGAAATGCAAATCAAAACAACCCTGAGATTTCACCTTACACCAGTCAGAATGGCTAGGATTAGAAATTCAGGAGACAGCAGGTGTTGGAGAGGGTGTGGAGAAAGAGGAACACTCCTCCACTGCTGGTGGGGTTGCAAATTGGTACAACCACTCTGGAAAGCAGTCTGGCTGTTCCTCCGAAACCTGGGCACCTCACTTCCAGAAGATCCTGCTATACCACTCCTGGGCATATACCCAGAAGATTCCCCAGCATGTAATAAGGATACATGCTCTACTATGTTCATAGCAGCCCTATTTATAATTGTCAGATGCTGGAAAGAACCCAGGAATCCCTCAACAGAAGAGTGGATGCAAAAAAAATGTGGTATATCTACACAATGGAGTACTATTCAGCCATTAGAAACAATGAATTCATGAAATTCTTAGGCAAATGGATGGAGCTAGAGAACATCATACTAAGTGAGGTAACCCTGACTCAAAAGGTGAATCATGGTATGCACTCACTAATAAGTGGATATTAACCTAGAAAACTGGAATACCCAAAACATAATCCACACATCAAATGAGGTACAAGAAGAAAGGAAGAGTGGCCCCTTGTTCTGGAAAGACTCAGTGAAGCAGTATTCAGCAAAACCAGAACAGGGAAGTGGTAAGGGGTGGGTGGGAGCACAGGGGGAGAGAAGGGGGCTTACGGGACTTTCGGGGAGTGGGGGCTAGAAAAGGGGAAATCATTTGAAATGTAAATAAAAAATATATCGAATCTAAAAAAAAATAAATAAATTCAAGGCCAAAAAAAAAAAAAAAAAAAAAAAAAAAAAACTGGGGTAGACCCTTGAGGACATGGGCACAGGGGGAAAGTTCCTGAATAGAACACCAATAGCTTATGCTCTAAGATCAAGAATTGACAAATGGGACCTCATAAAATTACAAAATTTCTGTAAGGCAAAGGACACTGTCAAAAGGACAAAATGTCACCCAACAGATTGGGAAAGGATCTTCACCAACCCTAAATCCAACAGAGGACTAATATCCAATATATACAAAGAACTCAAGAACTTAAACCCCAGAGAACCAAATAACCCTATAAAAAATGGGGTACAAAGCTAAACAAAGAATTTTCACCTGAAGAACTTCAGACGGAGGCCAGAAGGGAAAGATATATGGCATCCGTGGATATAAAACGAATGGACAGTGAAGACTCCCACTGGTATTGTGGTACAGAGGTTGACAGAGATTGTGGAATTGGGTCTGGGAGAACTTTAGTATGAGAAGTTCTATAAGAGGTCTGGCTGGTGTTACAGAAAGCATGGCCTGGAGCCATGGTTCTCAACCTGTGGCTTCCTCATCCTCTTTGGAAGAGTAATGACCATTTCATGGGGGTTGAATATCAAAAATCCTCTATATCCGATTTTACAATATAATTCCTAACAGGAGCCACACTACAGTTATGAAGTAGCCACAAAGTAATTTAATGCTTCTGGTTGACCACAACAAGAACTATTTTAAGAGGGCACAACATTGAGAAGAGGAGGAACTACTGGCCTACGGTGCATGAATCCATATGAAATGAATCCCTGCAAATGTTTTCAAAATACATAAAAGATTCTTGCATATCTTGACCAACAAACACTTCCCTCCCAGGAGGAGTAGACTTCCTCTACATTGGTCTACTCTTCTTAGTCATCATAAAAGCATGATGATGGAGCTTTTTGCTAATTTAGATGCCAAGAAAAAGACAAAGGATTTCTAATACTGGTAAGAAAGTCTGCACAAATATCTTGAGCTGAGCAGAGCTGATTGGACTATATGTGACTTCTCAGAACATAAACAGCTCTGAAATCCACCGAATGATTTCAACTGTTTTATTTTTATTATATTTTATTAGGTTAAGGTTTTGTATACAGAACTGTTTGTGCCCATTGAGACCAGAAAAGTGTCTCAGATCCACTGCATCACCAGTTACAGGTGGCTGAAAAAACTCTCCTCTGTCTGCTGGAACTGAATCAGTTTCTGAGAGAGCAGTAATTCCTTTTGCAGCTGAGTTCCCACAAACTGAGCCTTTAAAAAGTCTTCATTGTCATTTTAGTCTCAGATAAATAAACATTCATGTTTGATTTCTCCCTTTCTCTGGGCCCTGGTCATTTGTTCTGTTTAGATCAGTACATACAGTTTTCCTGGATGAAACTCTGTTGAGCTGTGCTTAGGGTCAGCACCTAACTTGAATCCCAGTTTCCAACGTGTCAGACAAAAAATAAACAAGAACATCAACAGGGCAGATGTCAACTTGATTGACCCAGACTCTTGTGCTGCCCTTCTCACACCTGCCATTTTAACATAGTACAGCTGTTTTAATCTTGAGCCACCATGCTGTCTTGCCACAGATTCTGTATAAATGCTCCCATAATACTGTACTCTAACCAGAAGTCATTGATAGCTACATTGGGTGTTGCCATTGGAAGACAGGTGTTGGACATGTCTGACTAGCTTCTAAAATCTCTTTAGGCGTTTGAGTGAGGGCTCAAAGAAAATATTCTCTGTGCAGAATCCAGGGAGTGGAAAGTTTCAGCTGCCAAGTGGGGATGTGACTCCAACATTGACTTCCACTCCGAGGTCTCAGAGACCTCAGAGGAATGAAGTGCAATGAAATTCAGGGCCTGGGTCTTTAGATTCTTTCTGCTGTGGAGGTCAGCCAGGATGAGAGTGTGTGCAGCATTCTCCACAGAGAGGATCCTGCAGAGGGCATGCTCACACATGACCATCAAGTGCTCCAGGCCATACCTGTCAGCTGCTGTCAGCACACCAGTGGCCATAGGGTAGCTGTTGAGGTGTGGTGCCTTCCCTATGTAGATGAAGTCCATCATCTCCTTGAAGACCTGAGGATCCAGGTCAGGGATCTTCACAAGGTTGGTTAGTCTCTCCTGCATTTCATGTTCAAACATGGCTCTGAAAACTGGAGAGCGAGCTGCTAGGATGGCCTTGTGAGCCCTGAATTCATGGTCACCTACCAATAGGGAGCAGTCTGTGAAAAGAGATTTCTCCCACAGCTTTGTTAGGTCATCTATCAACATCTGCCCTGTATTCTTGAATGCAGGTGTTATGTTCTGTTCAGGCATGCTAAAGAAGGCTCCTATTATGTTCACCTTGCAGCAAAGGGTGAGCTGGTCTTGAGGGACAAGCCAGTGCTGAAGGGGAGGAGGAAATCTCGAGAGAGGAACTTTTTGAATCCCAGTGGTTTATTTGGCAGAAAGCAGGCAGCTTTCGTGCACTTCATACTTTGAAATTTCTCTCCTTGGAAATTTATGATCCAGAACTGGAACTTGGCCCAAACTAGGCTTCCTGGTTGGCTGATCAACACCAGGTGAACTGACAGGAAACCTTTGCTTTCTTCATCAACCCCATTTGTGTGTACTCTCAAACACCACGCCACATCTTCACTGGCCTCTGATGAGAACACTGGGCTTGTAATCTCTTTCTGAATCCCCCACATGTAAGTTGAAAAGTTGCTAATGGTCCACTCATAGCACAATTTCTGAACACTGTTCTGTGTGGAGTCCCAGCTCTTGGCTTCCATTTCTCCTGACATTTCTGAAGGAGGTAGAATTTGGAAGTTAAAGGTGATCTGAAAGAAGACTAGAAGTTACTTATATGTCTTCCTCTTGGATACAATTATAGGTAAACATTCGATTTGAGTTTCAATTTCTCTAAATCTCTCTCTCTCTCTCTCTCTCTCTCTCTCTCTCTCTCTCTCTCTCTCTGTCTTTCATTGTCTCTCTCTCTTTCCCTCTCCCTCTTCATCTCCTCTCTTAGTATCCCTACTTAACTCCCCTCCCAAGGCTGCAAATAAACTCTATTCTATGCTAGTCCTGTCATATGACTGGTACCCTAGGGGCAAGGGAAGCCTTAGCATGGTCCAGCCAGAGTACCCCCTCCCACCCTTACCATAGGCATGTCCTGCATTTCTTTTTATAAAACACAGCATTAATGTTGTGACTCAGATTTAGAAACTTACAGGTTAACATCTCCCACTGCCACATGAACTTGCCAGCAACAATATTGCTCTCTAGAGCTATCCATCCAAACATCAGCAAATTGGTTAGCTCCCTCTCCCACACTGGTCAGTGTATACATCCCCTGGTCCCAAGGGAGGGGTGTTGACCTCACAGCCACTTTATGGTGTCCTGGTGGATGGTGATATTTACAGTCTTTAAGACTGGCATCCTTGCTCACTCCTCATTTTAGGACATTTTCCCTTGAGTGAGATTTCCTCTCTCCTCTGCATCATTTCCTTTTCTCACTGTTGTGAAACCCCAGGCCTTTGTGGACCATTCTCCTCACAGCCCACTCAGGTATTGGCCTGAGCTCAGACCACAACGCAAAGCTTGAGGTCTTAATGAACTGACCCTCTTGTTGTTTAGTTATAAACATTTCCTCAGAATTCTGCTAGCAGAAATTAATAACTGCTGATCTCACCCAGAAAGGGTATATCTTCGCTGACATTCCCATGCTCCCTCCTGAGATGCCACGGACTCTTAAAGGCTTCCAAGTTCACAGGCTAAATTTGGCCCCAATATCCACTAAGCAATAACTCTCCATTGCTGTTTGAGGGCACTTAAATTTTTACAAACCTCTCACCAGCCATTCAGATAAATGGAAAGATTTCTATGCAGGGCCCCCTCCCACTACCTTCTTCTCTTGCAACTTTACTTCTTTGCTCTCCCTCCCACATACAGGCACAGTGAGAAGGCTGCCTTGATTGTGGTATGATAAACACTGAGAAACAGTGTTCCACCTTGATCTAAGGCTGCCTCTATTCTCCTATCTCTGTTCCCCCTTGCTTTCTTGCTCCCTGCCTGACCCAACACGATGGGACACAAAACATGCTGTGCTAGAGCAGAGTTGCAGGCAGACAGAGCACAGCTGCAGGCCCTGCCTCTTATTCCCTGGCCCACCCAAGGTGCTTCCTTCCTTGCCCTGCCCCACTTGTGCCCTACTTACACTAGGTTGAGCTGCTGCCTATGCTTCTGTGCTCCCGGGGTCCCCGCACCACCACCACTGTCAGCTCTCTGAATACTTTCCATTATGTTCTGCATCAGCTCTAAACCAGGTGTGACAGCTGAGCTGCTCCATGCACAGATCAGACCCACTGCTCTGTACACATCAACAGAGGCTGACTACAGTGAAAGGGGAGACCTGCTGTCCACCAGACAAAATGTGTCCATTCATCTCCATATGTATGTCCTTTTACATGTTATCTGCTGATGCACAATTATTTCTGCCATTCCCACATATAACAAACACATTACATTCCTCTAGGCAGAGTTGTAGCTTCAGTGCTACCTTTGTTCTGGGCAGTCTTGTGAGTGTCTGCCATCTTTTTTGTAGGAAGATAAGGTTTTCCTATGCTTTTGCTTCAGCACCATCTTTTTTTTCTTTTGTATCTTTTTTTTATTCGATATATTTTTTATTTACATTTCAAATGATTTCCCCTTTTCAGGTCCCCCACTCCCCGAAGTCACATAAGCTCCCTTCCATCCCCCTGTTCTCCCATCCACTCCTTCAGCACTACCTTTGTTCTGGGCAGTCTTGTAAGTGTCTGCCATCTTTTTTGTAGGAAGATAAGGATTTCCTATGCTTTTGCTTCAGCACCATCTTTTTTTTCTTTTTTATCTTTTTTTTATTCGATATATTTTTTATTTACATTTCAAATGATTTCCCCTTTTCAGGTCCCCCACTCCCCGAAGTCACATAAGCTCCCTTCCATCCCCCTGTTCTCCCATCCACCCCTTCAGCACTACTTTTGTTCTGGGCAGTCTTGTGAGTGTCTGCCATCTTTTTTGTAAGCAGATAAGGTTTTCCTATGCTTTTGCTTCAGTACCATCTTAAATAAGGGAGGTCAGATAAATGGCTGTAGCTTTAGTGCCATCTTAATTAATGACAGTCCCATGATCACCCAGCATCTTTGTTATGGGCAGTTCCTACCTCACTGCCTCCTCACCTTAGAACATCGTGACAGGGTCTTTGAAGTCTATTCTGCCTTGATAAATAATAATTTAAATATTAATTTAAAGATTTAGAATAGCAAACAGGTAAAAGATCACTGCTTTAAGTTAAAGATTGCCTAACTCAGATATGCTTAATAGATACTAGCTCTCATTCTTCTCAGAAACTGCTGAATGTAACAACAAATGTTTAAGCTTATTAGGACAGAAAGACTCCATAGCATAAAAGTTACCACCCCCTCCCCCAACCAAGATCTCTGAAAAGATGTATGCAGTGACAAGACTGCCTAGACTGCATTATGATAAGCACTGAGGTTCTGTGCTCCATTGCCTTGCTGATGCCGGCACTCAGCCTACATTATTGTAAAACTGAGGATAACCAGAAAATTAAATGTCTCATATTGCCTAGGACAGGGTGGGTCATTTCTCACAAATTTTTGGGTTTTTTTTTTGAGTCAGGGTTTCTCTGTGTAGTATTGGCTGTCCTGGAACTCACTCTGTAGACCAAGTTGGCCTTGAACTCAGAAATCCACCTGCCTCTGCCTCCCAAGTGCTGGGATTAAAGGCGTGCACCACCACGCCCAGCTTTCTCCCACATTTCTACTCCTCAAGAAAAAAGCTTCTTGTCTTCTGGGCCTAATGGTGACATTGACTCTGCCCGAGTTATGATGGAGAACCCAGGCACCTGGGAAAATTGTCTAGGTAGTGGACTATTGAGCAAACTCTGTCATTTTAATTAATGACTTCTAGATTTTAATTTACTTTTCATAAATGTCTAACTACATTGACAGCTAAGCTAACTCTAGAAAACAGAACCCTAATTCTTTACCCCAAATCTAAATCTCCCACTTTATTAGCTCATTAGTCAATTTGTTAACTAATTATGACTACCAGATATTTTATCAAAGACAGACAAGTTTGCCTCACTCACAGGATTCAAGATAAAGTACACACAGTTCAGATATAACCTTTCAGACCTACCCTTCTGTTACTTCCTTTTCTAAGCTCAGTTCCCAGTGACTAAATGCTTCAAATTTATCTTCCCTGTTATGCCACTGTCCTAACATTAATAGTTTTTATAAATTAGAATAACCCTAATAAAACACTCTACTATACAATCCCACTTTTATATTGTAAGTCCAAATTTGAAGTTTCCTTTGACTGTCTTTAACCTATAGACTTAAAGTGTTTCTCATGCTAAATATTTTAACTCTAAACTCAAGGTGTTTCTCATGCTAAACTATATGATCAATTATCATATTCACAAGGTTGTCAAATTTTCCAGTTAATTGTCTTTTCAATACATACTTCAAAATGCTTCTCATTATACTACATTGGTATACAGTCAGTCTCCTAGAGAGAAAAAAAAAGCCCTTCTGGTTCCTGTTCCACAAAAGGTTTCTGTCTTCCCAAAGCTCATCCTGAAGACTTCTCATGCTATTAACACATTTATCTCTTTTGTAAAATTATAATCTCCAAGAAACACACTGAGATTGACCTCTCATGGATGAAACAGACTCCATTTCGATAAGTACAACTGCCAGTCAATAGCCTAAGTTCCCACTTGTGACCTATTCCAGAACGTAGGATTCCTCTCCTCTTCCCTGGGATTGGGACTTTCCTCACCCCAACCACCAAGACACAAATGGTTCGACTGGATCTGCTCCTTTTACCTAAAGATGGTTCCACAAACCCTGGATAGCAAGGAAACAGCCAACTTTCTAAGATGGAACCAACTTCCCAATAGAAATTTTCTTTAGTTTCACAAATACACATCCTCCCAAAACAGCGGGAAATAGCTAAAGATCACGGAGTCCCTATCCCTGCTCCACCATCATTTCTGCCTAGTTTTCACCTTTATTTTAAATTAATCCAAAATGAAGGAATGTTAGCATTCTTTCTAGGGTCTACCCAACAGTTTCCTGGCAATAACCAGGTACCGTTGACTCACCATGAAAGGAGATGTTTGCCCCCTACTTCTCTCTGATCATCTTTTAGTCTTTTCCTCTCCCAAACTCTGTAATCACTTTCTCCCTCACTCCTGTTACACCATCCTCCTCATTCTCCATGTGTTACTAGACAGATTCTCCTCTCCTCTCCCTCTTCTCTCCCTCCCTCTCCCTCTCTCATTCTCTCTCTCTCTCTCTCTCTCTCTCTGTCTCTTTCTCTCTGTCTCTTTCTCTCTCTCTCTCTCTCTCTCTCTCTCTCTCTCTCTCTCTCTCTCTCTCTCTCTCTCTCTCGCTATATCTGGGTGTTTTTCTCTACCTCTACTTCCTTCTCATCCCTACTCAACTCAAATTCCCATAGTTTAAATAAACTCTATTTCATACAAAAGCTACATTAAACTATATACACATGCTATACATTCTCATTTCAAGTATATTTCATTAGTCAGGGTTCTGTAGAGACCTGTAGAATGAATTCCTCCATATAAATTGAAAGTGGATATCTGAATATAACATACAGACTGAGGTCCAGCTTTTCAACAATGGGTAAAGCCAGTACTTACTTAGTCCACAAGGTTTGAAGTCTCAGGTTTACTTCAGTATATGCTGGTATTCTGAAGTAGGGTCTAATGCCACTGAAGGAATGGGCTTGCTAGTAAGATGAGAGCAGGCAGGCAAAGACACAAAGCTTCCTTCCTCATTTGCTTATATAGGCCTCCAGTAGAAGGCATGGCCCCATTAAGGGTGGGTCTTCTAGTCTCAAATTTTGGATTAAAGGTGTTTGTTTTCCTCCCTGAAGACTTAGATTAAAGGTATGGGATTTTCTAACTTAATAGTCTGTGTTTGAATTGTTCTATCTATTTCAATTTAAGCAAAAAAAATGTTTTTAAAGACACACCCTCCAGTTTTGGATGTTACTTAAGTCCACAGGTAGTCTAGACAAGAATAGGCATCACCTTTGCTTACTGGGATCAGTCTTCCCTAAATGAAGGTAACATGTCAATCTCTGCACAGATATTATTTATACTTGTGCTGGTCTAACACTGATTTTGCCATAAGCATGATCAAAGATGGGGTGTTTTCCTTAACTTGTCATCTGTCTTGATGTTCACCAAATGTAGGGCATGTGGAAGAGCTCCTTTATGGAGTGCAGGAAGCAGAGCCACAAACCTCTGAAGGGTTAAAGCATATATTCAACACATATCAAAGAATAGGGTGTTATTACTGCCCTCATTTAAACTGACAGGTAAAATTCTGCCTGTGACTCTCATCTCTTCAGTTGTCATGTCTTAGAGAGACCCAAGTCCTAGAGGACATGGAAATAATTACTGTGTTTCAGTCAGCTCCACAGCTCCTAGCTCTCCAGTATGTCTTGCTCCAATTTTGCTTATCCCTCAATATTCAATAACTGAATCTATTTTAATTTTTTATTCCCACATTAGACTTATTGAAACTTATTAGTCACTTCTGAACATCAGTGACTCTGTATCTCATGCTTTTGGTGCCTCAATAGGAGGATCCCCTGCTTGACGTCTAACATTTGAAATCTTGTAGATGATCACAGTGCAACGGGCCCTTTGCATGAGAGATGTTCTAAATTGTTTTCTTAGCTCCTAGGAACAAGCTTATGTAGGTAGAAGTTGCCTCCTATAGGAGAACTGAGACCCCCTGGGCAGCAACCATAGGCTTTGCTAATGAAATCTCTGTCGCAGAGTGGGACCTCTGTGAGGTATTTTGTTAGGGGGTGGCAGAGAGGTGTGATTTTATAGATGACTTCCCAGAGCCAATAGAATTTTGTACCACACAGAAGGAATATAGCCCTGGAAGCATCCTCATACCAGAGAACACAACTTGTCATTACAAAAAAACAAGAGTCAAATGTATGTAGAAAGAGACAGGGTGTGTTGGAAGAGAGGGTGGGGGGGAGAGAAACAGAGATGAGAGAGACAGAGACAAAGACAGAGACAGATAGAGAGACAGAGGCTACACAGACAACCAGTGGTAGCTGTCACATGTCCAGAAAGATGAGAATCTGGGGATGTATTTAACGCTTTCTGGACACTGGTGTCTAAACTGAAGATGCTTTCTCATACCATACTTACCTTCAGGGATGACAGTGCAGGCACCTTTCAAATAATTCAAATAATTTCCTAGAAAAGTAACTTTTATTTGGACATATTAATTGTTGTCTCTGGGGCTTTCTGCCTTGATCTGCTCATCTAAGACTAGTCCTGGAAGGTTCTAGCTTCCCTCAAATCAAATCTCGGTTTAGAATGCTCTCAGCTTCTGAGACTTACAGCTGAATAAGCTCACCACTTTCTAGTTCTCTCTGACCTCTGGCAGTCTGCTTTAATTTGTTCTGGCTCAAAAGTCTGCTCCACTGTAACTGACTCAGTCTGGCTCTTCTCATCTTCTCCTGAATTGCTCACGTGGTCTCATACTAACTTTCACAATCACTTCTAATCTTCAAGGTCCTCTCACTCTCTGGCTCATTCTATCTTTACCTGTTTCTTCTCTCTTTCTCTCTGAAGTGATCTCTTTCCTTTCTTCTCTCTTCTAGTAATGGTCGGGCATATCCTTTTCTGTCTAATCTTTCTTTAATTTGTTAGTTTCTCTGAACATTGGTGCTTCTTTCTATAAACTAACTTTACCTTAAGTGTTTGGAATTAAAGGTGTGTACTAAGTGAATGTCTGTATTCCACCCAGAAGGATTAAAGGTGTGTGCCAAGGCTGAGGCACTCCACAACTAAAAACAGTTTTCTTCCAAGCATAACACATTTTTGGGGTTCACAATTTGATCAAATATGCTGTGACAGTTTTCTTTTAGTATGGAGGTGTCAGGCACTACTATGTGTTTTGGGAACACATTGATTAAGGTAAATCTCGGGAATCTGGATCTCAGGTTGAACACCCTCTGGAATTCCTTGACCACTGCCCTCTCCCTTGCCTGAGAAGCTCAGAGAACCTAGTGTCTCAAATTGTAGTCTCTGAAACTTCTGTGGATTTGATCTTGGGACAGCATAAAAAGGGTTGGTGGGCACTCCCTGGAAGAAGAAGAAGTTTTGTTCAAGGTTGCCTAATAAACTGCTTGGAGGAAGAAAACTCCCCGGTGTCCTGTTATCTCTTGCTGGACATGGGGGGGTCAGTATTTACTTATTCTGAAAGGTATGAAGTCTCAGGTATTCTTCACTATATACTGGAATTCTTAAGAAGAAGGGTCTAATGCCAGTGAAGGAACCTTTTCAACAAATGGTGCTGGTTCAACTGGAGGTCGGTATGCAGAAGAATGCAAATTGATCCATCCTTGTCTCCTTTTACTAAGCTCAAATCCAAATGGATCAAGGACCTCCACATAAAGCCAGACACTCTGAAGCTAATAGAAAAGAAACTGGGGAAGACCCTTGAGGACATCGGTACAGGGAGAAAGTTTCTGAACAGAACACCAATAGCGTATGCTCTAAGAGCAAGAATTGACAAATGGGACCTCATAAGGTTACAGAGTTTCTGTAAGGCAAAGGACACCATCAAGAGGACAGATCGGCAACCAACAAATTGGGAAAAGATCTTCACCAATCCTACATCAGATAGAGGGCTAATATCCAATATATATAAAGAACTCAAGAAGTTAGACTCCAGAAAACCGAACAACCCTATTAAAAAATGGGGTACAGAGTTAAACAAAGAATTCTCACCTGAAGAACTTCGGATGGCGGAGAAGCATCTTAAAAAATGCTCAACTTCATTAGTCATTAGGGAAATGCAAATCAAAACAACCCTAAGATTTCATCTTACACCAGTCAGAATGGCTAAGATTAAAAATTCAGGAGACAGCAGGTGTTGGAGAGGGTGCGGAGAAAGAGGAACACTCCTCCACTGCTGGTGGGGTTGCAAATTGGTACAACCACTCTGGAAAGCAGTCTGGCGGTTCCTCCGAAAACTGGGCACCTCACTTCCAGAAGATCCTGCTATACCACTCCTGGGCATATACCCAGAGGATTCCCCACCATGTAATAAGGATACATGCTCTACTATGTTCATAGCAGCCCTATTTATAATTGCCAGATGCTGGAAAAAACCCAGGTATCCCTCAACAGAAGAGTGGATACAAAAAATGTGGTATATCTACACAATGGAGTACTATTCAGCCATTAGAAACAATGAATTCATGAAATTCTTAGGCAAATGGATGGAGCTAGAGAACATCATACTAAGTGAGGTAACCCAGACTCAAAAGGTGAATCATGGTATGCACTCACTAATAAGTGGTTATTAACCTAGAAAACTGGAATACCCAAAACATAATCCACACATCAAATGAGATACAAGAAGAAAGCAGGAGTGGTCCCTGGTTCTGGAAAGACTCAGTGAAACAGTATTTGGCAAAACCAGAACGGGGAACTGGGAAGGGGTGGGAGGGAGGACAGGGGAAGAGAAGGGGGCTTACGGGACTTTCGGGGAGTGGGGGGGTGGCTAGAAAAGGGGAAATCATTTGAAATGTAAATAAATTATATCGAATAAAAAAAAAAAAAAAGAAGAAGGGTCTAATGCCAGTGAAGGAATGGGCATGCTATTGAGATGAGAGCAGGGAGCCAAAGTAAAAAAGCTTCCTTCTTCTTTATGCTTATAGTGGGCCTGCAGTAGAAGGTGTGGCCTAGTTAAGGGAGTGTCTTCTAGTCTGAAGATATGGATTAAAGGTATGTGTTTTTCTGCCTCAAGGCTCAGATTAAAGGTGTATATTTTTCTCAGATTAAATGTGTAGGTTCCCCCCCACACACCAGAAGAATTTGCATTTTAACTGAAACTACCTACTTCAACTTAAGAAAAATATTTAGCCTTTAATCCCAATACTGCAAAGGCAGGCGGTTTTCAGAGTTCAAGGCCACCAGCCCCTGCCTAATGACCACCAAAGCAGAGGGGAACAGAAGTTAACTTTATGTTAGACACATGGTGGTGGAGCATGCCTTTAATCCCAGCAATTGTGAGGTGGAGGCAGGCAGATTTCTGAGTTTGAGGCCATCCTGGTCTACAAAGTGAGTTCCAGGACATCCAGGGCTACACAGAGAAACCCTGTCTCAGAGGAAAAACAAAAACAAAAAACAAAAAAAAGTTTATGTTATGGCACCCAGCACCAGCCAATTATGTTAACAGACACAGTAGCTTTACAATTAGATGTTTTCACATTTACTCCCTGCTTGCTGCTTAGTATATAGCCTTGCCACATAGATATCCAGGGCTCCCCAAACACTGTAATCACCTTACATGGATATGGTGTGGCAGGAGCTAACTCAAATAAAATAAAGATCCTTCTTGAGTTGCAACAGAGCACCTCTCCCTATTTTAGGAGATCACTAAAATTTCCATGGCTCTACACTCCAACACTATGGACTATGATCAAATACACCTTGGTTTTACTTTTAACTGGAAATGCTTTGTATGTGTTGGGGTTTGCATCCTGAATGACTTCTATCACGGAATGTCTGGAAATGCCTCACACACGTTCTGGACACTGAATCAACTGATCATGGCTGAATTCTATGTGTCCAAACAGAAGTCATCCTAACCATTTTCTTTTCTTTTACAGCTTTATTTATTTATTATATGTAAGTACACTGTAGTTGTCCTCAGACACACCAGAAGAGGGTGTCAGACCTTACTATGAATGGTTGTGAGCCACCATGTGGTTGCTGGGAATTGAACTCAGGAACTCAGGAAGAGAGATCGGTGCTCATAACCAGTGAGCCATCTCTCCAGCCCTTGACCATTTTATTGAATAGAAGACAGCGTAGGTGGATGTCTCAGATTTTTTTGGAACGACGATTGAAAGCTTCCTGTTCTGTCCAGAAATGCTGAAGGAGCCTTGTACCATGCTCACCTTGCAGCAGAGGGTGGGCTGGTCTGCAGGGAGAAGCCAATGCACATGGGAGAGCAGAAAAGCTCACAAGCTGAGCTTTTTAAATCCCCTTATGGGTTTTGCAGTAACGTAATTTTTGTTATATTCAGTTATTGATGTAGATGATGTTTACCTTCAATTCTTAGAAATATCCCTGTCTTATACTCTGTGGTGCTGAGAAAGGAGACCTGAGCTCCCTTGTACACTGATACAATAAATTATGAGTAACATCAGTCTCAAAAACACAATGTTAGATGCTCTGCATCCTTCTTGGACCAAGTTTTCTGAAGGAAAATCTGATAAATACTTAAGAAAGGAAGAAAGGGCCTGTGTCAGTAATGAGGGTACAAAGTGTGGAAACGTTTAGCTGAATGCTTGGGAACTTGCCTAGTATGTTTAGGTCCCTAATTCTATCTCCTGCCAAACACACAGATGCAGCTTCCCACAGGTGACTGCTTGTATATGTGGACTGGCTCCTGAAAGAAGAAAACTGCCTGGAGACTGAGCACAGGATGGCAGAGGCACACTGAACACTGCATTGCTTGATCTCTGAGGCATTCCTTAAAGGAATCACTGAGTCAGGGTGTGTGGTTCTCAGGAATAATCTTATCTGGGAGGAGATCCAGAGCAGTTAACTGGTGACACTTGGGAGAATGGCAGAGTTCTCATTGCGGTTTTGACTATCAGAAAAGGACCCAATAATAGTCCCATTATAAAAGAGCTTAATAATCACTGATATAATTTTAGGAAATCTAATAAGATCATCATTAAGCCTTAAGTCATCTATTTGTCTATTTAGCATTGCTATAAAATAGTATATCTTCATAGAACTGCAGAGATATGCTCCAAAGGGGTGTGCTATTACTTAGTGATTATAGATATAGATATAGATATAGATATAGATATAGATATAGATATAGATATAGATATAGATATAGATATAGATATAGATATAGATATAGATATAGATAAAGACATATATGGAGATGGAGATGGAGATGAGATGGAGATGGAGATGGAGATGGAGATGGAGATAGAGATAGAGATAGAGATAGAGATAGAGATAGAGATAGAGATAGAGATCACTAAGTGATATATATAGATATAGATATTTAATAATAATAGGAAGAGCATATTAATAACAGGAATCTTCCCTAAAATGAATCCCTTACAGCCTTTCTAAAGAAGGGTGAACCTGTCACAGATTATATAATACTCTGAAGCAGGCCATCTTAGCATAATGTCCTACTACTTATCAGTATAGCTCTTTCATTTCATTAGTTAGAGTCACCCCAAGATAATTTATGCTGTTTGTGGCTATTGTGAAGGGTGTCATTTCCCTAATTTCTTTCTCAGTCTGCTTGTCCTTTCAGAATACAAAGGCTACTGATTTGCTTCAGTTGATTTTGTAACCAGCCACTTTTCTGAACTTGTTTATCAGCTGTAGGAGTTCTCTGATAGACTTTTTGGCTCACTTAAGTATACTATCATATCATCTTCAAATATTGACACTTTGACTTTTTCCATTCCAATTTGTATCCCATTGACCTCCTTATGTTGTCTAATTGCTCTAGCTAGGACTTCAAGTACTATATTGAAAAAATATGGAGAGAGGGGGCAGCCTTGTCTAGTCCCTGATTTTAGTGGGATTGCTTCAAGTTTCTCTCCATTTAGTTTGATGTTGGCTACCGGTTTGCTGTATATTTCTTTTACTATGTGTAGATATGGGCCTTGAAATCCTCTCCTTTCCAAGACTTTTAGCATTAAAGGATGCTGAGTTTTGTCAAGTATTTTTTCAGCATCTAATGAAATGATCATGGGTTTTTGTCTTTGAGTTTGTTTATGTAGTGGTTAAAATGGATGGATTTCCATATATTGAACTATCCCTCCATCTCTGGGATGAAGCCTACTTAATCTTGGAGGATGATCGTTTTGATGTGTTCTTGGATTCAGTGGGCAAGAATTTTATTGAGTATTTTACATCGATATTCATAAGGGAAATTGGCCTGAAATTCTCTTTCTTAGTTGGATCTTTGTGTGGTTTTGGTATCAGCATAATTGTGGCTTCGTAGAAGGAGTTGGGTAGTGTTCCTTCTGTTTCTATTTGGTGGGATACTTTGAAGAGTATTGGTGTTAAGTCTTCTTTCTTTGAAGGTTTGATAGAATTCTGCACTAAAACCATCTGGTCCTGTGCATTTATTGGCCGGAAGACTTTCTATTACCCCTTCTATTTCTTTAGGGGTTATGGGTCTGTTTAGATGATCTATTTGATCCTGATTTAATTTGGTATTTGGTATCTGTCTAAGAAATTGTCCATTTCCCCCAGATTCTCCAGTTGTGTTGAGTACAGGCTTTTGTAGTAGAATCTGATGATTTTTTGAATTTCCTCAGTTTCTGTTGTTATATCTCCCTTTTCATTTCTAATTTTGTTAATTTGGATACTGTTTCTGTGCCCTTTTGTCCCTTCCCCCACAGCATTGAGCTGGACTTCTCAGCCCATTCCATTCAAGCTGTGACATTCCTGGCTGGCAGCCCCCACCCTTCTGCTGGTGTTATCTCTGGCCTTTGTTCCCCTTAGAACAATACAGCTGCTTTCACCTTGACACTTTCACCTTATAAACAAAGGCTGCCTCAGGGCAGTCTCACCTGGAAACCAGCAGAGACCTGTGAGACTTGAAGCAGGGAACTGCTGAGAAGAAGAGCCAAGGAATTCGCGGCCTTCCCCCTTGATGTGGGGGGGGAAGGGTTGTTTTCTAAAGACTATATATATTGGATAAATAATAGTAAAATCAGTCTCAATGGGCAAAGTTTTGTCCTGACTCATTTCTCTTTAGTCCCCTTCCCGTTTATCCCCAGAATTCTCTTCCAGGTCTCCAGTTCACATGCGGCCGTGGGCGGCTACATAATGGTGCCTTGAACAGGAACCGACCTGATACAGGAGAATTTCCTGAGGTAACCCTATCTGGCAAAGCTTCGCAGAAAAAATGGAAAGAAGATGGTATCCGCACGGTAAACAACTATAGGAGTTAAATGCTAGCGCTAGTGTAAAATTTTATCCTTTGAAACTATTGTTGTGGGTGCAGAAGGATATGGCTAGGCAAGCAGAATTGTGTTGACCCAGCACAGTAGCTGCTTGGGATAGATAGATAGATAGAGAAAAAATGGGACATGAAAGTTCGCGTGGAAACTTGCTCCCCGCAGCATCCTAGGGCTGCTTCAGGCAAAAGGGATAGGGTTTAAGGAAGGAAGGTTAGAGGATTTTTGGATCAAATATATTCTTGCTGTCCTTGGTTCCAAGAAAAACGAACGTTAAACGAGAGAACCTGGGAGAGATTTGGGAATTCGCTAAAGGCAGCCAAGGCAGATAATATTACCCTCTGCCTCTGGACACTTATAAAGGATATTATAGATGAAGGAGGCCAGGAGGAATTAGATATGATTCAAGAACTTGAGGAATCTCAAGAAGAAAGCCTGCCAGAGAGGACCTCCGCAAAGAAGGACCCTCCCCACTCTAAGTTACAAAAATGCAGAGATAGTGCTGATGAGCTAATTATAGAAAAGGTAGCTCATCCCAAAAAGAGAACAGCTGAATCTCATGGGGAAAAATAGGCCCCTATCGTGCCCTCTGCTCTGCCTATGACTCTGATGGCAGGAGATGAGATCCAGAGAGATATGCAGTTACAAAAATTGGAGTTTGACATTAAGCTGGAGAAATTGACTAATGAATTACAGGAGCTAAAAAGGGTAACAAATAGTAGAGAGAACAATGATCCTGGGACATGCCAATCGCCACTAGAAGGAGCTGTAAGCCAGGCTCGTGGAGAAGGGCAGGATGCATCAGAACTCTTAGCTTTTCCTGTCCTTGAGATCGAAGACCAGGAGAATAGGATTATACAATATCAGACATTGAAATTCAAAGTGATAAAAGAATTAAAGGCAGCTGTAGCTCAGTATGGCCCTACAGCCCCTTTTATACAAGCTTTATTGGATACTGTGATAGAGTCAAATTTAACTCCACAGGATTGGAAAACTTTGTGTAAGGCTATTTTGTCAGGAGGAGATTTCTTGCTTTGGAGTTCTGAATGGCGTGAGGCTAGCAAAAGAACTGCCACCATAAATACTCAGGCAGGCCATCCAGAATGGAATGCTGATATGTTACTGGGAGAAGGCGTATTTGAAGGAAATACTAATCAGATTGGTTTTCCCATCGCAGTGTATGCGCAGATTGAGATGGCTGCCCGCTATGCTTGGAATCTTTTACCATCGAAGGGAGATCATAGTGGAAGCTTAACTGGTGTCAAACAGGCTCCTGATGTGCTTTGTCAGGATTTTGTGGATAGATTATTAAAAACAGCTAATAGAATTTTTGGAAATTCTCAGGCAGAAAATCCATTGATTACTCAGCTAGCTTATGAAAATGTTAATGCAGCCTGCCGGGAGGCCATCAGACCTCACAGGGAACACAGACTTGGCTGGTTATATTCATCTCTGTTCTGAAATTGGTGCCTCATATAATCAGGGTCTAGCAATAGCTGCAGCGTTCCAGGGGACCACCATCCAGGGAATACTTTCGCAGAGACAAGGAAATAAAAGGTGTTTTAAATGTGGCAGTCTGGGTCATTTTAAAGGTGATTGCCCTGATAACAGGGGTGCTATAAGCGGGCAATCAGTTTGCTCCCCAGAAATCTGTCCTAAGTGTGGGGGAGAGACCTTTTATAACAAATGAATCTGGTTGGAGGAAAAACTCCTCAGACTTTGCTTTTTTGTTTTAAAGATTTACAGCAAGCTTTAGCCGCTAAAGGATTGCAAATAGCTCCAGAGAAAGTACAAACCCAGGATCCGTATAATTATCTGGGTTTCAAATTTACAGATCAAGCTGTTTTTTCTCAGAAGATAATTATTTGCAGGGACAATTTAAAAACTTTAAATGATTTTCAGAAGTTATTGGGTGACATTAACAGGCTTCAGCCATATTTAAAGCTTACTACAGGAGAATTACGACCTTTATTTGATATTCTAAAGGGGAATGCTGACCCGACATCCCCTAGATTATTAACTTCAGAAGGACATTTGGCTTTACAGCTAGTGGAGAAGGTTATTGTTACCTCTATAGATTATTCTTTACCTTTGCATCTGCTAATTTTTAATACGACTTATTTGCCTACAGGTTTATTATGGCATAAGGCTCCTCTGATGTGGATTCATTTGAGGGTGTCTTCAAGGCTTAATATCTTGCCATATTATGAGGCAGTAGCCCAAGTAATTGTGCTTGGAAGAAAGCAGGCGCTAACTTATTTCGGCAAAGAACCAGATGTTATTATTCAGCCTTATAATGTAGATCAAGATGCTTGGTTAAAACAGCATAGCACAGATTGGTTGCTTGCTCAAATAGGCTTTGAAGGGACTGTAGATAACCATTATCCTCAAGACAAATTGATAAAGTTTTTAAATATGCATGAGGTTTTATTTCCTAAAATGACATCTTTACAGCCGTTGCATAACGCTCTTTTAATTTTCACAGATGGCTCTTCCAAAGGAAGAGCTAGATATCTTATTAATAATCAACAGGTGGATATAGAGACCCCTGGGCTTTCTGCTCAGTTATCAGAACTGACAGTGGTGTTGTGTGTCTTTCAATCTGTAAATAGTACTTTTAATCTCTTTACTGACAGTGCTTACGTTGCATTTTATGTACCACAATTAGAGACCTGCGGCACATTTAATTTTACTACACCAGCAGGATCCTTTTTATCACAATTGCAAACTATCATTCTTGCTAGGAAAACTCCCTTTTACATTGGCCATATAAGAGCTCACTCCGGTCTTCCTGGAGCCTTAGCTGAAGGCAATCAGTGCATTGACAGAGCTCTAATAGGAGAGGCTTTAGTTTTAGAACTTGTAGAAATGGCTAGACGTGATCATGATATATTTCATCTTTCTAGCCATACATTAAGGCTCTGTCATAAGATCACAAAGGAGCAAGCAAGAATGATTGTAAAACAATGCCCTAATTGCCTTACTTTAGCACCAGTGCCTCACTTAGGGGTTAATCCACAAGGCCTTATACCTAATCAAATTTGGCAAACGGATGTAACTCACTATGCAGAATTTGGAAAATTAAAAGTTATACATGTTTGCACTGATACTTGCTCAGGACTTCTTTTTGCCTCTCTACATTTGGAAGAAGCCTCTAAAATAGTAATTGATCACTGTTTACAAGTCTTTAACACCATGGGATTACCCAAGGTCATTAAGACAGACAATGGGCCAGCCTATTGTGGTAAGAACTTCATCTCATTTTGTAAAAAAATTGGAATTAAACATAAAACTAGAATTCCTTATAACCCAATTGGTCAAGGAATCATCGAGCATGCTCATCGCACCCTTAAAAACTGGCTTTTTTTCTTTTTATTTACATTTCAAATGATTTCCCCTTTTCTAGCCCCCAACTGCCCGAAAGTCCCGTAAGCCCCCTTCTCTCCCTCCGATGTCCTCCCACCCACCCCTTCCCACTTCCCTGTTCTGGTTTTGCCGAATACTGCTTCACTGAGTCTTTCTAGAACAAGGGGCCACTCCTCCTTTCTTCTTGTACCTCATTTGATGTGTGGATTATGTTTTGGGTATTCCAGTTTTCTAGGTTAATATCTACTTATTAGTGAGTGCATACCATGATTCACCTTTTGAGTCTGGGTTACCACACTTAGTATGATGTTCTCTAGCTCCATCCATTTGGGCCTTTGTTCCCCTAGAACAATGCAGCTGCTTTCACCTTGACAACCAAGGCTGCCTCAGGGCAGTCTCACCTGGAGACGAGCAGAGACCTGCGAGACTTGAAAATTTTCTTCCAGGTCTCCAGTTCACATGTGGCCACGGGCTTCTACACCCTTTGGTTAGTCTGGCTAAGGGTTTATCTATCTTGTTGATTTTTTTCAAAGAACCAGATCCTGGTTTTGTTGATTCTTTGTATGGTACACTTTGTTTCTACTTGATTGATTTCAGCCCTGAGTTTGATGATTTCCTGACTTCTTCTCAACCTGGGTGAATTAGCTTCTTTTTGTTCCAGGGCTTTCAATTGTTCTGTTAAGCTTCTAGTGTATGCTCTCTCCAATTTCTTTTTGGAGGCACTCAAAGGTATGAGTTTTCCTCTTAGTACTGCTTTCATGTGTCCCATAGATTTGTGTATGATGTGCCTTCATTTTCATTAAATTCTAAGAAATTTTTGAATTCTTTCTTTATTTCTTCCTTGACCAAGGTATCACTGAATAGACTATTGTTCAGTTTCCATGTGTATGTGGGCTTTCTGTTGTTTTTATTGTTATTAAAGACCACTTACACCATAGGGATCTGATAGGAGGCATGGGATTATTTTGATCTTCTAATATTTGTTGAGGTCTGTCTTGTGACCAACTATATGATCGATTTTGGAGAAGGTACCATGAGGTGCTAAGAAAATGGTATATTCTTTTACTTTGGGATGACAAGTTCTATATATATATGTGTGTGTGTGTGTGTGTGTGTGTGTGTGTGTGTGTGTGTGTGTGTGTGTGTGTGTTAAATCCAGTTGGTCCAAAGCTTCAATTAATTTCACTGACTCCCTGTTTAGTTTCTGTTTTCTTGATCGGTCCATTAAGGAGAGTGGGGTGTTGAAGTCACCCACGATTATTGTGTTAGGTGCAATGTGTGCTTTGAGCTTTAGTAAAGGTTCTTTTATGAATGAGGGTGCCCTTGCATTTGGAGCATTGATGTTCAGGATTGAGAGTTCTTCTTGTTGTCAAAGAGTTTTCCTTTGACAAGCAAGAAATGTCCTTCTGTGTCTCTTTTTATTGAAAGTCAATTTTATCTGATATTAGAATGGAAACTCCTGCTTGTTTCCTGAGACTATTTGCTTGTAGAATTGTCTTCAAGCCTTTTACTCTAAGGCAGTTTTAGTCTTTGACACTGAGGTGTGTTTCCTGTATGCAGTGAAATGTAGGGTCCTGTTTATGTATCCAGTCTGTTAGTCTATGTCTTTTTATTGGGGAATTGAGTCCATTGAAGAGATATTAAGGAGTAGTGGCTATTGCTTCTTATCATTTTTGATGTTAATTTTATACTCGTGTGGTTATCTTCTTTTGGGTTTGATGAAAGAAGTTTAATATCCTGCTTTTTCCAGGGTATAGTTTCCCTCGTTGTAATGCTGTTTTCCCCCTCTTATCCTTTGTAGGGCTGGGTTTGTGGAAAAATATTGTGTAAATTTGGTTTTGGCATGGAATATCTTGGTTTCTCCATCTATGGTGATTGAGAGTTTCGCTGGGTATTTTAGTCTTGGCTGGCATTTGTGTTCTCTTAGTGTCTGCATGAGCTCCATCCAGGATCTTCTAGCTTTCATGGTCTCTGGTGAGAAGTCTGGTGTAATTCTGATAGGTCTTCCTTTATATGTTACTTGCCCTTTTTCTCTTACTGCCCTAAGTATTCTTTCTTTGTTTAGTACATTTTGGGGTTTTGATTATTATGTGACAGGAGGTGTTTCTTTTCTGGTCCAGTCTGTTTGGAGTTCTGTAGGCTTCTTGTCTATTCATGGGCATCTCTCTCTCTTTAGGTTAGGGAAGTTTTCTTCCATAATTTTGTTGAAGATACTTGCTGGCCTTTTCAGTTGTAAATCTTCACTTTCATCAATGCATATAATCTTTAGGTTTGGCTTTCTCCTTGATATGATAGTATAATTAAGTGACCCCAAAAAAAAACTCCACCTGAGAACACCTACAGCTGATAAACAACTTTAGCAAAGTGGCCAGATGTAAAATTAATTCAAACAAATCAGTAGCCTTCCTATACTCAAAGGATAAACAGGCTGAGAAAGAAATTATGGAAGAAGAAATAGAAGAAGACCTCAGAAGATGAAAATATCTCCCATGCTTGTGGATTAGCAGGATTAATAAAGTAAAAATGGCCGTCTTGTCAAAAGCAATCTACAGATTCAATGCAATCCCCATCAAAATTCTAACTCAATTCTTCAAAGAGTGAGAAAGTGCAATTCTCAAACTCATCTGGAATTACAAAAAAACCCATGGTGCCTTTTCACAGCTAAAGAACACCAACTAAAACAAACCAGATGTTAGATAACCCAGTGACCTGGAGTAAAACACCAGTAAAATACTACTAGTCTTTTTTGTAAAAATGTAAAATAAAATAACACCTAATAATCCTTTTAGCCTACTAATCTCCTTAATTAATACCTTATTCACTCATCAGAGAAGCTTCCTCCTGCAGCAGATTGGAGCAAATACAGAGATTAACACCCAGACATTATGCAGAGCGAGACAGAGACAGAGACATTGGAGAGACAGAGACAGAGAGAGAAAGATCTTCATACACACAACTGTAAATGAGATGTTTCCCTTAAATCCATGCCTTCATAGTTCAGAGAGCCCTAAGGAAGACATTCAGAAGCAGGGAGGGAGACACAGGGAATGGAGGTCCTCAGGAAGACAATGCCCTTTGAATCCCCTTTAAATTGCATACACTGAGGCAGCAGTCCCAGGGCCCATGGATCTGTACCAGCTGTCCTAATCTGATGACAGACAGAAAGGGAGAGGATCTATATGGGAAAGGACATGGGAAAGAACTAGAAGAATTGAGGAAAACACTATTCACTCAGATTATACAGTATTAAACGAATTCATGCTTAATTAAAGAAGGGGGAGGAGGAGCAGATGCCTGGGGAGAAAATATAGTAGTTTTCCAGAACTTTCAGAATGAGATAAGAAGTATTTCTAAGTAAAGCCCCTCTGGTTATATTTTAGTGCAATGCCATTAGGGATATTAAATTCAGTGGTAACCATATATCAGGAAGAGAGAGTAAAATAAAATACATAAACTTGCTCTTTCATATTCTTGGTATCTTAGTCAGGGTTTCCATTCCTGCACAAACACCATGACCAAGAAGCAAGTTGGGAAGGAAATGGTTTATTCAGCTTACACTTCTGCATTGCTGTTCATCACAAAAGGAAGTCAGGATTGGAACTCAAGCAGGGTTGGAAACAGTAGCTGATGCAGAGGCCATGAAGAGATGTTCCTTACTGGCTTGCTCCCCCTGGCTTGCTCAGCCTGCTTTCTTATAGAACCCAAGAACACCAGGCCAGAGGTGGTACCACACTCAAGGGGCCCTCCCCACTTGATTACTAATTGAGAAAATGCCCCACAGCTGGATCTCATGGAGGCACTTCCCCAACTGAAGCTCCTTTCTCTGTGATAACTCCAGCCTGTGTCAAGTTGACACACAAAACCAGCCAGTACACTTGGCTGGTTCTCCCAATTCTGAGAAAAACCTTATCTCCCTCCTGTGGATCTCTATTGCCTCAATCAATGTTTTAGAAAAATGGTTTACTTCATGTTTAGAGTGTTGTTTCTGCATGCCTACCTGCATGTGTGCTACCCACAGAATCCAGAAGAGGGCACTAGATCCCATGAGGCTGGCACCTAGACTTTTGTGAGTTGGCCATTGCTACTAGGAATGAAACCTGGTTCTATTGATTGGCAGCAAGAGCACTAAGTGCTCGGTCATCTCTTCAGGCCCTGTCCCATTTGATTCTGATTACACACCTGTGGTCGTCCTCAGCATGAGGTCAAGTTGAAGGGAAACTTGACAAGTGAATTCTGAGGAATATGGGATACAGAGCTAACAGAGCACAATCTCTTCTTTCAGGTTCATCCTCTCAGCATCAGTCTTTGGAATGAGGAATTCAGCCTCTGTCCCTATAGTTTCTCCATCTTCCAACACAGTTGTGTCATGCCATTCCCTGACTATTACTAATATTGAAGAGTTTGGGAGTCCATGAAAATATTTTATTATCCTCTATTGGAAATTTTTGCAGGTTTTTGTATCTGGTGACTAGCTCTATCTTGTGTTATTGGAATTAAGAAAAAATACCATTCTGGCATACTAAATTATATTATACTGTGTAATTTACAAACCATGGAATTTATTCCCACAGTGTGAAGGTCAGGAAGGATCAACACATGCATTTCTTCATAAATGACACCTTCTCTAGGGATATAATGGTAGAAGAGCCAATTGGCAAGGACCTCCTCACTTCCTTTATACTCTTTGACTCTTTATATGGTAATAGCTCAACAGTCAATGCAGGCCTCAAAGCCATGGTTAAGCATGAATATCTCGATCTCCAAATCCTTGCTCGATCTGAAACATGTTGGGATTCCTGGACTGAATTTTGTATGAGAGTACTTTCCTATTCCTAAGGATTAACATATGACAAAATCACCTTACAGAGGCCCTGCTTTTCTTTCTTTTTTATTGAAAATTATTTCTCCACACAAAATATTCAGATTACAATTTGCCTTTCCCCATCTACTTCCAGTCCCTCGCCATCTCGCTACTCACTGTACTGCTCAGGTCTCACTCCTTCCAGTTAGATGACAAGCAGAAAAACAAAACCAGGATGAAAAGCAAAGAAAAGACACATGAAACATACATGCACTTACACACAAATGCATAAAGTCAATAAAACACAAAATCATGAACCAAAACATAAAATCAAAAGTGTAGAAAAATGACTAAACAAAGCATATGAGAGAAATTAAAAAGTACAATTCAGCATTTGTGTAGGCCATCAATTCCTTGATATTTGGCCTTCACTTAAATATTCGTTGTAAAATATAAATGCCAACTCATCAGAAAAGGAAAAGACAATGAAGATGTTCTTTTAAAGATTCAGTTTGCAGAAACTCAGCTGCAAAAGCTATCACTTTTTCTCTCAGAGAACTCTAGTTCAGTTCCCAGCACACACAGAATTTTCCACTACCTGTAACTGGTGACCCAGAGAATCTGAAGCCCTCCTCTGGTCTCCGTGGCCACAAACAACTCTGTAGACAAAACCTCAACCAACTAAAATATAATATGAATAAAACTTTTGAAATCAGACTGGATTTCAAAAATGTTTATGTTCAGATAAGTAACATGTAGTCCAATCAGCTGAGCTCAGCTGTAGATGTTTGTACAGACCCCTCACTGCCCTATCAGTATTAGAAACCTTTGGTCTATTTTCTTAGAATTTAATCTTGGCAAATGAGAACCCCATCACCATGCTCTCTTGATGCCTGGGAAGAGTAGGCCAAAGTAGAGGACATCTACTCCTTCTGGGAGAACAGTGTTTGTGGGTCAAGGCATGCAAAAATCTTTTATGTGTTTTGAAAACATTCAAAAGGATTGATTCATTATGAATTCATAGTCTCTAGGCCAGTGGTTGTCAAACTTCCTAATCTTGTGCCCCCTTAATACAGTTCTTCAAGTTGTGGTCAACCAAAACCATTAAAGTGCTTTGTGGCTACTTCATAATTGTAATGTTGCTACTTTTATGAACCATACTGTAATTATCTGATATACAGGATATCTGATATTAAGCCCATGTGAATGTGTCATTAGACTGCCAAAGGGATGGGGATCAACAGGTTGAGAACCATGGCTCTAGGCCATGCCTACCAGAAAACAAGGTAGATTTCCTATAAATCTTCTTTCAGTTGGCCCAGACCCAATTCCACAATATCAACCCCATCTCTAGCACAACACCTGCGGGAGTCTTCACTGCCCATTCTTCCCATATCCTGTGGATCACACAGATCTTCCCCTCTAACCTCCCTCTCCCCACTCTCTGCTCTGTCCTGTCTGAAGGCCCCAAGCCAGGCTTGTGTTCCTGCTAACAAAAGTGCCCATCTTTCCGTGGTAACAGAAGGCTAAAGGCAGATCCACACCTCTCTTTGCTCCCCCACTTACAATTTCCCCATTCTCATTCCCAGATCTATAGCAGGAAATCTGCTCTTTTTTTCTTTTGGATAAAGCACAAACCCCAGTTGATCACAAAGAACTTATCCCCCAATCTTCCTTCCCCCAACTCAGCCCATCATCTCAGCCTCCAACACCAGCAGACAATCTCTAAGAACACAGCAAAAGAACAGGGCAGGGAAACAGGTATGGAAACTGAAGAATTCATCACTCACTCCTCCATGCCAAATTCAATTCCCCAGTCTCATCTATAGAGCTATATCATAAGACCAGCTGTGGGCTGGAGAGATGGCTCAGCGGTTAGGAGCACTTACTGCTCTTCCAAAGGTCCTGAGTTCTAATCCCAGAAACCATATCGTGGTGGCTCACAACCATCTGTGGTGGGATCAGATGCCCTCTTCTGGGGTGTCTAAAAACAACTACAGTGTATTTACATATAATAAATAAATAAATCTTTAAAAAAAAAAGCAAGACAAGCTGTAGTCTTCCTTTCTACCTGCCTACATTTCCTGAGAGTTCCAGAGACAATTACTTTTTAAGCCCCCTCCCCTTAACTCCTTGTTGAATTCTAGCCCCTAACTCCAACATGCACTCTCTGATAACTCACTGACCAATGCTAACAAGGAAGCACAAAACTGCCTATAGATCTTCCCCTCTCTTTCACTTCTTGTAGAACCACACCTACCAGTCTAATCCTCAACTCCATAGCAAACCTTTGGGGTGACTTACTTTCACTGTCTCTCCCAATTCCAAGAAGACAAAATAAGCAGATTCTGGTGCAATCTATTCCCTCCTATGAACCCCTTCAGACCTCTAACCTATCGCCATTCCTAAGTGTTAGCTCCCTGTATACAGAAACCTTAAACAACCAAAACTATAAGGTCCAAAGAAAAATTCCTGCCTGACAGCAGTGATGGCTGTTCTCAATTGTAAACTTGACTATATCTGTAATGAACTGCAACCCAGAAGATTTATAAAAGTCTTGTAAGTGTAAAGAAAGGATTAGGTCCTGGCTTTTAATCCCAGCATTCAGTAAATAAAGGCATTCAGATCTTTGAGTTCAAGGTCAGTTACAGAACTAATTCTAAAACAGACAAGTCTAGGCAGTGAAAGATATAATAGAACCAAGAGGGCTTGTTCTACTCCCAGCAAGCAGCCGCAGTGGGCAGTTTGGGGCATGTGGCTCTAGGTTAGAGTCCCTTTTTTATCAAGATGTAGAGCTGTTGGCTCTTCCAGCACCAATCCTGCCTGCAGGATGATATACTTCCCACATTGATGAAAATGGACAGAACCACCAAAATTGTAAGCCAGCCCCAACTAAAGGTGCTTTGTAAGGGGTAAACTCAAGTTTGACTTTGTAAGAATTGTTTTGGTCATGAAGTCTCTTCACAGGCATAAAACCCTAACTAAGAAAATGTACAGCAATTACGCTCTTCAAAAATACAGAAAGGAGAGAGCTGTGGAAGGAGAGAAGCCCCACGACCATACTCCCTGCCTGCCGGGACAGAAAAGGGTCACTATGTACTATATAACCCTGAGCTTTAGATTTCTGGTGTTGCAAACCGCCAGGGGTCTGCCTGCACTCAGGAACTGAGCACATAGGCAGTTCATCTGCAAGCCAGTCCATCGCGGGACCTGTGTCCTATGTGAGAATCAACAGAGGGAGTGACCCCCACCACACCATCTTGCTCCACAATAGAGCAGATAGAGAAGACCTGGTTGACCTTGACAACATAAGTATAACATTGCTTGAGGCAAGACTGAGAAGGGCTCCAAAGGCACAAAAGAGGAAGGCAGCATATCAGTAATCTGTGCCAGAGGAAACCCAGTCATCCAGTGTTGCAGAGATAACCTTAAAGATCCACAGTAAGTTGAAGCACCAGCCAGTGACAATAAGACCATCTAAAACCTGGGAGAATTAGATGGCTAAAAGCAAAGGCAAATGTAGGAACATTACGAACAGAAGCCAAGGCATTATGGCAGCATCCTAACCCAATTCTCCAACAATAGCAAGTCCTGCATACCCCAACACACCAGAAAAACAAGATTTGGATTTAAAATCACTGGTCATGATGCTGGTACAGGAACACATGAAGGACATACTTGAAATTCAGGAGAAAATGGATCAAAAATTAGAAGCCCTTACAAGGGAAACACAAAAATCATTGAAAGAAATTCAGGAGAATACAAAAGCCAATAAGGAGGAAACGCAAATGTGACCTCATAAAATTACAAAGTTTCTGTAAGGCAGAGGACACCATCAAAAGGACAAATCAGCAATCAACAAATTGGGAAAAGATCTTCACCAATCCTACATCAGATAGAGGGCTAATATCCAATATATATAAAGAACTCAAGAAGTTAGACTCCAGAAAACCAAACAACCCTATTAAAAAATGGGGTACAGAGTTAAACAAAGAATTCACACCTGAAGAACTTCGGATGGCAGAGAAGCATCTTAAAAAATGCTCAATTTCATTAGTCATTAGGGAAATGCAAATCAAAACAACCCTAAGATTTCATCTTACACCAGTCAGAATGGCTAAGATTAAAAATTCAGGAGACAGCAGGTGTTGGAGAGGGTGTGGAGAAAGAGGAACACTCCTCCACTGCTGGTGGGGTTGCAAATTGGTACAACCACTCTGGAAAGCAGTCTGGCGGTTCCTCCGAAAACTGGGCACCCCACTTCCAGAAGATCCTGCTATACCACTCCTGGGCATATACCCAGAAGACTCCCCACCATGTAATAAGGATACATGTTCTACTATGTTCATAGCAGCCCTATTTATATTTGCCAGATGCTGGAAAGAACCTAGGTATCCCTCAACAGAAGAGTGGATGCAAAAAATGTGGTATATCTACACAATGGAGTACTATTCAGCCATTAGAAACAATGAATTCATGAAATTCTTAGGCAAATGGATGGAGCTAGAGAATATCATACTAAGTGAGGTAACCCAGACTCAAAGGGTGAATCATGGTATGCACTCACTAATAAGTGGATATTAACCTAGAAAACTGGAATACCCAAAACATAATCCACACATCAAATGAGGTACAAGAAGAAAGGAGGAGTGGCCCCTGTTTCTGGAAAGACTCAGTGAAACAGTATTCGGCAAATCCAGAACGGCGAAGTGGGAAGGGGTAGGTGGGAGGACAGGGGAAGAGAAGGGGGCTTACGGGACTCATGGGGAGTGGGGGGGCTAGAAAAGGGAAATCATTTGAAATGTAAATAAATTATATCGAATTTAAAAAAAAGAAAACCTTAGGAAGAAATCAGGGACCATAGACGCAAATATCAACAACAGAATACAAGAGATAGAAGAAAGAATCTCATATGCCGAAGATACCATAGAAACCATGGACTCAACAGTTAAAGAAAATGCAAAATGCAAAAAGCTTGTAACCCAAAACATCCAGGAAATCCAGAACACAATGAGAAACCCAAATCTAAGGATTATAGGCATTGATGAGAGTGAAGATTTACAACTTGAAGGGCCAGCAAATATCTCCAACAAAATTATGGAAGAAAACTTCCCTAACCTAAAGAGAGAGATGCCCATGAATATACAAGAAGCCTACAGAACTCCAAACATTCTTAGGCAAATGGATGGAGCTAGAGAACATCATATTAAGTGAGGTAACGCAGACTCAAAAGATGAATCATGGTATGCACTCACTATTAAGTGGATAATAACCTAGAAACCTGGATTACCCAAAACATAATCTACACATCCAATGAGGTACAAGAAGAAAGGAAGAGTGGCCCCTTGTTCTGGAAAGACTCAATGAAGCAGTATTCAGCAAACCAGAACGGGGAAGTGGGAAGGGGTGGGTGGGAGGACACGGGGAGAGAAGGGGGCTTACGGGAGTTTTTGGGAGTGGGGGGGGGGGCTAGGAAAGGGGAAATCATTTGAAATGTAAATAAAAAATATACCAAATTAAAAAAATTAAAAAAAAAGAAGATTAATGGAACAACTGAAAGCCCTGAAACAAGAAGAAGCTAATTCACCCAGGAGGAGAAGAAGACAGGAAATCACCAAACTCAGGGCTGAAATCAATCAAGTAGAAACCGAGAGAACCATACAAAGAATAAACAAAACAAAAAGCTGATTCTTTAAAAACTCAACAAGATAGATAAACCCTTAGCCAGACTAACCAAAGGGCACAGAGAAAGTATCCAAATTAACAAAATTAGAAATAAAAATGGAGGGTAGCAGTGGCTGCTCCAACTGAAGGGCCATCAGCGGTGGAACCAAGGTGACACAGGGTCCAGTTAGGCCCTGCGCCCACGACCACTGACCTTCGCTGACCAGCCGGGCGGCAAGCAACTGCGGTTCTGCGGAGCCTTTCGCTGCACAGAAGCCACTTCAGAACTCGGCTTCCCGCCAGTCAGGAGAGACTCACCTCCATCTTGATCCCGGGCTCCAGAGATCGGTCAGACTGAGGTACACAAACATAATCCTAGGCCCAACACCGCAGGGGTCTGAGCCAGACGGGCGTTGGCCTGCACCCAGGCCCTGGGCTATTCGAGTGGCCATCGGGGCGCCAACCCAGCCAGGAGTTTTTTTTTGCCCCGGCCGGCGCACGCGCCGCCATTTTGCCTACAGGAGCCAGAGTGCTCGGGAGGGCAGAGACTGCTAACAAGCGTAGCCTGAGGCTAACAAAACGGGGGTCTAGGCCCCAAAAGGCACAGGACTGACCCCAAGAACTGGGCGGCTTGGTGGGCCATCTGTGTGTCAACCCGCCCAGGAGGTTATTAGCACAACAGACTCTCCCGGTGCTTTCGGGGAGCAAGGACGCGCACGCCCGCCATCCGGGTCACCTGGCGGACCCAAATAACAATCATAACCCTAGGGGAACTTTGCTCGGACCTTGGCCTCCCAGGCGTTTGCCTGGACTCAGGGCCCGGGCGACAAGGCTAACCTAGTGTGCGCCAGCCCGGTTGGGGAAATCGGCTGCCCAGCGGAGTGAGCGGAGCACAGGGGAGGTCACAGCAACATTCACCTTCGGAGCTCCCTGGGGGTGCACACGGGTTCCACCTGGTCCACAGACACAATCTGGGGCAAGGCCTCAGGCAGAAGCCCCCAGCTCAACTCTCTCCGCTTCAGATCAGCCTGGGTGGCCGCCACATCTCCAGGTCCCTCAAGAGGCTAGTGGGGGCTTCCGGGCGGCCAGCTGGGAGAAGTCGGTGTGCTCCAATAAATCCTGCGGGCCCCAGCGGGAGCCTTCAGGTGCCTGCTTCGGGATCTGAACAGCCTGGACAACAGCACCCTGTCTACAGGCAGTGCAGAGTGTAAGCTGTGCACCAGAGGCCAACAGGGAAGGGGCAGCTTGCACTGGTGAGTCCAGCACTGACAAGACCAAGTAACACCAGTGAGAGCTAGATGGCAAAAGGCAAACGCAGGAACATCACTAACAGAAATCAAGGCAATATGGCAACATCTGAACCAAATTCTCCTCTACCAGCAAGTCCTGGATACCCCATCACACCAGTAAAACAAGATTTGGATTTAAAATCACTGGTCATGATGCTGGTACAGGAACACATGAAGGACATTCAGGAGAAAATGGATCAAAAGTTAGAAGCCCTTGCAAGGGAAACACAAAAATCATTGAAAGAAATCCAGGAGAATACAAAAGCCAACAAGGAGGAAATGCAAAAAACACTTAAAGAAATACAGGAGAACTTTGGTCAACAGGCTGAGGTCATGAAAGACGAAACACAAAAATCTCTTAAAGAAATACAGGAGAACTTTGGTCAACAGGCTGAGGTCATGAAAGAAAAAACACAAAAATCTCTTAAAGAATTACAGGAAAGCACAAACAAGCAAGTGAAGGAGCTAAGCAAAACCATCCAGGATCTAAAAACAGAAGTAGAAACAACTAAGAAAACTCAAAAGGAGACAACTTTGGAGATAGAAAGCCTTGGGAAGAAATCAGGGGACAGAGATGCAAATATCAACAAAAGAATACAAGAAATAGAAGAAAGAATCTCAGATGCTGAAGATTCCATAGAAACCATGGACTCAACAGTTAAAGAAAATGCAAAATGCAAAAAGCTTGTAACCCAAAATATCCAGGAAATCCAGGACACAATGAGAAGACCAAACCTAAGGATTATAGGCATAGATGAGAGTGAAGATTTACAACTTAAAGGGCCAGCAAATATCTTCAATAAAATTATGGAAGAAAACTTCCCTAACCTAAAGAGAGAGATGCCCATGAATATACAAGAAGCCTACAGAACTCCAAACAGACTGGACCAGAACAGAAATACTTCCCGTCACATAATAATCAAAACACCAAATGTTCTAAACAAAGAAAGAATATTAAAGGCAGTAAGAGAAAAAGGCCAAGTAACATATAAAGGAAGACCTATCAGAATCACAGCAGACTTTTCACCTGAGACTATGAAGGCTAGAAGGTCCTGGGCAGATCTCATGCAGACTCTAAGAGAACACAAATGCCAACCAAAACTACTATATCCAGCAAAACTCTCAATCACCATAGATGGAGAAACTAAGATATTTCACGACAAAACCAAGTTCACCCAATATCTATCCACAAACCCAGCCCTAAAAAGGATAATAGGAGGACAACACCAATACAAGGAGGGAAACTTCACCCTGAAAAAAGCAAGATAGTAACCTTTCATCAAACCCAAAAGAAGTTAAGCAATCAAATTTAAAAAATAACGTCAAAAATGATAGGAAGTAACAATCACTATTCCTTAATATCTCTTAACATCAATGGACTCAATGCCCCAATAAAAAGACACAGACTAACTGACTGGATACGTAAACAGGACCCTACATTTTGCTGCTTACAGGAAACACACCTCAGGGTCAAAGACAAACACTACCTTAGAGTAAAAGGCTGGAAGACAATTTTACAAGCAAATGGTCTCAGGAAACAAGCTGGAGTAGCCATTTTAATATCAGATAAAATTGACTTTCAACCCAAAGTCATCAAAAGAGACTCTGAGGGACACTTCTTGCTGGTCAAAGGAAAAATACAACAAGAAGAACTCTCAATCCTGAACATCTATGCTCCAAATGCAAGGGCACCCTCTTTCATAAAAGAAACTTTATTAAAACTCAAAGCACACATTGCACCTAACACAATAATTGTGGGTGACTTCAACACTGCACTTTCCTCAATGGACCGATCAGGAAAACAGAAACTAAACAAGGACACAATGAAACTAATTGAAGCTTTGGACCAATTAGATTTAACTGATATATATAGAACATTCTATCCTAAAACAAAAGAATATACCTTTTTTTCAGCACCTCATGGTACCTTCGCCAAAATCGACCATATAATTGGTCACAAGACAGACCTCAACAAATATAAGAAGATAGAACTAATCCCATGCCTCCTATCTGATCACTATGGAATAAAAGTGGTCTTCAATAGCAACAGAAACAACAGAAAACCCACATACACGTGGAAATTGAACAATACTCTACTCAATGACACCTTGGTCAAGGAAGAAATAAAGAAAGAAATTAAAGACTTTTTAGAACACAATGAAAATGAAAACACAACATACCCAAATCTATGGGACACAATGAAAGCAGTGCTAAGAGGAAAACTCATAGCCCTGAGTGCCTCCAAAAAGAAAATGGAGAGAGCATACATTACCAACTTAATGACACACCTGAAAGCCCTAGAACAAAAAGAAGCTATTTCACCCAGGAGGAGTAGAAGGCAGGAAATCATCAAACTCAGGGCCGAAATCAATCAAGTAGAAACAAAGAGAACCATACAAAAAATCAACAAAACCAGGAGCTGGTTCTTTGAGAAAATCAACAAGATAGATAAACCCTTAGCCAGACTGACCAAAGGGCACAGAGAAAGTATCCAAATTAACAAACTTAGAAATGAAAAGGGAGACATAACAACGGAAACTGAGGAAATCCAAAAAATCATCAGATCCTACTACAAGAGCCTGTACTCAACACAACTGGAGAATCTGGAGGAAATGGACAATTTCCTTGACAGATACCAAATACCAAATTAAATCAGGACCAACTAGACCATCTAAACAGTCCCATAAAGCCTAAAGAAATAGAAGGAGTCATAGAAAGTCTTCCAACCAAAAAAAGCACAGGACCAGATGGTTTCAGTGCAGAATTCTACCAGACCTTCAAAGAAGAGTTAACACCAATACTCTTCAAACTATTCCACAAAATAGAAACAGAAGGAACACTACCCAATTCCTTCTACGAAGCCACAATTACGCTGATACCAAAGCCACACAAAGATCCAACAAAGAAAGAGAACTTCAGACCAATTTCCCTTATGAACATCGATGCAAAAATACTCAATAAAATTCTTGCCAACCGAATCCAAGAACACATCAAAACGATCATCCACCATGATCAAGTAGGCTTTATCCCGGGAATGCAGGGTTGGTTCAATATACGGAAATCCATCAATACAATCCACTACATAAACAAACTCAAAGAACAAAACCACATGGTCATTTCATTGGATGCTGAAAAAGCATTTGACAAAATTCAGCATCCTTTCATGCTTAAAGTCTTGGAGAGAACAGGAATTCAAGGCCCATACCTAAACATAGTAAAAGCAATATACAGCAAACCGGTAGCCAGCATCAAACTAAACGGAGAGAAACTTGAAGCAATCCCACTGAAATCAGGGACCAGACAAGGCTGCCCCCTTTCTCCTTATCTTTTCAATATTGTACTTGAGGTACTAGCTCGGGCAATTCGACAACATAAGGAGGTCAAAGGGATACAAATTGGAAAGGAGGAAGTCAAACTATCATTATTTGCAGACGACATGATCGTCTACCTAAGTGACCCAAAGAACTCCACTAGAGAGCTCCTACAGCTGATAAACAACTTCAGCAAAGTGGCAGGTTACAAAGTCAACTCAAGCAAATCAGTGGCCTTCCTATACTCAAAGGATAAGCAGGCTGAGAAAGAAATTAGGGAAATGACCCCCTTCACAATAGCCACAAACAGTATAAAGTATCTTGGGGTGATTCTTACCAAACATGCGAAAGATCTGTATGACAAGAACTTCAAGACTCTGAAGAAGGAAATGGAAGAAGACCTCAAAAAATGGGAAAACCTCCCATGCTCATGGATCGGTAGAATCAATATAGTTAAAATGGCCATTTTGCCTAAAGCACTATACAGATTCAATGCAATACCCATCAAAATCCCAACTCAATTCTTCACAGAGTTAGAAAGAGCAATTATCAAATTCATCTGGAACAACAAAAAACCCAGGATAGCTAAAACTATTCTCAGCAACAAAAGAAAATCTGGGGGAATCAGTATCCCTGACCTCAAGCAATACTACAGAGCAATAGTGTTAAAAACTGCATGGTATTGGTACAGTGACAGGCAGGAGGATCAATGGAACAGGATTGAAGATCCAGAAATGAACCCACACACCTATGGCCACTTGATCCTCGACAAAGAGGCTGAAAACATCCAATGGAAAAAAGATAGCCTTTTCAACAAATGGTGCTGGTTCAACTGGAGGTCAGCATGCAGAAGAATGCGAATTGATCCATCCTTGTCTCCTTGTACTAAGCTCAAATCCAAATGGATCAAGGACCTCCACATAAAGCCAGACACTCTGAAGCTAATAGAAAAGAAACTGGGGAAGACCCTTGAGGACATCGGTACAGGGAGAAAGTTTCTGAACAGAACACCAATAGTGTATGCTCTAAGAGCAAGAATTGACAAATGGGACCTCATAAGGTTACAGAGTTTCTGTAAGGCAAAGGACACCATCAAGAGGACAGATCGGCAACCAACAAATTGGGAAAAGATCTTCACCAATCCTACATCAGATAGAGGGCTAATATCCAATATATATAAAGAACTCAAGAAGTTAGAGACTCCAGAAAACCGAACAACCCTATTAAAAAATGGGGTACAGAGTTAAACAAAGAATTCTCACCTGAAGAACTTCGGATGGCAGAGAAGCATCTTAAAAAATGCTCAACTTCATTAGTCATTAGGGAAATGCAAATCAAAACAACCCTAAGATTTCATCTTACACCAGTCAGAATGGCTAAGATTAAAAATTCAGGAGACAGCAGGTGTTGGAGAGGGTGCGGAGAAAGAGGAACACTCCTCCACTGCTGGTGGGGTTGCAAATTGGTAAAACCACTCTGGAAAGCAGTCTGGCGGTTCCTCCGAAAACTGGCCACCTCACTTCCAGAAGATCCTGCTATACCACTCCTGGGCATATACCCAGAGGATTCCCCACCATGTAATAAGGATACATGCTCTACTATGTTCATAGCAGCCCTATTTATAATTGCCAGATGCTGGAAAGAACCCAGGTATCCCTCAACAGAAGAGTGGATACAAAAAATGTGGTATATCTACACAATGGAGTACTATTCAGCCATTAGAAACAATGAATTCATGAAATTCTTAGGCAAATGGATGGAGCTAGAGAACATCATACTAAGTGAGGTAACCCAGACTCAAAAGGTGAATCATGGTATGCACTCACTAATAAGTGGTTATTAACCTAGAAAACTGGAATACCCAAAACATAATCCACACATCAAATGAGATACAAGAAGAAAGCAGGAGTGGTCCCTGGTTCTGGAAAGACTCAGTGAAACAGTATTTGGCAAAACCAGAACGGGAAACTGGGAAGGGGTGGGAGGGAGGACAGGGGAAGAGAAGGGGGCTTACGGGACTTTCGGGGAGTGGGGGGGGGGGCTAGAAAAGGGGAAATCATTTGAAATGTAAATAAATTATATCGAATAAAAAAAAGAAATAAAAATGGAGATATTACAACAGAAACCAAGGAAATTCAAAAAATCATCAGATCCTACTACAAAAATCTGTACTCAACACAACTGGAGAATCTGGAGTAAATGGACATTTTCTTAGACAGATACCAATTACCAAAATTAATCCAGGATGAAATAGACCATCTAAACAGACCCATAACCCCTAAAGAAATAGAAGGGTTCATAGATAGGCTTCCGACCAAAAAAAGCACAGGACCAAATGGTTTCGGTGCACAATTCTATCATACCTTCAAAGAAGACTTAACATCAATACTCTTCAAATTTTTCTACAAAATATAAACAGAAGGAACACTACCCAACTCCTTCTTCGAAGCCACTATTACGCTGATACCAAAACCACATAAAGACCCAACTAGGAAAGAGAATTTCAGGCCAATTTTCCTTATGAATATCGATGCAAAAATACTAAATAAAATTCTTGCCCACCAAATCCAAGAACACATCAAAATGATCATCCACCATGATCAAGAAGGCTTCATCCCAGGGATGCACGGATGGTTCAATATAAGGAAATCCATAAATGTATCCACTACATAAACAAACTCAAAGGAAAAAACCACATGATCATTTCATTAGATGCTGAAAAAGCATTTGACAAAATTCAGCATCCTTTCATGCTAAAAGTCTTGGAAAGGACAGGAATTCAAGGCCCATATCAAAAGATAGTAAAAGCAATATACAGCAAACCGGTAGCCAACATCAAACTAAATGGAGAGAAACTTGAAGCAATCCCACTAAAATCAGTGACTAGACAAGGCTCTCCATATCTTTTCAATACAGTTCTTGATGTCTTAGCTAGAGCAATTAGACAACATAAGGAAGTCAAAGGGATACAAATTGGAAAGGAAGAAATCAAACAATCACTATTTGCAGATGAAATGATAGTATACATAAGTGACCCTAAAAAAACTCTACTAGAGAACTCCTACGGCTGATAAACAACTTCAGCAAAGTGGCTGGCTACAAAATCAATGCAAGCAAATCAGTAGCCTTTATATATTCAAAGGATAAACAGACTGAGAAAGAAATTAGGGAAATGACTCCTTTCACAATAGCTAAAAACCGCATAAAGTATCTTGGGGTGACTCTAACCAAACAAGTAAAAGACCTATATGACAAGAACTTCAGATCTCTGAAGAAGGAAATCAAAGAAGATCTCAGAAAATGGAAAAATCTTCCATGCTCATGGATTGGCAGGATTAATGTACTTAAAATGGCCATCTTGCCAAAGGCAATCTATAGATTCAATGCTATCCCCATAAAAATCCCAACCCAGTTCTTCATAGAGCTAGAAAGATCAATTCTCAAATTCATCTGGAATAACAAAAAACCCAGGATAGCTAAAACTATTCTCAACAGTAAAAGAATTCCAGGGGGATTCAGTACCCAAGACTTTAAACTTTACTAAAGAGAAATAGTGATAAAAACTGCATGGTATTGGTACAATATCACGCATGTGGATCAATGGAATAGGATTCAAGACCCAGAAATGAACCAACACACCTATGGTCACTTGATCTTCGACAAAGGAGCTGAAAGCATCCAGTGGAAAAAAGATAGTCTTTTCAAAAAAATGGTGCTGGTTCAGATGGAGGTCAGCATGCAGAAGAATGTGAATCGATCCATTCTTATCTCCTGGTACTAAGCTCAACTCCAAATGGATCAAGGACCTCTACATAAAACCTGACACACTGAAACTAATAGAAAAGAAACTGGGGAAGGCCCTGGAGGACATGGGCACAGGAAAAAAGTTCTTGAATAGAAAACCAATAGCTTATGCTCTAAGATCAAGAACTGACAAATTGGACCTCATAAAACTACAAAGTTTCTGTAAGGCAAAGAACACTGTCAAAAGGACAAACCGTAGACCAACAGATTGGGAAAGGATCTTCACCAACCCTAAATCCAACAGAGGGCTAATATCTAATATATACAAAGAACTCAAGAAGGTAGAACCCAGAGAACCAAATAACCCCATTAAAAAGTGGGGTACGGAGCTAAACAAAGAATTTTCACATGGAGAATTTCAGAGAGCTGAGAAACACCTTAAGAAATGTTCAACATCATTAAACATTAGAGAAATGCAAATCAAAACAACCCTGAGATTTCACATCACACCAGTCAGAATGGCTAAAGTCAAAAACTCTGGAGACAGCAGGTGTTGGTGAGGATGTGGAGAAAGAGGAACACTCCTCCACTGCTGGAAGGATTGCAAGATGGTGCAACCACTTTGGAAATCAGTCTGGCGGTTCCTCAGAAAACTGGGCATGACACTTCCTCAGGACCCTGTTATAACACTCCTGGGCATTTATCCAGAGGATTCTTCAGCAAGCAATAAGGACACATGCTCTACTATGTTCATAGCAGCCCTATTTGTAGTAGCCAGAAGCTGGAAAGAACCCAGGTGTCCTTCAGCAGAGGAATGGATAAAAAAAAAATGTGGTATATTTACACAATGGAGTACTATTCAGCCATTAGAAACAATGAATTCATGAAATTCTTAGACAAATGGATGGAGCTGGTGAACATCATACTAAGTGAGGTAACCCAGTCTCAAAAGATCAATCATGGTATGCACTCACTGATAAGTGGATATTAGCCTAGAAACTTTGAATACCCAAGACATAATCCACAAATTAAATGATGTCCAAAAAGAATGGAGTGGCCCCTGGTTCTGGAAAGACTCAGTGCAAGAGTATAGGGGAATTCCAGAACTGGGAAGTGGAAAGGGGTAGATGGAGGAACAGGGGGAGGGAAGAGGGCTTATGGGACTTGAGGGGAGTGGGGACCCAGAAAAGGGGAAATCATTTGAAATGTAAATAAAAAATATATCAATAAAAAAAAAGAATTTTCACCTGAGGAATAGCGAATGGATGAGAAGAACCTAAAGAAATGTTCAACATCCTTAGTCCTTCTGCACAGTGTCCTTTCTTGGAGCCGTCATTCAAATGCCTAAAGTGATTTCAGGAGCTCGACAGGTGTGACCTGCACTCTTCTGCAACAGCAACAACCAGTTTTGTCAGTAATGACTTCTGGTTAGACAACGGTATTGAGGGAGCATTTGCACTTTATCAGGGGAACGGCAGCATGGTGGCTCAGGATTTAAAACACCTGCAATGTATTATACATATTGAAGTGGTAGGTGAGCAATAGGCATCACTGCAGTCTGGAACACTCTACCTGACATCTATGATGTTAATGTTCCTCTTTGAATTTTGTCTAGTTTTTTGGAAACTGTGATTCAATTTAGAGCTGGCCCTAGGCAGAGAACAACTGAGTTTCTTTGGAGAAATGTTTCTGCCTTGAACTGAACAGAACAGATGACTGTGGCCATTGGCAAGGAGAAATCAACCATGATTGTTTCCACATCAGAGAAGGAAAGACAAGGAAGAGTTTCTTTTTCCTTGGTCCAGTCTGTGTTCTGGAAGCACTGAGAAGCCTGTTTCATTGCTCCAACCTGGCAGGATTAGATAAGAGGAGATAGCCCATGATTTTAAAGCTTTATTATGAAAAAGTAGTGGCTTCTTCCTTTCCAATTTGTATCCCTTTGACTTCCTAATGTTGTCTAATTGCTCAAGCTAGAATTTCAAGTATTATATTGAAAAGATATGGAGAGAGATGGCAGCCTTGTCTAGTCCCTGATTTTAGTAGGATTGCTTCAATTTCTCTCCATTTAGTTTGATGTTGGCTACTGGTTTGCTCTATATTGCTTTGAGAATGTTTGGTGATGGGCCTTGAATTCCTGACCTTTCCAAGACTTTTAGCATGAAAGGATGCTCAATTTTGTCAAATGCTTTTGCAGCATCTAATGAAGTGATCTTTTGGGTTTTATTCTTTGAGTTTGTTTAGGGAGTGGATTGCATTGATGGATTTCCTTATATTGAACCATCCCTGCACCCCTGGGATGAATCATAGTGGATGATTGTTTTGATGTTTTCTTGATCTCAGTTAGCAAGACTTTTATTAAGTATTTTTTCATCGATATTCATAAAGAAAATTGGCCTTAAGTTCTCTTTCTTTGTTGGCTCTAGCTCTTAATTTTTCTTCCTGGAGATCCTTGATTAGGAGGTTGTTATTACTGAAGTTTTTATATCCTGGCAGGTGGGACAATGTGAGATTGCCTGATCGATCAAGAATCCTAACTGAAATATTTTGTATCTTACCCCTATTAGCAATTACTTAAGTTTTTGCTGACACAGGTGCAAAACTTGATGAATCTGATAGCTGAATTTCATACCAAACTTCTTAGATAGGACCTTAAAGCCCTCAGAGGTTAGAAACCATTTCTTCTGTAAAATGTTTTGATTTTCTTCTGATCA